>NC_141874.1:729124783-729428533 GCF_056163025.1 Triticum urartu
ATCTTTAAGTTTGTACGCCCACTGGGTGTTTTTTCCAATTCTTGGACGAGTGGGGGCACTCTAAGTGCACCCACTGGGTGTAGTCCCCGAGACTACGGTCGACTGCTGGCAGTCGACTGTAGTCTTTTTAAATTGAGTCGTAGTTGAGTTTCTTCGCTCTGTCTGATCGGGTCGTGCCGAATGGAACCTCGTCGACTGCGGGCAGTCGACGTCTTTTCTCTTCTCTTTTTTTTACTGTGGGGGCACGCTGAGTGCACCCAGTGGGTGTAGCCCCCGAGGCTACTGTCGAATGTTTTGCTTCGGCTGTAGTCTTAGAAACTCTGTTATTGTCTCTTAACTGCTCGGAAGCAGCTTGTCTTGGACTCGACTTCAGGGAACGGTCGAGTGGGATAGGAACCGGTGGGGGCACGCTAAGTGCACCCACTGGGTGTAGTCCCCGAGACTATGGTGGACTGCTGGCAGTCGACCGTAGTCTTAGTATTTACTGCCTTTGTTGCTTTTTCCTTTTTACTGAAATTGTAACTCCTCCTCTTTGACTTCAGAAATCTTGTGATCTTGGAACCCGCTTGGCTGACTTGGAGAAGCAGCAAATTCAAATGAACCTTGATCTGGAGCTGGCCAGGACAGAGCTGCAGAATGTCAGAGACGGCGCCGCAGGTAAGACACCTTTGTCAACTGGTTGGTTTTTAGGCTTGAGTATCTTTTCGCTTTCTCCGACTCAATCGTCATTTTTTGCAGAAAAACTGAAAGAAGCTCTGGCGAAGAAGGATCAGGACTTGGCTGCTGCCCGTAAGGAGGCTGATGACAAGACCGCTCTGGCCGCGCAGAAGCTGGCTTCGGTCGACCAATTAGAAGGGGAGAACACCAAGTTGAAGACCGCTCTGAAGGAAGCCAACAGGGAGTGTTCGCGTTGGAAGAAGGAGCACCTCACCCTGAGCGAGAAGATGGAAAGCGTCGCTCGCAGGAGAGACGACCTGGAGAGCTACTTGAGGAGCTTTGCCAAGAAGCTGTACATCAAGCTCGAAGGTGCACAATCAGTTCCGAATGGTTCTTTTTGTGTCGACTCAGTTTTATGAAATTTGACTTATCCTTGGGCCGTGCATGCAGAACTTTGCCAGAACTTCGAAGAGGAGACCGGGCGGATCGAAACAGGTTTGGATCCAATCAACTCTCCGGTGCAAGACGAAGCTGCCATGAACCTGCTCCGACTGGAATCCCGCGTTGATGGCATCGTGGATTATTTGGCTCGACTGAAGGTCGCCATGACGCGGATCGACCCGACGCTTTGGCCAGAGTCCACGCTCCAGAATGATCTCGAGTCACTGATGACTCGACTCAACGGAATCCCTGGCCGAGTGCAAGAGTGGAAGAAGTCTTCAGCTCGGTGTAGTGCCGACGTGGCTCTGTCTCTGGTCCGCGTCCATTGCAAGGAGGCGCGGGAGGAGAAGCTGGCCGCAATCCAAGTTGCCAACACGAGGAAGCACAACTTCCAGGACTTCATGGAGACATTTATTGCTGCTGCTACCCGCGTCGCAGATGGGATCGACTTGGATGAGTTTGTCGCCCCTGCCAGTCCTCCTCCTCCTGAGGAATGAAAAAAAACTTGCCTCGAGATGCCGAGTGTATTTTGTAATCCGTTAAACTCTGCCTTAAATTTGCCTTAGAATGCCGAGTGGAAGTGTAACAGTTAAACTCTGCCGAGCTGTGGGCTCGAGTACTTCGATCTGAGGTCTCTCGGATATTTTAGGCTTTATTTGAACTTGATTTGTCGTTGAATCTCTTTGTGGATGACCCATCGAGTGGGATTTGATCTTCACTCGAAGTAACTTTGTGTCTGTGGTGCGGCTCCGAAGGAGAAGGTGGCAGTCGACCTGCCCCTCATCGTCCTTAGGACATGAGAAGTGTTTCACACTTAGGCGAGCGCTGGGCTGCAGCTAAGTCTCCGAGCGGGAGGTTTGCTCTCGCTCGGTAGGATTCAAACTTAGGCGAGTGCTGACTGCAGCTAAGTCTCTTCGTAGGAGAGCTTAGGCGAGTACTGGACTGCAGCTAAGCCCCCGAGTGGGAGGTTTGCTCTCCACTCGGTAGGATTTTTCAAACTTAGGCGAGTGCTGACCGCAGCTAAGTCTCTTCGTAGGAGAGCTTAGGCGAGTGCTGGACTGCAGCTAAGCCCCCGAGTGGGAGGTTTGCTCTCCACTCGGTAGGATTTTTCAAACTTAGGCGAGTGCTGACTGCAGCTAAGTCTCTTCGTAGGAGAACTTAGGCGAGTGCTGGACTGCAGCTAAGCCCCCGAGTGGGAGGTTTGCTCTCCACTCGGTAGGATTTTTTCAAACTTAGGTGAGCGCCGGACTGCAGCTAAGTCTCTAAATGAGAGAACTTAGGCGAGTGCTGGACTGCAGCTAAGCCCCCGAGTGGGAGGTTTGCTCTCCACTCGGTAGGATTTTTCAAACTTAGGCGAGTGCTGACTACAGCTAAGTCTCAGCGTAGGAGAACTTAGGCGAGTGCTGGACTGCAGCTAAGCCCCCCGAGTGGGAGGTTTGCTCTCCACTCGGTAGGATTTTTTCAAACTTAGGCGAGCGCCGGACTGCAGCTAAGTCTCTAAATGAGAGAACTTAGGCGAGTGCTGGACTGCAGCTAAGCCCCCGAGTGGGAGGTTTGCTCTCCACTCGGTAGGATTTTTCAAACTTAGGCGAGTGTTGACTGCAGCTAAGTCTCAGTGTAGGAGAACTTAGGCGAGTGCTGGACTGCGGCTAAGCCCCCCGAGTGGGAGGTTTGCTCTCCACTCGGTAGGATTTTTCAAACTTAGGCGAGTGCTGACTGCAGCTAAGTCTTAGCGTAGGAGAACTTAGGCGAGTGCTGGACTGCAGCTAAACCCCCGAGTGGGAGGTTTTCTCTCCACTCGGTAGGATTTTTCAAACTTAGGCGAGTGCTGACTGCAGCTAAGTCTCAGCGTAGGAGAACTTAGGCGAGTGCTGGACTGCAGCTAAGCCCCCGAGTGGGAGGTTTGCTCTCCACTCGGTAGGATTTTTCAAACTTAGGCGAGTGCTGACCGCAGCTAAGTCTCTTCGTAGGAGAGCTTAGGCGAGTGCTGGACTGCAGCTAAGCCCCCGAGTGGGAGGCTTGCTCTCCACTCGGTAGGATTTTTCAAACTTAGGCGAGTGCTGACTGCAGCTAAGTCTCAGCGTAGGAGAACTTAGGCGAGTACTGGACTGCAGCTAAGCCCCCGAGTGGGAGGTTTGCTCTCCACTCGGTAGGATTTTTCAAACTTTGGCGAGTGCTGACAGCAGCTAAGTCTCAGCGTAGGAGAACTTAGGCAAGTGCTGGACTGCAGCTAAGCCCCCGAGTGGGAGGTTTGCTCTCCACTCGGTAGGATTTTTCAAACTTAGGCGAGTGCTGACTGCAGCTAAGTCTCAGCGTAGGAGAACTTAGGCGAGTGCTGGACTGCAGCTAAGCCCCCGAGTGGGAGGTTTGCTCTCCACTCGGTAGGATTTTTTTTTTGAACTTAGGCGAAACAGGTTCGCGGCTAAGTCACCCACTGGGGGTTCTCGTATGTAAATAGAAGTGACAGCAATCATTGGAACGCTCTTGACTTTGATAAAAAATGAACTGCGGAAGTTTCTCTTATTACATCTTTATGGGAAGGAACTTAAGTGTAAAAGGGGCGGAGTAGTTCCGCATTCCAAGCTCACGGCTCGTCAATCTGGCGATCAACATTGTAGAGGTGATACGCTCCGTTGTGGAGGACTCTGGTGATGATGAAGGGGCCTTCCCAAGTAGGAGCAAGCTTGTGTGGTTTCTGTTGATCCACTCGGAGGACCAAATCTCCTTCTTGGAAGGCTCGACTCTTCACATGTCGAGCATGGAATCGACGCAAGTCTTGCTGATAAATGGTCGATCTGATCATGGCCATCTCTCTTTCTTCTTCCAGGAGGTCTACTGCATCCTGCCGAGCCTGTTCTGCTTCATCTTCGGTGTAAAGCTCGACTCGGGGAGCGTTGTGAAGGAGATCACTTGGCAGAACGGCTTCGGCTCCATAAACAAGAAAGAATGGGGTTCTTCCAGTCGACCGGTTAGGGGTGGTCCTTAATCCCCACAAAACCGACGGAAGCTCGTCGACCCAGGCACCTGCTGCGTGCTTGAGATCACGCATCAGCCGAGGTTTCAGTCCTTTAAGAATCAGACCATTTGCTCTTTCAGCTTGCCCATTCGACTGAGGATGCGCGACCGACGCGTAGTCGACTCGTGTGCCTTGAGAGGCGCAAAAAGCTCTGAACAGGTCTGAATCGAAGTTTGACCCATTGTCGGTGATGATGCTATGAGGGACTCCATATCTGAATGTTAGTCCTTTGACGAAACTGATAGCAGTGCCAGCATCGAGGTTCTTGATAGGCTTGGCTTCGATCCATTTGGTGAACTTGTCGACTGCCACAAGCACATGCGTGAACCCGCTCCTGCCTGTTCTCAGTGGACCAACCATGTCCAGTCCCCAGACAGCAAATGGCCAGACGAGAGGAATGGTCTTCAGGGCTGATGCAGGCTTGTGTGACATGTTGGAGTAGAACTGGCAGCCTCTGCACTTGTCGACTATCTCTTTTGCCATCTCATTTGCTCTAGGCCAGAAGAATCCCGCTCGGTATGCTTTAGCCACAATGGTCCGAGAGGACGCATGATGGCCACAGGTTCCCGAGTGGATATCATCAAGGATTATCCGACCTTCTTCTGGTGTTATGCACTTCTGACCGATTCCAGTCGCGCTTTCTCTATACAACTGCCCCTTTATGACTGTGAAGGCCTTAGATCGGCAGACGATCTGTCGAGCCTCTTCTTTGTCTTCTGGGAGCTCTTTCCTTAGGATATATGCGATGTACGGTATCGTCCAGTCAGGAGTTATTGCCAAGACTTCCATGATTAGGTCAACCATAGCAGGAACTTCGACTTCAGTCGGATCTGTGGCACTTTTTGGTTGTCGGGCTTCTTCTGTGAAAGGATCTTCCTGGACTGACGGCGAGCGGATGTGCTCCAAAAACACATTGCTGGGAATGGCTTCTCGCTTGGAGCCTATCTTTGCCAGGTCATCAGCTGCTTGGTTTTTCAGTCGGGGGATGTGATGAAGCTCTAACCCCTCGAATTTCTTTTCTAGCTTTCTCACTGCATTGCAATAACCAGTCATAGCTGGACTTCTGACGTCCCACTCCTTCATCACCTGATTAACCACCAAATCTGAGTCGCCATAGACCATGAGGCGACGGACGCCGAGTGAAATGGCCATGCGCAACCCGTACAAAAGTGCTTCATACTCTGCTTCATTGTTGGAGGAATCGAAGTGAATCTGGAGAACATATGTGAGCTTATCTCCTCGGGGGGAGACTAGAACTACCCCAGCACTGGAACCATTCAGCATCTTAGATCCGTCGAAAAACATGGTCCAATGCTCCGAGTGAACTTGAGTCGGAAGTTGCTGTTCAATCCACTCGGCGATGAAATCTGCGATTGCTTGGGACTTGATAGCCTTCTTTGCTTCAAACTTGATATCTAAGGGAAGGAGTTCAATCGCCCACTTGGCCACTCGACCAGTTGCATCTCTGTTATGCAGAATCTCTGACAGTGGGGTGTCACTGACGACTGTAATGGAATGGTCAGAGAAGTAGTGTGCAACCTTCTTCGTGGTCATGTAAATCCCATATACAAGCTTCTGGTAGTGAGGGTATCTTTGTTTTGAAGGGGTCAAAACTTCAGACAGATAATAGACTGGGCGCTGAACTCTGAAGGCCTTTCCTTCTTCTTCCCACTCGACCGTGAGTACTGTACTGACAACTTGTCCCGTGGCCGCAATGTACAGTAGCAGAGGCTCTTTGCTGATTGGGGCAGCAAGCACCGGCTGGGTGGAGAGCAGAGCTTTGAGCTCTGCAAACGCTGCGTCAGCTTCTGGAGTCCACTCGAACTTGTCAGACTTCTTCATCAGTCGGTAGAGAGGCAATGCCTTTTCACCGAGACGAGAAATGAATCGACTTAAAGCGGCCAAGCAGCCTGTAAGCTTTTGGACATCGTGCACGCGTACAGGACGCTTCATCCGGAGTATGGTGCCAATTTTCTCAGGATTGGCGTCGATCCCTCGTTCGGAAATGAGAAAACCGAGTAACTTTCCGCCTGGAACTCCGAATGTGCACTTTGATGGATTGAGCTTGATATCATACCTCCTGAGGTTGGCAAAGGTTTCGGCAAGGTCAGCTCGCAGGTCAGAACCTTTCCGTGACTTGACCACAATATCATCCATGTATGCCTCCACATTCCGACTGATTTGAGTGAGTAAACACTTCTGAATCATTCTCATGAACGTGGCTCCGGCGTTCTTGAGGCCGAACGACATGGTGACATAACAGAAGCATCCGAATGGGGTGATGAAAGCTGTTTTGATTTCGTCGGGTCCATACAGACGGATCTGATGGTACCCGGAATAAGCATCTAGAAAAGACAATCTCTCGCACCCGCAGTCGAGTCGACTATTTGGTCGATGCGAGGGAGAGGAAAATGGTCTTTCGGGCAGTCCCGATTGATATGTTTGAAATCTATGCACATGCAAAGTGACTTGTCTTTCTTGGGGACCATGACTACATTGGCGAGCCACTCGGAGTGGTAAATCTCTCGGATAAACTCTGCTGCTAAGAGCCGAGCCACCTCCTCGCCAATGGCTTGCTTCTTCTGGACGGCGGACCGTCGAAGGTGTTCCTTCACAGGCTTGAATTTTGAGTCGACCCACAGACGGTGCTCAGCCAGCCCCTGGGAACTCCAGGCATGTCAGAGGGTTTCCATGCGAAGATGTCCCAGTTCTCACGGAGGAGCTGGATGAGCGCTTCTTCCTATTTGGATTCAAGCGTCGTTGAGATATGAGTCGGGGCAGCATCGAGGTCGGTCGAGTGAATGTGGACTGTCTTCGTTTCACCAGTCGACTGAAAAGCTGACTCTGAAGCGGGCTTCTTGGCCCGTAGCAATTCACTCGGATCGGCAGTCTTTTGGTACTCTTGCAGCTCGACCACTGCCATCTGAGCATCCGCAATCTTTGAGCCTTTCTGAAAGCATTCTTCTGCCTTCTTCCGATTGCCTGTAACGGTGATTACCCCTTTAGGGCCCGGCATCTTCAGTTTGAGGTACACGTAACATGGTCGAGCCATGAAACGCGCGTAAGCTGGCCTGCCCAAAATGGCATGATAAGCACTTTGGAAGTCCACAACCTCGAATGTCAACTTTTCCTTGCGGTAATTCTTTGAATCACCGAAAACCACATCAAGAGCGATCTGGCCGAGTGATTGGGCTTTCTTCCCAGGAATGACTCCGTGGAAACTCATACTACTGGTGCTGAGCCTGGACATCGAAATGCCCATTCCTTTCAATGTTTCAGCATACAGTATGTTCAGGCCACTGCCGCCATCCATCAGGACTTTAGTCAGTCGAGTGCCTTCAACAATTGGGTCGACCACAAAAGCTTGCCTCCCAGGGGTGGCAATGTGCGTTGGGTGATCAGACTGGTCGAATGTGATGGCAGTCTGAGACCACTTAAGGTAACTGGGTGTTGCCGGGGCAACCATGTTCACCTCTCGGTTAATGACTTTCAGTCGACTTTTGCTCTCGACATCGGCAAAAATCATCAGGGTGGAATTGACTTGGGGGTATCCATCGTCGCTGTCTTCCTTGTCCTCGACCCTGTCCAACTCTTTTCCCTTATCCTTGGACTGCTTTCCTTGGAACTGCTGGATCAGGAGTCGGCACTGTCGAGTGGTATGCTTTGGGTAAATAAAATTACCCTCTTCATCCTTCTTGGTGTGGATGTGACATGGCAGATCCAAAACATCATTTCCGTCTTGATCCTTGACTTTTTTGGGCTTCCAGGTGCCCTTCGGTTTTCCCTTGAAGTTTCCCTGGGCTACGGCCAGGGCCTCCCCAGGAGCGGCTAGCTCGGCCTTCCGCTTCTGCTTCCGACTGGAATTGCCTCCAGTTTCCTGGGCGACTGCTTTCTGCTTGCCACTCCAGAGTCGATCTTCGTCTTCTCTGTTAGCATACTTGGTGGCAATCTCCATCATCCGATTCAGTGACATCTCTCCAGTTCGACCGAACTTCAGATTCAACTCTCTGTATTTAACACCTTCCTTGAAGGCACAAACTGCTTGATGGTCCGGCACGTTCTCAACCGAGTGATGCAGCGTGATCCACCTCTGGATGTATTCCCTCAGAGTTTCATTCGGCTTCTGCACGCAAGACCGCAGCTCGGTTAGGCCTGCAGGTCGCTTGCATGTTCCTTCAAAGGTTGTGATAAACACTCGGGAGAGGTCCTCCCAAGTGTAAATGCTGCTGGGTGCCAACTAATTTAGCCATGCTCTGGCCGAGCCCTCTAACATGAGAGGCAAATGTTTCATGGCCACCTCGTCATTGTCACCGCCAATCTGTACAGCCACCCGGTAATCTTCGAGCCAGGTGTCAGGCTTAGATTCACCGGTGAACTTGCCGATTCCAGTCGCCAACCTGAAATTGGGAGGTATCACTGCGGCTTTGATGGCTCGACTGAAGCACTCTGGCCCTGAAGCGCGTACTCTGCTGCAGGCAGGCGCATCTCTGTTGTGGCCTTCTTGATGAGCTCTGTTCCTGTCAACCAAACCTTGAACGAGGATGGATCTCGCATCAAAGCCTGGGTCCCTGGGGTCGACTGGAATCCTCTGCCCAACACTATGAGGGTGTCTGTCATCTTGCCGTCGAGGCGCATATGACCCACTCCTCGGGGGAGGGGTTGGCACTCGGCGTCGATCATCACGGTCGAATCGGTGATCATACTGCTCATTCCTCCTGTACTAATCATGTTGGCCACCACGTCCCTCACGCCTCGGGGGCGATCTCGGGCTGTGAGCTGACTCGACTGTATCTGTTGCGGCAGACCGACTGTGGATCCAATTCCGCGATTGTGAGACAGCGGAATTCTGGTCTCCCGCCGCCCGGAGCAATGCTCTGATCTGTAACAAGCCCCTGCCAGCCTCCGACTGGGAGGGCTGAATCGATTCTGCTATACGGGCCGCGGCGGCCAGATTCTGAACTGGGGTTCGATATACCTGCGTCGGCGGGAAGAGCTGGCGTCGACTAGACTCGGGAGCCCGCTGACGCGCTTGTTCGTCGAGTGCTCGCTGGAGATTCTCCAGTCGAGTGCGCTCGGCCAAGTTGGCCAAACGTGCGTCCTCCAAGGCTCGGGCCTCGGGGGTCTCTCCGACGATAGGAGTGCGGAGCGCGTCCATGTTCCGGCGGCGAAGCTCCTCTCGCTGCAATGACGTGAGAGGTTCGGGGAGATACTCGTCGTGGGGATGCGACGGATCGCCCCCACCGGCGCCTCCATCAGTGCGAGGGAAACCAGGGGGACTGTGTGTTCCATCGACCGCCAGAACCTCAGCCGCTGGATCGCTGCTGTCGCACTCGGATGCGGTCTCCACGGAGCCAGTCGACAGATCGAACAGGCCGTAGAGGGATTTGACGGGCTCGATGGCCGCGACTTGCGGGGCTGCCGATTGGCGGGCCACGGCGTGCCTCACCCACCGCTGAAGTCTTGACCGACCGGAGCGCTTGCGCTGGTGGGAGACAGGGCGGGGAGACGATACGGGGGCCGACCCATATTGGGTCGACGGTTGCCGCAGGAGGACGCCACGAACGCATGCACGGAAATGTGTCGCACCGCGGGCGGGGAGCGCGTCGATGTCGAGCGGTGCCTCCTGAAGCCAGGCGGAGTCGTCGACGATGAAGGTGAGCGCGCCGAGACGGATCTCGCGGTCCTCCACCAAAACTCCGCAAGAAAACATGATCAAAGGGATCGAGAAAAATCACAACTTCTCCAACTAAGCGCTAAGATTCCTACCCCACGGTGGGCGCCAACTGTAGTGATTCTAACTCTGACAGTGATGTAGGGGGGTGAGTATGAAGAGGCGAGATCCTAGCTATGGGGAAGTTGTTACACGCGAGGTTTACGAGTTCAGGCCCTTCTCGGAGGAAGTAATAGCCCTACGTCTCGGAGCCCGGGGGCGGTCGACTGGATTATGCGCGTATAGATTACAGGGGTGCGAACCCTTCCTACTGAGGAGGGGGGTGGCTTATATAGAGTTCGCCGACCCCCTCCTGCCCTCAGTAATGCAGGGTTTTAAAGTACATTTAAGATGGGGCGTTACTGGTAACGCCTCTAATAAAGTGTTGTAATGACCATGAAGACTACTTAACAGCTGACCGTTTGCCTACGGAGTGACTGTAGATCTCCTGGCAGTCGAGTGAATAGCTTCATGGTCGAGTGGTAGGTTCTTGGTCGAGTGTCTTGAACCTGTCGAGTGGGATGTCTTCGAGTCGATTGAAAGGTGATTTCTCCCAGGGGTGTCCTAGAGTAAGACCCTTCGGTCAGGTCCGTGTCCCTACCCTAGGTACATGTCTTCATCAGGCGGCCACTGGCGTTGTGGAGCAGGGGAGCCGGGGATCCGGCGCGCGAGTATGTAGCCCGCCATGGCCATTGGTGCTAGATGGTGGAGCACGGGAGCGGGGTATCCTGGCTGGCAGCGTGGGCAGGAAGACGAGCGGCCGGAGCAGGGGAGCGGTGCGGGGGGTAACGGGGTAACGATGGCGATGATGGGGCAGGCGGAAGTGGCGACACGTCTGGTATCAAGGTGGGGTGGGGGTGGGGGTTGGGAACTTGGGATGGATAACTGACGAGAAAACCGAAGAGATAAGGCGACGGGGTGAGCTTAGGGAAGAACTGACGAGTCCATACCATGCCTGGAGGACCGGCCGATTTTTTTTCTAACTACGTGCAGGCAGTTTGGATGGACTGGTAAATATCTTCCACTTTTTTTAGGAGTGCACACATGTGTTTTTTCTCCAAAACTACGCACACATTGCGGGATTTAGTGATATTATTATTGAAAGGAGTATGAACAGGTTAAAGCACACACGAGCCAACACACATATGCTTGCATGTCCTATAAAGTAAATATAAAATAAATTGTCTCCAGCCGCTATTGTTCTCATTTCATACGAGTGCGTAATAAATTATTGGCGTCAAAACACAGACATTTACGTGTCATGGCAATCGAATCTTTAGTTGATCTCAATTGCGATGAAAAATCATGCATGTACGCAACAGAATATGATCGGCGCCCCTAAGAATTCTATTGTTAATTGATTCATCATTTTATCATCATCAAACTTATCCTCTACATGTCTAGCCTAATTAATGATAAATTAACGTTTGCTCGCAGTAAAACACACCACTTTTTTCGCCCGTTGCAACGCACGGGCATGTTTGCTAGTATAATATTAGAATTGCTACAGAGCTCCCACTCACTTTCTAGTAAATACATGCTTCTCCAAAAGTCTGTATAAAACCATACGCTTTGATCACACTATCAAAATGTTTATTCCAACTCTGAGATGCTTGCACCAGTCCATGCATACAGAAATATCTCTTAGCTCACCAGAGGAGCATGATGTTGGGGCCCAATCCAAAACACAGACAAGTTACAAATTTAGACAGCACGTTGCGTATAAGTAAGCAAGCAGTTGGTCATTCTGTAGCTCAACTAAAGTCTTAGGGAGCATAATGAACAGCAGAGGGATTCATACAAACCTACTACAGCAAGAAAAACTATGCAATCATTACCCTAGTATAAACTAGATTGTGAGCCTCATGCAATAATAGTTGGTTAATAGACTTCAAAGCTTCAGGCACACTTCGCCAGAGTAATTAAATGGTAAGGCCTTTAATTATGTCAACTAATAGTTATACAAGTACCCAACATCGAGCATCATTGTTTAGGAATCTCATTAGCTGAGGACAAATAAAGCAATTGAAAAGAGCAAATTAACTATGCCTGAAACAAACAAGGAATTGAACTGTTGAGTTGGATACAGTGACTTACCTTAACTAGTTGAACAGGCTCAGCACAGCTCCTACTTCTCTTGCAAGGCTCCTTCCTAACATCTTGTACTTGGAAATCCTCAATCTTATCTTCATTGCACCCCCTCTACAAGGTGACACAAACCAGTTACTCGTCTCCTTGGAAGATAAATATGCATACTTTCCAGTCTGTGAACAACACAAAAGGAAGAGATTATAACAAAACAATACCACATAATGAAACATGCCACATCTCTTGCACCTACACAATGAAATGAGAATTTACTATGTCTGCACTATGTAAAAACTAGGCATACCTTCGAACTGGATTTCCAGGTACTCTTGGAGAGCCTACTTTAGTGTACAGCCAAATCTTTATGTCACCTATGAGTTAGACAAGGCCCCACTACAGCATCCCTTAGTGTTTAAATCGTTGACAATCTCTGTTAGAGTGTTAGGTCAAGAACAACAAGTAATCAAAGCAAACAGTCCTAGTATGGCTAGCTGATGCATAGGGGTTGGCACACATTTTCGTCTTGACTCTCCAGTAGAATCTTTGGGGCACTTTTTGAGGTTCTATGTGTTGGTTGAATAGATGAATCTGAGATTGTGTGATGCATATCGTATAATCATATCCACGGATACTTTAGGTGACATTGGAATATCTAGGTGACATTAGGGTTTTGGATGATATGTGTCTTAAGGTGTTATTTTAGTATGAACTCTAGGGCTATTTGTGACACTTACAGGAATAGCCCAACGGATTGATTGGAAAGAATAACTTTGAGGTGGTTTCGTACCCTACCATAATCTCTTCGATCGTTCTCCGCTATTAGTGACTTTGGAGTGACTCTTTGTTGCATGTTGAGGGATAGTTATGTGATCCAATTATGTTATTATTGTTGAGAGAACTTGCACTAGTGAAAGTATGAACCCTAGGCCTTGTTTCAGCGCATTGCAATACCGTTTGTGCTCACTTTTATCATTAGTTACCTTGCTGTTTTTATATTTTCAGATTACAAAAACCTTTATCTACCATCCATATACCACTTGTATCACCATCTCTTTGCCGAACTAGTGCACCTATACAATTTACCATTGTATTGGGTGTGTTGGGGACACAAGAGACTCTTTGTTATTTGGTTGCAGGGTTGCTTGAGAGAGACCATCTTCATCCTACGCCTCCTACGGATTGATAAACCTTAGGTCATCCATTTGAGGGAAATTTTCTACTGTCCTACAAACCTCTGCACTTGGAGGCCCAACAACATCTAAAAGAAGAAGGTTGTGTAGTAGAAATCATCTTTCTATATTGCGAGTTCGTCCACGAGATCTTAGCGAGCTAGGGCGTAGATCGGTAGGAGGGAAAGACTTCGCGCGCACCCCAGTGTTCAAACCTTAAGGGTTTGCCGGAGCCCCCTCATCCGACATTTGGCGCGCCAGGTAGGGGTGCGCTGTAGCTTCCCTTCCATCAGTTCGTCGCTCCATCACCCCATCGTCTCCATGGCGGACGCTCACCGTGCTCGAGCTGAGTGTCGGGCTGCCCTCACCGCCCGCGTTGCTCAGACGGCCCCCATCGGTGGGCCTCTTCATCGTTCTTCGTCTCCCGCTGCCAATGCTGCCACTGGCCCGGTAGGGAACGAGCAGCAAGCGTCTTCGCTGCATCCTTCGGTACGGCAGGACGGCCGCACCGCCACTCCATTGCTGACCCCGGCCGGTTCTTCGTCCCATGCACGCCACGCTCCCATGGAGGCGCGGGCTGCACTCCTCGCCGCAAACGAACTCTTGCGCTACTGCGTAGTCGACGACCTCTACGAGGAATGGCGCGACCGTGTCGCCGAGCTCGTCCGCGCCGCAAGGGGCTCCCCGACGCTATCCGTCTCTCTGCCTCACCCTCATCCGGCCATGGGCGACGAGGCCCGAGGCACGCCTCCACCACCCCAGCCCAAGGATGGCGCCTTGGCACCTAGGCGCGCGGCCCCACGGTGTGATCCGCCATGCCCGGTGCCCGCACGCGAAGAGAGAAGCTGCCAAGAAATCCCTCGGCCACGAGGAGCTGCACCCGCGCTCGCCGCACCGCCTCGTCAAGACCGCGCGCCGCCCGCGGTGGCGCCGCGCGGACCTCATCAAGACCAAGCTCCACCTCCGAAGTGGGCCCCAATAACTACTGCTGGCTGCCGCGCCTTCACCCCGAGTTGCGCAGCGTCGCCTGGCCAGACAAGTTCAAGCCGGATCTGCCTTCTCGCTACGATGGCACCGCCGACCCCGCGGAGTTCCTGCAGCTCTACGAGCTGAGCATCGAAGCAGCCAACGACGACGAGAAAATCATGGCGAACTGGTTTCCCATGGCTCTCAAGGATGGGGCCCGCTCCTGGCTCCTGAACCTGCAGCACGGCTCGATCTCCTCCTGGGACGAGATGCGCGACCGCTTCGTTGCCAACTTCCAGGGCACTCGCGACCGCCCGCCGCCCGCGGGCGACCTGCGCCGCATCAAGCAACACACAGGGGAGACCCTCCAGAAGTACATCCAGCGCTTCAACAACACCCGCCTCAAGATCCCGAAGGTCACGGATGAGGCCATCATCTCCGCGTTCGCCGATGGCGTCTGTGATATCAAGATGAAGGAAGAGCTCGCTATCCACGATGAGCTCTGCACATCTTAGGAGCTGTTCAACCTGGCGACCAAGTGCGCAAGAGCTGAGGAGGGGCGCCTTTCTCTCCTTGAGCTACCAGTCGCGGGCACAGAGGAGAAGAAAGCCAAGGCCAAGGACGTGAAGCGCAAGGAAGAGGCAGTGCTAGCTGCGGAGCCTGACACCAAACGAGGCAGAGATCAGCCCGAGTCATCCAAGAACAGCTGACCATTCTACGCCTTCCACAACCTGAACACCCACAACACCAGCGACTGCCAAGAGCTCCGAGCCCTATGCGAGGGACGCTACGGTCGATGCCCCGAGTGCAGCGACCGGGGCTACAACCGCAGAGGAGGACGAGGAGGCGGAAGCTGGGACGACCGTTTCCCGCGCTAGGAATGGCGCGACAGGCCTCATGAGGACCGCTGGCAAGACCATCCTCGCGAGGGGGCCTGGATGAACCAGCCTCGTGAGGATCGCCACCCCCCCAAGCAACGCCGGTCTTCCTCCACTGCCGCCACCAAGAAGGAACGACGACCATCATCAGGACGAGGGGGCTGGGGGCTTCCAGGAGCCATGTGCAATCGCCTGCATCTTGGGTGGTGCCCAGGACCCAACCTCTCAACGCATCTTCAAACGGTTCGCTCGTGAGGTGAACGCGGTGCTCCCCAAGCTTGAGGTCACGCACCCGCTCAAGTGGTCCCAGTGCACCATCACTTTCAACTCAATAGATTAGGTCAAGTGCGCAGCCACCGCCGGCATGCTCCCGATGTTGTGTTCCCAGATCATCAGCAATGTGCAGGTCACCAAGACCCTCATCGACGGCGGTGCAGGGCTCAACGTCCTGTCTGTCGACACTTTCGACAACCTCCAAGTGCCATATGAGCAGCTCCAGCCTACCAAACCTTTCTCAGCAGTGACCGACGACTCCACCATACCGATATGGCAGGTCCGCCTGCCTGTCACCTTCGACACACGCGACAACTACCACACCGAGCTCATCGACTTCGACATCGCGCACATCCGCCTGCCGTACAACGCCATCCTCGGGTATCCGTCCCTGGCAAAGTTCATGGCGGTCACCCACCACCGCTACAACATCCTCAAGATGCCTGGAAGTGGCGGGGTCATCACGATCCCGTGTGAAGAAAGGGATGCGGTGTGCTCCCTCGAGAGCGCCTTCCAAGCTGCAGCAATCGACGACCCCGACAACAGAAGTGAGGGCCCTCCGGAGGCCATCCCCAAGAAGAAGCAGCTGCGCCACGCAGGACCTCAGGAGGATGGCATCGCGGCAGGAGCCTCGTCAGGATCAGCGTCCGTCCCAAGGGCGCCTCCCTCCATCTCATAGGAAGGCGCGCCCGGCGCCCTCCTCGGGCAGGGCTCGGGGGCTCCCTTCTGGAGGGCCTCGGGCCTTGCCAACCTCATGAGGGAGGCGCTTGGGCACCACTTGGAGGCGTGCCACGCAGCATGTTTTCCTCAGGAGAACGCAGGGCAAGGGGTGCCTACCGCTCAAGAGTTCATCGCCAAGACCACACGGGAACTGCAAGACGCAAGAGCCATGCGCGGCGACAGCCGCTCACAGGACGCGGCTCACCACCCAGGTGAGGGTGCTGAGCTGCGTGTCTGCATCGACGTCCCAGGGCTCAACAGGGCCGCGTCTCAGGAGCGCTTCTAGCCTTCGCGTGTGGGCCATTGCATGGGCCCGCCACACAGCTACGTTCGCATGTCGTTCGGCTTGCCGAGCGTGGCGTCGGCCTATCAGCACGCCATGCGCCGTGACCTGGCGGCTCAAGAGGTCAGGTACCGCGCCGTCCTGGAGGGAATGGAGACGGTCTTCAGGGAGCCTCCTGAGCCCCCAGAGCCTCCCGAGGCTCAGGGCTCCGGTGGCTCATGAGGAGTCGTTTCTTCGACACGCGCCTTCAGCTGCACCAACTCTGCTTCGTCTACAGAACCAGGTGACATCTTCCCTCGTTAAGCTGGGAGCGCCCCTTGGGCTGCATTATTCCCAAGCCGTGTGGGTCTGTCCCTACGGCATGTATCCCATTTGCTTATGTCTTTAGCTTACCTTGCTGGGAGCGCCCCTCAGGCTGCATCATCCCCAAGCCGCTCGGGCCGGACCCAATGGCATGTATCTTCCTGCATTTACCCAAGCTGATTTGCCTTCCCTCCTTAACTTGCCACCGGTTATCACCTGCTCGATCATCGCCTCCCATGGGGCCTCCTCACAGGCACGGCGCTGGTGCATGGGTCCGTCCCTGCCACGTTGACAAATCTGAGCGGTTGAGCTCTGGCACGCGGCACGCCACCCGCATGTCACCTCACCAGGCCCTCAGTGCCTTCACTTCATCCAGACCAACCAGTGGCAGGTTGACGGCTATAACGGCAAACCATGCACTTCTTGTGCCTGTTCACAAGGACCCCGCGGGGAGCATAGCAGGCGGCACCGCAAGTCTCCTTTTCTCTCATGCAATTCGCTTGCGCGTTAAAAGGGGGGCTCCTGAGCATCGTGACTCAGAAGCTCTTACTGGCTCTCCAGCCCTCACCCCCTGGCCTTGACCACGGCATCGCGACCTGGCATACCAGTGGCGGCTGAGCTCGCTCGAGGGCCGAGACCTGAGGACGCAAAGCACTAAGGAGAGAATGGGAGGAGGGAAATTTCTATGGGCTGGCCTGGCTATGCCGCACAAGTTGGCGCGCAGCCCCAGCGCAATGTCAGGAATCGTCATGAAGTTCACAAGATAAGTCTCACCCTCGGATCGGCTAAATGTCTGGGCCTTATGGACACTCACACCTTGCCGCAATCCCATTGTGGCCACGTCAACTCCCTTTCTTCCCTTACCATGGCCGCTTGAGCGCTAAAGGGGACCTCCTGAGCATCGCGCCTCAGGGGCTCTTACTGGACCTCGGGCCGCACACCTCCTGGCCTTGACCACGGCACGCGACCTGGCATACCAGCGAGGGTTGTAGCCTGCCTGGGGGCTGGGACCTGACGGCGTAGAGCAACAAGCTATCGCGAGGAAAGAAATAGGGGACCGAGCCTCAACAAGACACACGTTCATCAAATCTTCGTAACAGGGAAGATAAGCACAAAAGACATTACAGACCCTTACATGCCCCCACGGGGCGCTTCATGATTCTTCATAGGAAACAAAAGCTAAAACTAAGGAGGATCCTATCTACACCCCATGTGGCAGACGCCATCATCAATAGTGGGCGACGGGAGGCCAGCGCCAACCCCATCCAGATCAGCGGCGACGACGGCCGAACGCGGCAGCACCGCTCCGAGCGCGGCGAGAGCTCGGGGGCACGTAGCTGTCGTCGCTCGTCTCCGGAGTCTCAAAGAGCTCAGGAGAGCTGCTGGACTCCCAAGGACTGCTGCTGCTAGAGTGGTCACGAGCGGAGCGCGCATCAGCCTCGCGCTCCTCTCCGGAGCAGCACTCCACGCGGCGGCCCTCGGCATCGAAGACCTTGAAGAAGAGCATGGAGACGCCGTCGTACTCAAGGTGGATCGCGAGGGCGCCCCTCGCGCGGCAGACCAGCATGATCTCGCCCCAGCCACGACTCATGAAGATCTTGCCGGTGGGGACCGCTTTGATCTCCGCTCCAGTCGCCGGAGCGCCGCAGTCGGCGTGCTGCGACCAGAGCTCGAGAGGCCCCCTCGGCGGCATCACGACAGAGAAGAACCGCGGGAAGCGGATCCAAGAGCTTGGGGGCATCGGCGCCCACAGCACCAGCTCACGCGAGGAGTCCGCGGCGTGGATTCCTGGAGCGACGGCGTGCGTCGCCTAGGCGCGGCGACCCCGGGCGCAGCACCGGCGGCGCTGCTCGTCACTCCGCCTTCCTGAGTCCTCAGCTTGGGCATACAGGGGTAACAGATACCCTGGGGAAGGCCGCTCGCACCAAGGCCTCGACACCACCTGCATCGTCGCTTCTTCACGGCTGTAGATCGACCTCTTCTTCGGTGGAAGTTGCTCTGGGACATCTCGGGGGGCCTTCCCCTTTTCTTCGGCGGAGAAGCTTCTGATAGGCGCCAATGATGCTAGCGACGAAGCGAGGAAGGAAAAGCTAGCAGTGGAGCAAGGAGGAAGAAGCAAGCGAGCAAGGAAGAGATGGGCAACGGGGGCTCAGCCCCCTCCCCATTTATAACAAGAGAAGGCCAATCGGCACCTCTCACGATCGCAGGTAATGATGGTTTTCCTTGCATGTCGCAGGGACTTGTCAAGTCGTGCAGTTGCCGAGGCAGTGTGGGGAAGCAGAGACGCCCACGTCCAATCAACCGCCACGCGTCAACCGAGGCCGCAGGATTTTGGGGGCCGCGGTGCTCCATACTTGACCCTTGGCTTCGCCGCGAAGCCAAGCCCGAGCGCACCTTGGGCCCAGGGGGTACTGTCGGCGTTCTGGGAACGGGGGTCCCCAGACTTGCCTGCCTGCGGCCCACGGCATGGCTAAGCCAGCAGGCTGTATGGCCCATCTTCATCAACAAGGCATCCAAGACCCTCGCGAGGCGGACGACGCAAGACGTCCTCTAGAGTGGCCTAGTCAGGCAGGCTCATGAGGAGCGGAGATATCAAGGCGAGGCAAACCTGCTGAGGCTCTCGTGACGTGAGCCATGATGATCGACACCAGGCGGGTGCCAGCGCGCGCAGCATCATTGTTTCCTCTTTGGTGCTAAGGAGGCCAGCGCAGGCGAGGAGTACCGAGGCATCAGGCAAAGGTTGCCATATCTTTGCAACAAGACCAGGACCAGAAGTACGGCAAGACGGAGGTCATCATGGAGCCCAAGACGGTGTCACCTCCAGATCCTTTCACAGGCGGAGACCACCTTTGTCAGGATAACTTTTACTAGTTGTCCCCCTTCAAATTAGCCCGCGTTGTTGGCTCCCTTCCCGCTCAATTTTTGGGAAGAGGACCAGGGCCTCTATAAATAGAGTGATCCACCACCATAGGGTGGGGGACGACAGAGAGATAGAGGGAGAGGGGGAGAGAAGAAGGATCCAGAAGATCACTCTCACCCACACAAGTTAGCTAAGCACGAGAACACCTCAACCTCAGGAGGCTGTTCTTCCCCTTGTATGGTTCATCATCAGCCCAAGAGGCAATCCACCACCACCACACTGGAGAAGGGTATTACACCACAACGGTGGCCCGAACCAGTATAAATCTTGTGTCTTTCTGTATTGCGAGTTCGTCGAGTTCGTCCGCGAGATCTTAGCGAGCTAGGGCGTAGATCGGTAGGAGGGAAAGACTTCGCGCGCGCCCCACTGTTCGAACCTTAAGGGTTTGCCGGAGCCACCCACATCCGACAGTGGTGCTGCGGCGGCTGGTCCTCGTGGGCGTCGGGGGCGGCGGCGGCGGCATTGGCCTTGTACTTGGCGGCCTTCTTGCTGGACCTGCCGCCGACGGCGCTGCCCATGACGAGGAGCTGCCCGAGGAGTCTTCCGGCCTGCCGAACCATCGAATCAGACCATCAACCATGCATAATAACAAAGGTTGAGTATGGATCAGATCGAGAAAAGGATCGAGAAGACAGCACATGTACCATCTCGCTCTGGTCCTTCTACACTCCTCCCCACCCCTCTCCGGCGACGGCGGCAGAAACCCTAGGACGGAGTCCATGGCCAGTGGGGGGGCAGCCGCAGATCCGGGGCGGAGTGAGGAAGCCCGTCCGCTGATCGTGCTCCTCGTGTCGAATCCGGCGGGTGGTAGACGTCGCCGGCCTTGGTTCGTGGCGGAGGGCTGCCGAGGCGGTGGCTATAGGGGGCGGTGACATGGTGAGGCACTCCCACACCGCCGCCGTCAGCGCCGGGGCGACCATAGCACGCCCGCAGGGCCGCGCCGGCGCTGAGCAGCGCCATGGATCCGAGGGGAGAGAGCGCGGCTTGGTTGTCTTGGAGGAGAATGGTGTCGGGTGGGCTGGTTGGTTTGGTTGGGTGGGGGAGGGGCGAGGGGGAGGCCATGGGCGGCGGCGAGCTCCACAGAGGGAGGTGGCGGCGGTGATCTGGAAGGGAGGAGGCGAGCTCTCGCTCTCTCTCCATCGGACAAGACAACGAGGAGAAGGAAGGGGATCGATGGATGGATGTGGGAAAGAAAGGAGGCGGGGGGTGGATGGAAATGACCGAGGGTTCGGAGTTAGTGTGGAAGGGTTGAGGACGGTCGTTGGATCCGCGAGCATCCGACGACGTATGTTGCACGATCCGCGTGAGACGTCCACGGACCAATCAGAATGCAGTATGATGTTGTGACCATCTAAATACGTCTTAGTTGCCTAAAAATAATGCATTAAAATCATGTCAGCTATTTCATGACTTGAGAAATTCAAAAAGAAAATGGAAAACCTTCTCATTGTGTCACCAAAATGTGAACAAGTTTTCAGAAAAAATAACAAACATGCAAAAAGATAAATATCTTTAAAAACGTATCATGAGACATGAGTTTTTTGGGAAAAAGACATTTTCCATTTTTCGAATCCCTAAAATGAGTTTTTTTGTGAAGGACCTATAATATATTTGTTGAAAAATTGGACCAAATCATTTTTTTAAAATATTAGGCCATATTTAATGCACAATTGGCCAAATGGTAGGGGGTGAGAAGTTTTGATCCACCTCTGGTGAAAAAGACAAATTTCTGCCGATTCAGTAGGAAGCGGGTCAAATGTGAACTGCAGCTGCCTTATGGTTTGTTCTTTATTTTCTTCCAAAAATCATTTCTAGATACATAAGTATCTATTTAATCACAGAAATATAAAAAGTTTTCCAAGATTCAACCACTAGCTAGGAACGGTCAAGCCCGCCGTTTTGACCGCATTTTGAAACGGGCATAAAAAATAAAATAAAAATTGGAAAATTGGAAACCTTCGCATTGTGTCATTATATGTGACCAAGTTTCCAGGAAAAATAATAAACTTGTAATACGGCAATTATTTTAAAAAAGTGTTCTCAGAAATGAGCTATCATGCGTGAAGATTCATGGCTTTCAAGCCAAACAATCAATCTTATGGCCACATTCATGGCATAGTTTGTTCAAATGATCTCATATTGTGCACAAGGGTGCATATTGGAATGGCAAACAATGTTGCCTAAGTGAGTTTTCATTTTCTTTGGACGAAAAATCAATTTTCCATTTTCCGAGTGCCCAAAATGAGTTTTTTTGTGAAGGACCTACCATATATTTGTTGCAAAATTGTACCAAATCAATTTTCTAAAATACTAGGCCATATTTAATGCACAATTGACCAAATGGTTGGGTGTCAAAAGGTTCTATCCACCTCCGGTGAAAAAGACAAATTCCCGCCGATTCAGTGGGAAGCGGGTCAAATTTGAACTGCGACTGCCGCATAGTTTGCTATTTATTTTAAAAAAATCTTTTCTAGGTACAAAAGTATCTATTTAATCAGAGAAATAGCAAAAAAAATCCAAGATTCAACCACTAGCTAGGAACGGTCATTCCCGCTGTTTTCACCGCATTTTGAAACGGGCATAAAAAATCAAAAAATCAAAAAAATTGGAAAACCTTCGCATTGTGTCATTATATGTGACCAAGTTACCAGGAAGAATAATAAACTTGTAATACGACAATTATTTTTAAAAAGTGTTCTCAGAAATGAGCTATCATGCGTGAAGATTCGTGGCTTTCAAGCCAAATGATCAATCTTATGGCCACATTCATGGCATAGTTTGTTCAAATGATCTCATATTGTGCACAAGGGTACATATTGGAATGGCAAACAATGTTGCCTAAGTGAGTTTTCATTTTGTATGGACGAAAAATCAATTTTCCACTTTCCGAGTGCCAAAAATGAGTTTTTTTTGCGAAGGACCTACCATATCTTTGTTGCAAAATTGTACCAAATCAATTTTATAAAATACTAGGCCATATTTAATGCACAATTGAACAAATGGTTGGGTGTCAAAAGTTTCGATCCACCTCTGGTGAAAAAGACAAATTCCCGTTGATTCAGGAGGAAGCAAGTCAAATTTGAACTGCGACTGCCTCATAGTTTGCTATTTATTTTTTAAAAAAAATCATTTCTAGGTACAAAAGTATCTATTTAGTCATAGAAACAACAAAAAAAATTCCAAGATTCAGCCACTAGCTAGGAATGGTCATTCCCGCCGTTTTGACCGCATTTTGAAACTGGCATAAAAAATTCAAAAAAATCAAAAACTTGGAAAAGCTTCGCATTGTGTTATTATATGTGACCAAGTTACCAGGAAAAATAATAAACTTGTAATACAACAATTCTTTTTAAAAAGGTGTTCTCAGAAATGAGCTATCATCTCTGAAGATTCATGTCTTTCAAGCCAAATGATCAATCTTATGGCCACATTCATGGCATAGTTTGTTCAAATGATCTCATATTGTGCACAAGGGTGCATATTGGAATGGCAAACAATGTTGCCTAAGTGAGTTTTCATTTTCTTTGGACGAAAAATCAATTTTCCATTTTCCGAGTGCCCAAAATGAGTTTTTTGTGAAGGACCTACCATATATTTGTTGCAAAATTGGACCTAGTCAATTTTATAAAATATCAGGCCATATTTAAGGCACAATTGACAAAATGGTTGGGTGTAAAAAAATTTGATCCACCTCTCGTGAAAAAGACAAAAGTTCACCGATTCAATAGGAAATGGGTCAAATTTGAACTGCAGTTGCCTCATAGTTTGCTCTTTATTTTTTCCAAAAATCTTTTCTAGTTACATAAGTATCTATTTAATCATAAATACATCGTTTAGTGGCAATACATCGAGGTTTGAACGGTGGCCGAGGGCCCCAACTCTAGAGCGCGTAAACTCGCATGCCCGCCGCGTGGTCACGGCGTGACCGTGGCGTTGCCATGCGTTCTGGGCGGCCTAGGCATGCCTAGTGGGTTGGGCACTCCCCACGTAGGTGCTAGGAAGAAAATTACACCATAAGATTCTCATGAGGAGACCGAACTATGCTCGAAGATGAATTAGCAACCAAGTGTTTGATTAGCGGTACAGGAAATGCACATAGCCAATGGGCGTGAGATTTGGCTGAGGATGATCATATACTAAGAATAATGTCTTCACAAATTTTCAACTCAAAAGGAGGATCCTAGGTGGTACTTTATTTGCAAAGTACCACACTGGACAAAAATATGAATGTTGAAGCTGGGCTCAAAATAATGAATGGATTGAGCTGAAATTTGGTGGAGGATGGTTATTTGGGCATAGGAAATCACTATACAAAATTGATACCATTTGATCATGCCAAAGTGGTACTTCCTTCACAATGCTCTTCTCTCGACAGAAACTTGGGAAAATTAGTGAGAGAAATTGGATAAATGAAATGAGCTCAAATTTGGTGTAGGTAAGTTACATAGGTATGGTCATGCCCTGATAAATTTTCAGATCATTTGGGTAAGCCTAGCTAGTACTTACTTCACAAAGCTTCTCTCGAGATAGAAACTTTGGAAATTTTCTAAGAAAAATTTACCAGGAAAATGGAGCTGAATATTATCATGTGGCAATGATTTGGGTATGGAAGAGTGCCCAAAAATTTTGAGGGTAATAGGAGGGGTCTAGAGAACACTTGCTTTGCAACGTGCCAATCTGGCCATAAAATATAAATTGAACTTGGGCTCACATATATGATTTGACTGAGCTGCAATTTGGAGGAGGGTGATAATTTGGGCATATGAAGGACCTGTAAAAATTTCATGTCATTTGGATATATAAAAATGGTACTTCCTTCACAATGCTTCTAGGTGGACAAAAACTTTGGAAATTTGCCGAGGAAGATTTGTCAGGCAAATGGAGCTGAATTTTGTCATGAGGCAATGATTTGGATAAGAAAAGGTGCCCAAAAATTTTGAGGGCAATCAAGAATATATAAATAGAACTTCCTTCATATAGTGTTGTTGTGAACAGAATAGGAAAATGAATATTGTTGAATTAATTTTGAACTAGGCAAGGAAGATTTTTACATATTTGACGAAGATATGACCCAAAGAATTTATGAGTTTTTTTGGGAATTTTGAGAATGACAGAAATATAGGTTGCTTCACAACCTAGGGCAAAAATTGACACATGGACTTGCCACATAGGCAAAACCGATGAGGTGGCGCCTAGTCATACCAATCCACCACAATTTACAAGGTTATGACCATCTATATTCATCATGATCAGCTAGAAATAAGGCAGCGAACCAATGCTGTCAGTTTTATGACCATTTCGTGTAAGGAAATTACGACCTTTATAACCAAAATGGTCAATATAGTTTAGGGTTTGGAGCCCCCCGAACAGCTTTTGACCAATTGGTCTCAAATGGTCATAGATCTATGACCAATTCTTCGAGGGTCACTGACAGAAGGTCACTACTTGACATATTTCTTGTAGTGCTGGCATCTCCTCTCCCCTTTCCCTCTACCTCGATCCTCCAGCAAGCCGTCACCTCTGGTCCCATATGGCCTGGTCCTCGACGATGCTCTGTCCAGCTAGGCTACATGGCCGGCAGGTAGGGGCAAATCTCCCTGGCTGCTCCTCCCTCTAGCGCCGCCCCTCATTCTCATGGTCTCCAGCAGCTGCTCCACTGTGGTCCGTCCAACGCACTACTCCGGTGGGCATCGCACAACTATGGTTGATGCCACACTACAGCAGAAGGCACCTTATTCCCCCTCCCCTCCTCCCAGGCTGTGTCCTTGAGGTGTCGTTGAAGGATGAGCTCATCCAACAAGGTGAGGATCTCCTCTGATTTTTTGCCAAATTTTCATTCTAATCCACTATACGATGAATTTCTATGAGCTACTTCTGCTGCTGCTATATGATGCATTGCTATGAGCTGCTCCTGCTGCTGCTATATGATGAATTGCTATGAGCTGCTGCTATATGATGAATTGCTATGAGCTGCTGCTGCTATATGATGAGTTGCTATAAGATCCTCCTGCTGCTGCTGTATGATGAATTGCTATGAGCTGCTGCTGCTATATGATGAATTGCTATATGAGTTGCTGCTATATGTTGAGTTGCTGCTGGTATATGATGAATTTCACACTACTGTTACTGTTGTATGATGAGTTGCTATGAGCTGCTGCTGCTATATGATGCTTTCAGGTGGTGCTGCTATATGATAATAACTAGCCACTTGGAGCATCGAATTTCAATAAATAATTGTTCTTCATTTAAATATGGGTCATGCGTTCTTCGTTTAAATTAGGCAATGGGATATCTATGGAAGACATTGACCAAAGTAGATTGTGCCAAGTAGATGGTATATTTGTATTTGCATTTTGAACAAATAGTGATGGTGTGTTTTCCTATCATATTAATTACTGCACTGGGTTCAATTTGTGATGTTTGCAAGTCAAATTATATTTCATATGGGCAGCAAAATGAAATAATATAATGCAATCTATACTTTTCACTGATCATACCAAAGATAAGCTGAAAAGGAAGGCAATGAAAGGAACTGGTTGGCTTATTACCTGGAGCTTATATTCACAGGTGCTTATTCTCCTAGGATAACTCGTAATAACTGTCCCTAAGAAACTTGGCCAATAGAACTGACATACAAATAACATGTCACGGTGGTTGCAATGGAGGAGTGACCTACCATAGCACACTGTATAGGCTCACTGCTGCCTCTCCTTTTTTTTGCGATGTTCCATGAAATTGCCACATACATCTTGTACTTTTTCATTGTGTAACCCTATCTCCAAGTTGACACGGCTAATTCCAGACATCTCTACATGATAATACATTACATATCCCTTGCGCATATTTAAACCACCTATTGATGATTGTGTGCATAGCATAAACTAGCCATGACTCTGTGTGCTGGACTAGAAGGCACTCTAAGGGAGCCTAATGTAGTGCACTGGAATTCCTACATGCCACCTACGATTTTGTGTAATGTACCGCCTCTGTTCCGAAATATATGTCTTTGTAGAGATTCCAGTATGGACCACATACAGATGTATATAGATGCATTTTCGAGTGTAGATTCACTCATTTTGCTCCGTATGTAGCCTATAGTGGAATCTCTAGAAAGACTTATATTTAGGAACGGAGGTACGAGGTAGTATCATGTATGACATCTACATATCTAATTTAGCAGCCAATAGTAGAAATCATTGTCTGCACAAAGGGATTACTGGTCGAAAATCCTAGCAAAGCACGCTGGTAGGCACACAACAATACAAGAGAGAGAGACGCACTTACAAGATCATAGCAATGCCTCAGTCCAGGATCTTGGTTGGCCAAGCTATTAGATCCAGAAGAAACATCGTCCTTGTAGTTTTTGCCAGCTGCATAAAGGTAACAGCGACCTGTTAGTACATTTGATGTACATCGGGCAGGTGATGCTAGACGGGTTTAAAGGTGACAAGTACCTAGGCCGTGGAGTGTGGTTGGCATCTTGCCAGACGATGGGAATCAGGTTAGAAATGTCAAGGGTGATGACGCTGCGCTGGCTGTCGGGGTCCGGTAAGGAGATCTAGAACCATCGAGTAGGGTGTTTGTGGAGCGGCTCCGGTAGGGTGGACTACGGTGTGGGCGAAGCGGATCTGTGGCCGTGGATGAGGGCGTCGGTGAAGCTGCTCCAGTGGTTGGGTTGAGGATGGTATCGACAATGCGGATCTGCGGTCGTGGATGAGGCGTCAGAAGCTGCTCCGGTAGGTTGGATGAGGGTGCGACAAAGCGGATCTGTGGCCGTGGACTTGTGAGTTGGCAAAGCTGCCCTGATAGGGTTGAGAATGGTATAGGCAAAGCTACTCCGGTAGGGTTGACGATGGTGTCGGTGAAGCGGCTCCGGTAGGGTTGAGCAAGGTGTTGGCGAAGAGGATCAGAGGCCATCGGTGGGGCGGCTCCGGGGGGTGTGGATGAAGCGTCTCTAGTGGGGAGTACGAATGAGCCGCTGCAGATGCACTGCGGTTGACGAGAGTACCGGCGAAGCAGATCCGGCGCCGTGGACAAGGCCAGCACTAAATGGGCTATGGTGAAGTGGTGGATGAGCAGTCTACTTGTATCTAGTGGAGGTGGGAGGGGTAGATGCGGCCGTAGAAGCAGATCCGGCGAGGTGGACGCCGCTGGCAGTGAATGGGCTCTGGTACGCCGGTGGATGAGCAGTCTAGGGTTTTGAGAGGGGAGGGGTAGAAAGGCCGATGAAGTACGGACGGCATGATGTAAGATGCTCTGGTGCTGTGGAGTTAGTCGTTTTTACGGGAGGGGGAGAGGAAATGGGAGTGTCGTGTGGTGGGAGGAACCGGAAGTTACCAAAGCAGCCCCGACCTATTATGTAGATGAGGGCGGTATTATTACTGTTGTTCTCCGTGCACCGAGGACAAAAGGGGAATTTCGCATGCTAAAGACTAGGTGGCGGAAATTTTAGAAGGAGGCGGGAGATTTTACCGCCCGCGGGATCGTTCGTATCCAGTTTCAACTAATTTTGGACCGTGCTAGCGGGAAGGTCATGCAAGACTGTGTACACGGGGCACGCGTCAGCAGTTAATAACTGGTGTGAAGTCCACCCTAGAAAAAAGAAAATAACTCGGGATGATGCGCCGATAACTTGGACGTTCACACGGGCACGACCAATCGTACGGGTGTAGAGGCGCATTCACAAAAAAGGGATCAAACACTCAGCCTATGTATTTCTCGTGTAAATAGATAATTTAGTGCCATTGGTTATTTACTTTAAACATAGTGCATTGACGTGTTAGTGTAGAGGTGCACAAAAACAAATGGATATTGCAGTACCACAAAAGAAATGGATATTGTAGTCCGCTACTTAAATGTGCTACCTCATATGATTACATAGCCTCCATTTCATAAATTGCGTACTCGTTGAATTCATATATGAATATTACATATATTACTTCATAATAGAACCTTAAATCATCCAAGACTAATGAATTTGAATGCAAGAGTAACAATGGTGCATGTACATGATAGCTACATTGGTTGTTTGAAGAAACATCACTGTAACTTTGGCATGCACAGTTGAAAAGGTTCATTTAGATAGAAAAAATGTGATATGTGAGTGTCCAATCTTTATAGCATTGAATCGATATTGTACCTTTGGCCACGATACGAAGTAGATATTGATTTATGTTCAAGCAATGCACGTCCACGATCGATAGATAGTGATACGTGAATGAATTGTGCAATCTCTCTCACACGCATACATATCTCATTTCCTCGTGGGCATCAGAATCACACACGCACACTTTGTGTATTTCTCTCCCTCTGTCAAGGTTAGAATTCTTCTTTCTACCCTGTCCTACAAGTCACTCACACAGAAACACACACGCTATCAGTGTCAAAACCGGTGGATCTCGGGTAGGGGGTCCGAACTGTGCGTCTAGGGCGGATGGTAACAGGATGCAGGGGACACGATGTTTACCCAAGTTTGGGCCCTCTTGATGGAGGTAATACCCTACGTCCTGCTTGATTGCTCTTGATGATATGAGTATTACAAGAGTTGATCTACCATGAGATCGTAGAGGCTAAAACCCTAGAAGCTAGCCTATGGTATGATTGTCTCCTATCCTCCGGACTAAACCCTCCAGTTTATATAGACACCGAAGGGGGCTAGGGTTACATAGAGTCAGTTACAATCTAAATATCTGTATTGCTAAGCTTGCCTTCCACGCCAAAGAGAGTCCCATCCGAACATGGGATGAAGTCTTCAATCTTGTACCTTCACAGTCCAACAGTCCGGCCAAAGGATATAGTCCGGCTGTCCGGAGACCCCCTAATCCAGGACTCCCTCAGTAGCCCCTGAACCAGGCTTCAATGACGGTGAGTCCGGCGCGCAGATTTGTCTTTGGCATTGCAAGGCGGGTTCCTCCTCCGAATACTCCATAGAAGATATTGAACACAAGGATAGTGTCCGGCTCTGCAAAATAAGTTCCACATATTCTATCAAAAAAATAAGTTCCACATACCACCGTAGGGAGAATAATATTTCCACAAATCTAATCTACTGACACGTTTTGACAGCATGACATCATGCCATGGCCCGGTCATTATTCAAACCGTTTTTCTCAACCATCACTGCACATATCGCGAGGCGGTTTTCCTGACACGTCTTATCAAAGCAGAGATCGTGTCCCCCTTATTACGGGATTCTCATCAATACGGACGTGGGTAACCCAATCGTGCTTGTTGGTATGACTCCCCAATTTTAGGCAAGTCCCAAATGGCCACGAGGAGGACGCTTGATATTCACCCTCTTTATAAAGAGGTCAAAGCCTGTCTTTTTTCCCCTCTCGTGCTCAATCGAATCCTTCCCCCGCCTCGAGTTCCAACACCCAAGGCTCAGGTCAGGCACTTCGGACCTTCAACCATGTCCGGATCCAACCTCCAAGGTCGGTGGATGCCTTCCTCTGTCACAGAGGAGGACATCAAGAAGCTGAGAGAGGCCAGGTATCTGACCGCCGAAATCTCGCACAGGCTGCCCGCCCGAGGGCAGGTCATCCCCACTCCCGAACCCAACGAGAGTGTTGTGTTCATATCTCACTTCCTCCGAGGGCTAGGCCTCGCTCTGGATCCCTTTGTTAGGGGGCTCATGTTCTATTATGGGCTGGATTTCCATGATCTGGCCCCGGATTCCCTCCTTCACATCTCGCCGTTCATCGTCGTGTGTGAGGCCTTCCTCCGCATTACCCCACACTTCGGCCTGTGGCTCAAGACCTTCAATGTGAAGCCGAAGATGATCGAGGGGAGGAACACAGAGTGCGGAGGTGCCGTAATAAGCAAAAGCGCTGAGGCTGCATGGCCAGAGGGTTCTTTCCCGAAGGTGTCCAGTTTGTGGCAGCGGGAGTGGTTCTATATCACAGCTCCCCGGAGTTCCAAGTGGGTAGCCGCCCCTACCTTTCGCTCAGGCCCCCCCACCACAACTTACGTCATGGATCAACAAGGGGCTGAACTGGGGGCCAGTAAATGATGTGCCGATATTGCAGAGTCGCATCCGAGATCTCCTTAAGAGAGATGTCAGCCTGGTCTCGGTAATGCAAGTTATGCTAGTTCGTCGGGTCCCACCTTGCAAACGTCGACCCCTCCTTATGTGGGAGTTCAACCCGGAAGGACCGCGAACTATTCAGCACTTCCTCGGCATGACGCTCGAAGAGATGTAAAAATTGTTCTTCGGACCCCAAATAAAGTGTCTGGACACCACCGAGGATGCGGGTCTGAGCTGTAATCGCCCTGATACCCAAGTAGGTAATCCCATGGCCGAACATGCTGTCTTTTTATTTATCATAACATCATTCTGAAAAGTCGCTCTTTGACCAGGACTGGATAACCAAGGCAAAGATGATCAGGTGTTCGGCCCCTCTTCCTGAAGGCCTGGCCAATCCCGTACTAGACAGAATGCTCGAGCCGGCGCCTTATCGGGCGCCCTCAGGGGAAGATAAAGGGGGGAATACGGAGTTTGAAAGTGGGCCTCTCTCACTATTCGTCCAAACTGGGGGAATTAGCGCCTCCGCGAGGGAGGATTACCAGGGAGAAGAATCTGACATTCCCTCTCCCCAAGGAAGGAAGAGGAACACCTCTGAAGACCCGGAAACAAAGGTTTTCAAACGGGGGAAGAAATCTTTGCCAGAGGGTCCCGTCTTGGAGGGTACTCTTGCCGCACAGTGCCCGCAAGGGGATCAGCCCTCTACCGAGTTGTAAGTAATCAAAAAGTACTCAATAGTGAAAATATCCTACCTTACTTCTGAAGATAATAACCGAAGCTTATATCTTGTAGTTCGGATCGTAGCCCTTCCCGACAGAGTTCGTCTTCGGGGGATCTTCTTCCGGAGATGATGGAGAGTGAAACACCTCCCCCTGCCACCCCGCCTCATGAGGCGGGCGACCCTGAAGTGTCGTCGCGGAGGGTTTCTCCTGATCTGCCAAGGCCAGAAGGTAATCCTTTGGCCACCCGGAGTCCTCAGTATTCGGCTCCTAAAGATAGCAATAGAAAGAGTCCGGAACCGTACAGTGTGCGGTCGGATGCACTGAAGGATCTTCTGGAGCAAGCGGCCATCTCAGAAGCGCATCGTACGCTAATGGGCACAGTAATTGAAAGGATTTCATCCGCCAAAAGCGGGTTGCATGGGATTATGAGTCTGCTGAAAGGCTTTGAGGTACGTGAAATAGTGTATGTTTTTGACAGTACCGCACACGTTAGGTGTGCCTTATGCAGATAGTAGCCCCTGAGACTCTGGTTGCTATCCAAAATGGCGGCAAATAGAGGATCATAGTCCCAGGTAATAACCAGACCACCTTTATGTGCAGGTAGCTGAAGGTCCGGTGGCTAGCCGGACTGATGAGTTTGCCGAGCTAAAGCGGCAACTTGATGCGGCAGATGCCGACATCGTGCTTGTCAACAAGCGGCTTGACGAGGCACAGGGTAAGTGATTTCTCTGGTGATCAACATATAGTAAGAGGAGCATGATGTCGGTATCTTTAATATGTTGTGACTGCAGATGGAGCTGCCACCATGGAGACCCTTCGGGTGGAGCTTGCCCGAGCCAAGGAATAAGCAAGTAATAGCGATGCGGCCGCTCTAAAGGCGGTCGAAGAGTTGAGGGCCGAACAGGCCGCGCATTGCCAGAGCAAGGAAAGAATAGCCAGGATGGCCGTTGAGTTGAAAGATGCCACCGACCGTTACTAGCTTCTTGAAGAAGAAAGTCGTGCGAAGGCGACGGACCTGGAGAAGGCCATGGTAGCAGCCAAGGATGCCCGCTCCAAAATACGAGCGACGAGGGAGGAGCTGCATCAAGCTGGAGATATCGCAGCTGGGAAGCCCTTTTTGTTGCGGACTAAGTTCGGAGATCCGAAGTATGCCCCTCTTGATCAACTATGGAGTTCGGGAGACGCATACGTGGATTTGGCAGCAAGTGCTCCTGATGCGGCCGAGTACTTCAAGGATCAAAAAGATTGTGAAGTGAAAAAGCTGTTCTGGTCACAGTTCCATGCTCCAATGCGTCCGCTACTATTGAATGAGGAAATGGCCCAGTGGGCCGAGCTCCATAGGTTGTCTGGACTTGCCATGAGGTCTGTTGTGGATCATCTGTGGCCGGGAGGGCCAAGACCGAATAGTTATTTTAGTTTAGTGCAATAATTCCTTGGTGTTGTGCCGCACATCGATGCTATGAAGAGGTCAGCGTGCATAGAGGGTGCGCGGATGGCACTTGCTCGTGTCAAGACATACTGGGCAGAGATGGAGGCCACCACTATTGCAACACAGGGTTCGGCCGTGGGCCGAGTGGCTGCCGAGCACTACTTTGAAGAAGTCCTTGAAGGCGCTCGTTCGATAGAGGCTCAGTGCTCGAAGAATATTATGTTCTAGTGACATGTATTCCCATTGTAAAAACAATGTTTTATTGAATTATAAAGGTTGTGTTTATACTTTTGCCCGAAAGTATTATGATGCCTCTTGTGCGGCCGTTTATGTATATGTGTATATAACCTAAAAGATTGCAGTCGTCGGTTTCAGCCCCCACGCATATAATGCGGGGGTGTTCATAAAAAACGCATATTCACACTTGATCCAACGTCTTGGTCCATGAAGGAGGTGGTAGCGCAGCGAACGAGGCAATCGGACTATATTGCTTTAACACTTTCACTTAGCCATAGGAGTTTGACGGTGGGACTACTAGATAGCCCCTGGTACCTCCGCGCTCGTCCGAATATGGGGCGCGTACGTACATGACTGGGGAACGGCCCTTCGTTAATGCGGAGGAATCCCGAAGATTCCGCTAAGTCATCGAGTGGTTGACCAGTCTCGCGCTTTATCATGACAGTCAGTTTTCGGCTTTCTCTACTTAGGTGCTCATCTGGATGAACCAGGGCACAATCGCAGTAGTTCTCCCAGTGCTACCTTAGCCGATATAGAGGAACATAAGGTACTAAAACATGCGAGCCGGGCAAACCCAACATTTGACCAAAGACATGATTCGGAGCTGATGCATATAGGGCCAAACTCGTGACGCCGAACACTCCCTAAGGTATTCGGTCTTTATAATATATGTCGGGCTGAACAATGCCCTTAATAATAAACCCCGAGTGTCCAGGCACATGCAATATCCTGACATGGCCACATGCCAATAACGTCAGCATCCTTCTCGGTTGTATTGAGTATCCGGAGGATGTGAACAACAAGAGACAGTAAAAAAGGTTTACGCAGGGTCTTAATCTGAAAAGAAACCTTTGAGCGGGTCCCTGCTGCACGTCTTCGCCTGTGTCTCCGGTGTGCCGTGTCCTAGACGAGTGTAGCACGATTGTCATCTGTAAAAGAGAAGAACTTAGGTGACAGTTATCGTGCCAGAAAATTGGTTATTATCAATAAACCATTAAAATTCAAGATAAGTCAAGTTGAGCCGAACTAGCCCTGATTACACGCGGGAAGCCCCTTGTACCGTCTATGAGGGTTTAACCCTCAAACCAATCTCATGTATATGTAGTGACGCACCGGACTCGTCTAACCGTGTCCGTGGTCTTGACGACCTGTCATTTTTCCTGGTTGCTGAGGTCGTCTAGTGCTCGGCTGTTAAAGCCGCCGCACATTCTTCCGCGCGTAGAGAACGCTGAATATTTCCAATAACTGTGATGGTGCCACGTGGACCGGGCATCTTAAGCTTGAGAAAAGCACAATGCGGTACTGCATTAAAACGAGTGAAAGCCGCTCTTCCGAGTAGTGCTTGATAGCCACTTTGGAATGGAGCGATGTAGAAAGTTAACTTTTCGCTTCGGAAGTTATCGGAGAACTGAATACAACCTCTAATGATAGAGAGCCCGTACAGCGGGCCTCTGGGCCTGGTATTACTCCGTTGAAGGTAGTATTACTGTGGCTTATTTTTGTCGGGTCTATCCCCATTTTGTGGATTGTGTCCTGATATATCAGATTTGGACCACTGCCTCCCGTCCATAAGGACTCGTGTGAGATAGTATTCGTTTATTATTGGGTCTAACACCAGGGCAGCCAATCCTTCGTGCCAGATGCTTGTCGCGTGATCCCCGTGATCAAAAGTGATCGGGCAGGCCCACCAGAGGTTGAACCTAGGGGTGATGCGCTCTATGGCGCGTATGTCTCAGAGTGCATGTTTTCTTCTCCTCTTCGTCACATGGATCATGTTTACTGTTTAAACCTCTGGTGGGAATTTTTTTCTGTCCTCCAGTGCTTTGCTGGCGAGGTTCGTCATCGTCTTCGCTTGGTGTCTCCCCCCCTGTGTTCGGCGTTTAGCTTACTGGCCTGCTTGAAGACCCAGCATTCTCTGTGGGTGTGATTTGCAGGTTTATCGAGGGTGCCATGAATCTGACATAGTTTGTCAAGAATCCTGTTTAGGTCAGACGGTCCATCTCTGCTGCCTTTGAAAGGCTTTTTCCGCTGACCTGGTCAAGAGCCCCTGAATCCGGCGTTTACCACCGTATTATCTGGTCTATCTTCTTTATTTCGACGCTTGTTTTTATTGCGTCGTGGTTTTCCATTGCCATCCCTGATTTCGGATGTGCTTGGGTCGTTGGTGCTACTGTGGGCTAACCAGCTATCTTCGCCCACGCAAAAGCGGGTCATGAGGCTTGTCAGGGCTGCCATTGTTCTCGGTTTTTCTTGGCCGGGGTGTCTGGCGAGCCATTCGTCTCGGACGCTGTGTTTGAAAGCTGCTAAGGCTTCGACGTCCGGACAGTCGACGATTTGGTTCTTATTATTGAGAAACCTGTCCCAAAGCTTTCGGGCTGACTCTCCGGGCTGTTGAATTATATGACTTAAATCGTCTGCATCCGGAGGTCAGACCTAGGTCCCTTGAAAAATAGCCTGAAAAGCATCCTCGAGCTCCTCCCAACTTCCAATTGAGTTTTTGGGGAGGCTTTTTAGCCAGTGCCGAGCTGGTCTTTTAAGCTTGAGGGGCAAGTATTTGATGGCATGGAGATCGTCTCCGCGAGCCATATGGATATGGAGGATAAAGTCCTCAATCCAGACCCCAGGGTATGTGGTCCCGTCGTACGCCTCTATGTTCACTGGTTTGAATCCTTCTGGGAATTCATGGTCCAGCACCTCATCGGTGAAACATAGGGGGTGTGCAGCACCCCTGTATTTGGGTGCATCATGGCGTTCGGATGGTTGTAGTATTCGGTTTTGATTTTGTGCCGGAGCATGCTTCCTAGATCTATAGATGGATCTGGTCATACTGGATTTTTGGCGCAAGTCCTCACGTAGATCGTGTGTTGACTTATGTGCGACCTTGTTAGCCGCTCTATCACGGTCGGAAAGTAGTTGATCCGGCTGGTTAGCCATATTATTTTTCGGCCGTGTGGGCTCTAAGGCCTCATCGTCGAATTCAGGTAATAGCTTGCGCTTTGGATAGCTCTTTGTGTGGTAACTTCCACCATACTTTTCTTCGTTGTCGAGCACTTTGTCCCACCTGCTGTTCAGCGTATTTTGTGCGGCCTTAAGCCTTTGCTTCTGCTTCTTCAGACTCCTCGTTGTGGCAATAAGCCTTCAACGGAGGTTCTCTTGCTCCAAGTGCATTTCCGGGATGATGTGTGCATCTTCGTCCGGACTGTTTTCCTCCCTAGAGGGGGTTTGATGAGGTTTATCCTCGGCGTCGCCGTGTTCGGATGTCGGATCCGTATTATGTTCGCCGTTTGCAGCTTCATCGTGCTCTGCTGCTGGGGCGATCTGGTCGTCGTTTCCTCTGGAGTCGACTGGAGTGTTATTTTCTCTTGCGCTGTTATCGTTGTTTTTGCCGAGGCGGGATTTGGAGCGGTGCCTACGCCGACGCTTTGTTTGTTTCTTGGAGGGATCATCCTCCGCTGTCTCCTCCTGTTCCTCGTCATCGTTTTCTTTGGGTGTATTCACCATGTATATGTCATGTGATGAAGTGGTTGTCCAGTGCCCCGTGGGCACTTGTTCCTGTTCCTCTCCTGCATTGTCGTCCATGCCGTCGATGTCTGCGGAGTCGAAATCGAGCATGTCGGTTAAATCGTCGACATTGGCTACTAAGTGGGTGGTGGGTGGGCAGCAAATTTCTTCGTTGTCCGCATCCCATTCCAACCGGACGTAGTTCGGCCAAGGTTCTCCTAACAAGGAGTGAGACCTTAATGAATTTAGCACATCGTCGAAAGGCGAGTGCTGAAAGATATCCGCGGAGGTGAACTCCATGATCGGCGCCCAATCGGATTCGATAGGCACGGATGCAGGCGGCTCAGAGTCCATGGCCGAAGACGAATCCCGTAATCTGGCGACACGGCTCTCGTAAGGGGTGAAGTCAGTATCCGGCTCCATCGCCAATGAGAGTGCGGCCTCCATGGCGGGGTCTATCCCTCCGTCCTCGGATGGCGCAATTTGCTCCGGATTGAAGGCCGGAGTAGTTGCAGATGCAATCTCCCGAACACTGTCCGACGGCAGAGTTACGTCATGCTCGTCGTGATTATGCGGCGCACCAGACATGGGCTCGAATCTGTCGAAGATCAAGTCTCCGCAGATGTCGGTGGTGTAGTTTAGGTTTCCGAACCTGACCTGATGGCCAGGGGCGTAGCTCTCGATCTGCTCCAGATGGCCAAGCAAATTGGCCCGCAGTGCGAAGCCGCCGAATACAAAGATCTGTCCGAGGAGGAAAACCTCACCCTGGACCACATCGTTACCGGTGATCGAAGGGGCCATCGAACGTTATGGTGACGGCACTGTGGAACTCTCAATGAAAGCACCAATGTCGGTGTCAAAACCGGCAGATCTCGGGTAGGGGGTCCCAAACTGTGCGTCTAAGGCGGATGGTAACAGGAGGCAGGGGACACGATGTTTACCCAGGTTCGGGCCCTCTTGATGGAGGTAATACCCTACATCCTGCTTGATTGTTCTTGATGATATGAGTATTACAAGAGTTGATCTACCACGAGATCGTAGAGGCTAAAACCCTAGAAGCTAGCCTATGGTATGATTGTCTCCTGTCCTAGGACTAAACCCTCCAGTTTATATAGACACTGGAGGGGGCTAGGGTTACACAGAGTCGGTTACAAGGGAGGAGATGTACATATCTATATTGCCAAGCTTGCCTTCCACGCCAAGGAGAGTCCCATCCGGACACGGGACGAAGTCTTCAATCTTGTACCTTCACAGTCCAACAGTCCGGCCAAAGGATATAGTCCGGCTGTTCGGAGACCCCCTAATCCAGGACTCCCTCACACGCTCTCTCTGTCGAACATGCCCACCCCTTTAATTCCGCCCACCCACAGCCACTAATATCTCAAAGGATAATTATGTCTCTCACACATATGCCTAAGGTTAACTTGAGTTCCGGAACCATATGAATACATACAATGGGATTCCAGCAGAGCACCTTTTGTTGTGAGATCTTGCTCTCTCTCTCTCTCACACACACACACACGTAGACATTGTTTATCGCTTCATTTTCTCCGGCACTTGCATGCACACTGTTTTGTTTATCTCCGTGATGCTTTAAGTATGCCTTGCACGCATCCCATCCACCTATCTCTTAATATAGATATGGGTCACACAAACTCCTTCTCCCTACTAGCAAGATGCCCATGCGTTGCACGGAACATCAAGATGCATTTGTATGATTAGTTTATCTTCTGGGAGAAAAAGATGAACGATGGAATGCCTTATTTGCAAATGTGGAGAGGGGTGTGGGTATCTTTTTGCGAAATTGCCATAGTTTCCTTCCTATCCGTCAGATATAAATCGGATGGCCTATATTGCAGGATGGCAGGAACACCATCACCACCAACTCTGTTCTTTATAAGATTAGAGATATGTAAGTGTCACTGCCCCCCCCCACCCACCCACACACACACACACTTCCGACACCGAAGGAGTAGGGTGACACCTCAATCTTGATACTAATCTATCGACTGGCTGCTCTCTCAAACACACATACACACACACACACTACCCAACACCGAAGGAGTAGGGTGGCACCTCGATCTTGATAGTAATCTATCTACTCCTCTTTCAAACACACACACACACACATGCACACACACACTCTCTCTAGTTGTGCCTCTGTGCCTACTGCACACACTCTCGATACGTCTTTCTCTCCCTCCCCTTCCCCACCCCAACCCTAACAATGATAGCAGAAGGGTGACAACTCGATCTGATCTTAATCTGTCAATCGGTTTCTCTCTCAAACATTGTGTCTCTGTGCCTTGCTCAAACACACGAGATACGTCTTTTTCTCCGTAGCCCCCTCGATATGTAGACTTCTCGCGCGCGCGCAGCTGTAGTGACGATGACCCTGAACCCAATGTCCCTTGTTTTCACCCTGTTTTTTTTGTTAATTAAAAAGACAATCTTTTCTTTGTTACTACTAGTGAATCTGAAATCATTCGGGGCAGACATATAATATATCACTTCAACCCAATTACCGCAGTAATTATTTTAGAAGAAACTAGCTAGATGCTCGTGCGTTGCACGGAACATCAAGATGCATTTGTATGAGTAGTTTGTCTTGTGAGAGACTAGCAAGATGCCCATGCATTGCACGGAACATCAAGATGCATTTATATGAGTAGTTTATCTTGTGAGAGAAAAGGATGAACGAGGGAAGGCCTTATTTGAAAATGTGGAGAGGGGAGTGGGTATATTTTTGCAAAATTGCCATAGTTTCCTTCCTATCCGTCAGACATAAATTGGACGGCCTATATTGCAGGATGGTAGGCACACCATCATCACCAACTCAGTTTTATATCTCTGACTCCTATAAAAGACTTAGTTGGTGAGGATGGTGTGTCTGACATCCGTCATTTCTAACCATCAGATCTGCATCTAACGACTATGATGTAAGTCGTGGCATTTCTCCAACAATACCCCACTTCTCTGCTCCAATTTGCAGAAACCCCTTAGTATCTTGAAACCAACCACATCCCTCCCCCACCTCATCAAAACAGCCACAAGGAATATATTTTGAGTGAAACCTAATACGAGTATATTTTTAATGATATATACACCAAACTAGAGTGTTTTTCTTTCAAGTTTGTGAACATGTATTATTCTATTTTGGATCCGTTGCAACGCACGGACACATTGCTAGTAAGATTAGAGAAAAGTATGAACGAGGGAAGGCCTTATTTGCAAGCGTGGAGAGGGGTGTGGGTATCTTTTTGCAAAATTGCGATAGTTTCCTTCCTATCCATTAGATATAAATCTGACGTCCTATATTGCAGGATGGCACGCACACCATCATCACCAACTCTGTTTTTTACTCCCTCCGTTCTTAAATATTTGTCTTTTTAGAGATTTCAACAAGTGACTACATACAGTGCAAAATGAGTGAATCTACACTCTAAAATATGTCTACATACACATCCGTATGTGGTACTCCATTTGAAATCTGAAAAAGACAAATATTTAGGAACGGATGGAGTATAAGAGTAGACATGGAGAGATATATCTCCAGCATGGTCTAAAACAAAAATGTGCTGGACTGGTTAGCATCGGATGCTCGCAACGCGATGACCTGAGTTTGAATTCTGTCTCTAACTTTAGATTTTTATAGTATATATTACTTATTTAATATATACTTTTTTCGCTACTGTACTGACAGTGGAACCCACAGAGTACTTAGAATACAAGATTAAGGATGGACTTGTTTCTTTTTAACTTTTTGTACGAAGCTGTAGCCACCATGCAAGTCACGTGTACACTGTACATGCAATTATCTTTTTATAGAGGAAGAATCATACACGCAATTTATAGGGTGGACGGGAGGAGCTCGGCCAGTGTTGCATTTAATTCCGACCCGCTCATGAACGGACGTGTGGACGGAGTAGGTTTCTCGGTTTGCATGTGCATTTAACGGAGGGGTTTGATGGAGGCGAGGAGGCGTGTTCAGACGGGCGTGCAGCGGGCGGCGCAGTACTATTCGATTTGATAGCGGGCGGAGCAGTTCCCGATACAGCTTTAATGCAGACGAGGGAGGGGTAGCGGTTCCTGAAATGTTGAACAGACAATGATGCATCCTCCTTCAATTAGCATCGTGCATGCACGAGGGAAGTAATGGGAGGAGGACCGGGAAAAGAGGCTGCACGATGTGAATGCAACGCAGTTTGCACTCATATAAAGGCACCCCTCCATTCCAATGCATCTACCACATCATACACATGTAAGCATTTGCCTAAGCACCTACACTAAGCACAAAAGTGCTCACTCCACACCCATGGCGGTGATGCGCGCGAGCGGCAAGCGGCTATGCCAGATGGTCCACGACACCGGCTTGCGGCATGGTGCCGAGGATCGTCTCCAGACGGTGTTCGCGACCGGCTGGTGGATGGCCGCCGTCGATGCCAACTACAACTCTCAGTTGGACCAGATGATCATTGCCACCACCAACAAGTTCACCATCCTCAAGAAGCTCAGGGACGACATCGCTGTACTCCTCCAGCCCGCGCGCCCGGGCTTCTCATTGCCTGCCACCCTAATCGGCCTCCATGGCTGGAACCTCTTTCAAGCACTGGTGGCCCTGCGACTGCCCGCCGATGCCACAAAGAGTGCCCAACAGGAGGTCGGGCTCTCCGCGAGGCGCCTCGCCCTACAAGAATTCGTTGACGTACACATCCACATGTACGAGAAAATCGTGTACATAGGTATCTACAAGGCCATTGAGGACACTATGACATTGGCCTTCCTCAACCGGCTGGAAGCCTTGGATGCCTTTGCTGAGAAGCACCTTGACCTTGCCATAAAAGCCGCCACTCCTTAGCCGCCGGTCAATGGCTCGGCGCACTGAGTTGAGGAGGAGGAGGTCGCATGTTGATGGATGCATCTTTCTTCTTGCCTCCTGTAACCACCACTACGATCGCATCATCATGGCCTTAATTCTTATTGTGCTATTGCATTCTCGTTCCAGTCAATACCGACATGTGCGATCCCTTTGCTTAATTATATGCATCACTGTAAATAGTACTCCATCCGGCAATTTATAAGATGTGCTTACCTTTTCCATCAACTTCGTGCAACGCACGAGCATCTTGCTAGAAACACTAGAACATGTCAGACCGCATGTGACCAAACCGATGATGCGCCACTAGTAGAAAAGGGGCCTAATGTTCACCTCATTAGTCCCGGTTTGTATTTGAGCCGGCACTAATGTGACCATTAGTGCCGGTTCCAATGGCTAGGCGGGCGGCGCTCATTAGTACCAGTTCGTGGCGAAACTTTAGTACCGCTTCGTGCCACGAACTGGTACTAAAGAGGTGGTGGCCTTTAGTACGGGTTGGTGGCTCCGACCAGTACTAAAGACCCCCCTTTAGTACGGGTTCATGCCACCAACCGGTACTAAAGGGGTGCGCTGCCACCCGCCATGCACAATGTTTAGTCCCACCTCGCTAGTTGAGAGGAGCTCGCACCGGTTTATAAGCCCTGCCGCGGCTACCATGTCGAGCTCCTCTCTAAGCAGGCCTTTGTGGGCCTATTGCAAGTCTTCTGCCCTATGGGGCCTACTGGGCCATACGGGCCTTCATCCTGGCCCAACTAGAGGTTGGGTTTCTAGTCGTATGCCGGCCGTGCCGGCCAAGTAGGTGGGCTGTTTTTTCTTTATTTCAAAAAATCCTTTAGTACCGGTTGGTGTTACCAACCGGTACTAAAGGGCTGCTCCTCTCCCTCGGCGCTGGCTCGTGCCACGTGGTGGCCCTTTAGAGGTGGTTCATGCAGAACCGGTACTAAAGGGGGTGACCTTTAGTCCCCACCCTTTAGTGTCGGTTACAGAACCGGCACTAAAGGGCCTTACGAACCGGTGCGATAGCCCGGTTCTGCACTAGTGTGCCAACCTAGCTACTACGTACCCTGCTTATCTTGCGGAAATAGCCCCGCCCTAGCGTTCCAATCATTATTTCTATCTATCGATCGTGCCAAGGAGTAGAACCAAATGTTACAATTTATACATTTTTCTCTACTCCTACTCCTATAAAAGACTCAGTTGGTGATGGTGGTGTGTCTGCCATCCGTCATTTCTGACCATTAGATCTGCATCTAACGGGTGTGAGGTAAGTTGTGGCATTTTTGCAACAATAGCCCACTTCTCTGCTCCAATTTGCAGAAAACCCCTTACTATCTTGAAAGCAACCACATCCCTCCCTCACCTTGCTACCTCTTGAGCACTGCGTTGGTTTTCCCTTGAAGAAGAAAGGGTGATGCAGCAAAGTAGCGTAAGTATTTCCCTCAGTTTTTGAGAACCAAGGTATCAATCCAGTAGGAGGCTACGCGCGAGTCCCTCACACCTACACAAAACAAATAAATCCTCGCAACCAACGCGATAAGGGGTTGTCAATCCCTACACGGTCACTTACGAGAATGAGATCTGATAGATATGATAAGATAAGATTTTTGGTATTTTTATGATAAAGCTGCAAAGTAAAATAAAAGGCAATGAAAATAACTAAGTGTTGGAAGATTAATATGATGGAAGATAGACCCGGGGGCCATAGGTTTCACTAGTGGCTTCTCTCAAGAGCATAAGTATTCTACGGTGGGTGAACAAATTACTGTTGAGCAATTGACAGAATTGAGCATAGTTATGAGAATATCTAGGTATGATCATGTATATAGGCATCACGTCCGAGACAAGTAGACCGACTCCTGCCTGCATCTACTACTATTAATCCACAGATCGACCGCTATCCAGCATGCATCTAGAGTATTAAGTTCATAAGAACAGAGTAACGCTTTAAGCATGATGACATGATGTAGAGGGATAAATTCATGCAATATGATAAAAAAAACCATCTTGTTATCCTCGATGGCAACAATACAATACGTGCCTTGCTGCCCCTACTGTCGCTGGGAAAGGAGACTGCAAGATTGAACCAAAAGCTAAGCACTTCTCCCATTGCAAGAAAGATCAATCTAGTAGGCCAAACCAAACTGATAATTCGAAGAGACTTGCAAAGATAACCAATCATACATAAAAGAATTCAAAGAAGATTCAAATATTGTTCATAGATAAACTTGATCATAAACCCACAATTCACCGGTCTCAATAAACACACTGCAAAAGAAGATCACATCGAATAGATCTCCACAAGAGAGGGGGAGAACATTGTATTGAGATCCAAAAAGAGAGAAGAAGCCATCTAGCTAATAACTATGGACCCGAAGGTCTGAGGTAAACTACTCACACTTCATCGGAGAGCCTATGGTGTTGATGTAGACGCCCTCCATGATCGATGCCCCCTCCGGCAGAGCTCCGGAATAGGCACCAAGATGGGATCTCATGGATACAGAAAGTTATGGCGGTGGAATTAGGGTTTTGGCTCCATATCTGATCGTTTGGGGGTACGTAGGTATATATAGGAGGAGGGAGTACATCGGTGGAGCAACAGGGGGCCCACGAGGGTGGAGGGCGCGCCTGGGGGTTGGGGGTAGGCGCGCCCCCCTACCTCGTGGCTTCCCTGTTGGTTGCTTGACGTAGGGTCCAAGTCTCCTGGATCTTGTTCATTCCAAAAATCACGATCCCGAAGGTTTCATTCCGTTTGTACTCCGTTTGATATTCTTTTTCTGCGAAACTCTGAAATAGGCAAAAAACAGTAATTCTAGGCTGGGCCTCCGGTTAATAGGTTAGTCCCAAAAATAATATAAAAGTGAATAATAAAGCCCAATAATGTCCAAAACAGAAGATAATATAGCATGGAGCAATCAAAAATTATAGATACGTTGGAGACATATCAAACATCCCCAAGCTTAATTCCTGCTCGTCCTCAAGTAGGTAAATGATAAAAACAGAATTTTTGATGTGGAATGCTACTAGGCATAATTTCAATGTAATTCTTCTTAATTGTGGTATGAATATTCAGATTCGGAAGATTCAAGACAAAAGTTTAATATTGACATAAAAAATAATAATACTTCAAGCATACTAACTAAGCAATTATGTCTTCTCAAAATAACATGGCCAAAGAAAGATATCCCTACAAAATAATATAGTCTGGCTATGCTCCATCTTCACCACACAAAGTATTCAAATCATGCACAACCCCGATGACAAGCCAAGCAATTGATTCATACTTTTGACATTCTCAAACTTTTTCAATCTTCACGCAATACATGAGCGTGAGCCATGGACATAGCACTATATGTGGAATAGAAAGGTGGTTGTGGAGAAGACAAAAAGGGAGAAGATAGTCTCACATCAACTAGGCGTATCAATGGGCTATGGAGATGTCCATCAATAGATATCAATGTGAGTGAGTAGGGATTTCCATGCAATGGATGCAATAGAGCTATAAGTGTATGAAAGCTCAACAAAAGAAACTAGTGGGTGTGCATCCAACTTGCTTGCTCACGAACACCTAGGGCATTTTGAGGAAGCCCATCATTGGAATATACAAGCCAAGTTCTATAATGTAAAATTCCCACTAGTATATGAATGTGACAACATAGGAGACTCTCTATCATGAAGATCATGGTGCTACTTTGAAGCACAAGTGTGGTAAAAGGATAGTAGCTTTGTCCCTTCTCTCTCTTTCTCTTATTTTTGTTTTTTTATTTGGGCCTTTTCTCTTTTTTATGGCCTCTTTTTTTCTTTTATTTGGGCTTCTTTGGCCTCTTTTTTTCGTCCGGAGTCTCATCCCGACTTGTGGGGGAATCATAGTCTCCATCATCCTTTCCTCACTTGGGACAATGCTCTAATAATGATGATCATCACTCTTTTATTTACTTACAACTCACTAATTACAACTCAATACTTAGAACAAAATATGACTCTATGTGAATGCTTCCGGCAGTGTACCGGGATATGCAATGAATCAAGAGTGACATGTATGAAAGAATTATGAACGGTGGCTTTGCCACAAATACGATGTCAACTACATGATCATGCAAAGCAATATGACAATGATGGAGCGTGTCATAATAATCGGAACGGTGGTAAGTTGCATGGCAATATATCTCGGTATGGCTATGGAAATGCCATGATAGGTAGGTATGGTGGCTATTTTGAGTAAGGTATATGGTGGGTGTATGATACCGGCAAAAAGTGCGCGGTATTAGGGAGGCTAGCAATGGTGGAAGGAAGAAAAGTGGGTATAATCCATGGACTCAACATTAGTCATAAAGAACTCGTATACTTATTGCAAAAATCTACAAGTTATCAAAGCAAAGTATTACGCGCATGCTCCTAGGGGGATAGATTGGTAGGAAAAGACCATCGCTCGTCCCCGACCGCCACTCATAAGGAAGACAATCAATAAATAAATTATGCTCCGACTTCATCACATAATGGTTCACCATACGTGCATGCTACGGGAATCACAAACTATAACACAGATATATCTCAAATTCACAACTACTCAACTAGCATGACTCTAATATCACCATCTTTATATCTCAAAACAATCATCAAGCATCAAACTTCTCTTAGTATTCAACACACTCATAAGAAAGTTTTTACTAATCTTGTATACCTAGCATATTAGGATTATTTAAGCAAATTACCATGCTATTTAAGACTCTCAAAATAATATAAGTGAATCATGAGAGATCAATAGTTTCTATAAAACAAATCTACCTCCGTGCTCTAAAAGATATAAGTGAAGTACTATAGCAAAACTATATAACTCAAAAGATATAAGTGAAGCACATAGAGTATTCTAATAATTTCCGAATCATGTGTGTCTCTATCAAAAGGTGTGTACAGCAAAGATGATTGTGTAAAACTAACAAATAAAGACTCAAATCATACAAGATGCTCCAAGCAAAACACATATCATGTGGTGAATAAAAATATAGCTCCAAGTAAAGTTACCAATAGAAGTAGACGAAAGAGGGGATGCCTTCCGGGGCATCCCCAAGCTTTGGCTTTTTGGTGTCCTTAAATTATATTGGGGGTTCCATGGGCATCCCCAAGCTTAGGCTCTTTCCACTCCTTGTTCCATAATCCATCAAATCTTTACCCAAAACTTCACAACACAAAACTTAAAGTAGAAAATCGCGTGAGCTCCGTCAGCGAAAGAAAACAAAACACCACTTCAAGGTACTGTAATGAACTCATTCTTTATTTATATTTGTGTTAAACCTACTGTATTCCAACTTCTCTATGGTTTATAAACTATTTTACTAGCCATAGATTCATCAAAATAAGCAAACAACACACGAAAAACAGAATCTGTCAAAAACAGAACAGTCTGTAGTAATCTGTAGCTAGATAAAAATCTGGAACCCCAAAAATTCTAAAATAAATATCTGGACGTTAGTAATTTATCTATTAATCATCTGCAAAAAGAATTAACTAAATAACACTTTCCAAATAAAAATGGCAGCAGTTCTCGTGAGCGCTAAAGTTTCTGCTTTTTACAGCATGATTACCAAGACTTTCCCCAAGTCTTCCCAACGGTTCTACTTGGCACAAACACTAATTAAACACAAAAAACACAACCAAAACAGAGTCTAGATAAATTATTTATTAAATAACAGCAAGGAAAAATATTGGGTTGACTCCCAACAAGCGCTTTTCTTTAAAGCCTTTTTAGCTAGGCATTGATAATTTCAATGATGCTCACATGAAAGACAAGAACTGAAGCACAAAGAGAGCATCATAAAACATGTGACAAACACATATAAGTCTAACATACTTCCTATGCATAGGCATCTTACAGGAAAACAAATTATCATGGCAAGCAAGAACTAGCATATGCATGGAAGAGTTAAGAAACAATAGTAATTTCAACATAACGAGAGGTACTTTAGTAACATTAAAATTTCTACCACCATATTTTCCTCTCTCATAATGATTACATGTAGGATCGTAAGCAAATTCAACAAAATAGCTATCACATAAAAAAATTTCAACACGATCCACATGCATGCAGAGTTGACGCTCTTCCAAAATAGTGGGATCAACATTAACTAAAGTCATGACTTCTCCAAACCCACTTTTATCAAAATTTTCATAAGATTGAACATTCTCCAAATATGTGGGGTCTAAAGTTGACACTTTTCCAAACCCACTTTCAATCATATTGAAAACACTAGTATCAATCTCATATTCATCATGGGGCTTAAATAAATCTTCAAGATCATAAGAAGAATCACCCCAATCATGATCATTGCAACAAGTAGAGGACATAGCAAAACTAGCATCCCCGAGCTTAGGGTGTTGCATATTATTAGCACAATTTACATAAATAGAATTTATAATAAAATCATTGCAATCATGCTTTTTATTCAAAGATCTATCGTGAATCTCTTCATAAAGTAATTCATTACACTTTTCAGATTCACGAATTAATAGTAAAACCTCATAAAGATAATATAGTGCGCGAAACTCACTAGCAATTGGTTCATCATAATTGGATCTCTAAAAATATTAGCAAGCGGATGAGGATCCGTAGATCTTAGGTTCTCTGTTTAGTAATAAATAAACAACTATTCTAACCATACGAGGAAACAAGAAACGGGCAAAATAGGCAAATAGAGAAAGAGAGGGAGGATGGAGAGAGAGAGGGCGAATAAAACGGCAAGGGTGAAGTGGGGGAGAGGAAAACGAGAGGCAAATGGCAAATAATGTAATGCGGGAGATAAGGGTTTGTGATGGGTACTTGGTGTGTTGACTTTTGCGTAGACCTCCCCGGCAACGGCGCTAGAAATCCTTCTTGCTACCTCTTGAGCACTGCGTTGGTTTTCCCTTAAAGAGGAAAGGGTGATGCAGCAAAGTAGCGTAAGTATTTCCCTCAGTTTTTGAGAACCAAGGTATCAATCCAGTAGGAGGCTACGCGCGAGTCCCTCGCACCTACACAAAACAAATAAATCCTCGCAACCAACGCGATAAGGGGTTATCAATCCCTACACGGTCACTTACGAGAGTGAGATCTGATAGATATGATAAGATAATATTTTTGGTATTTTTATGATAAAGATGCAATGTAAAATAAAAGGCAATGAAAATAACTAAGTGTTGGAAGATTAATATGATGGAAGATAGACCAGGGGGCTATAGGTTTCACTAGTGGCTTCTCTCAAGAGCATAAGTATTCTACGATGGGTGAACAAATTACTGTTGAGCAATTGATAGAATTGAGCATAGTTATGAGAATATCTAGGTATGATCATGTATATAGGCATCACATCCGAGACAAGTAGACCGACTCCTGCCTGCATCTACTACTATTACTCCACACATCGACCGCTATCCAGCATGCATCTAGAGTATTAAGTTCATAAGAACAAAGTAACACTTTAAGCAAGATGACATGATGTAGAGGGATAAATTCATGCAATATGATAAAAACCCAATCTTGTTATCCTCGATGGCAACAATACAATACGTGCCATGCTGCCCCTACTGTCACTGGGAAAGGACACCGCAAGATTGAACCCAAAGCTAAGCACTTCTCCCATTGCAAGAAAGATCAATCTAGTAGGCCAAACCAAACTGATATTTCAAAGAGACTTGCAAAGATAACCAATCATACATAAAAGATTTCAGAGAAGATTCAAATATTGTTCATAGATAACCTTGATCACAAACCCACAATTTTCATCGATCTCAACAAAGACACCGCAAAATAAGATTACATCGAATAGATCTCCACAAGAGAGGGGGAGAACATTGTATTGAGATCCAAAAAGAGAGAATAAGCCATCTAGCTAATAACTATGGACCCGAAGGTCTGAGGTAAACTACTCACACTTCATCAGAGAGGCTATGGTGTTGATGTAGAAGCCCTCCATGATCGATGCCCCCTCCGGCGGAGCTCCGAAACAGGCCCCAAGATGGGATCTCGTGGATACAGAAAGTTACGGCAGTGGAATTAGGGTTTTGGCTCCGTATCTAATCGTTTGGGGGTACGTAGGTATATATAGGAGGAAGGAGTACGTCGGTGGAGCAACAGGGGGGCCCACAAGGGTGGAGGGCGTGCCCGGGGGGTAGGCGCGCCCCCTACCTCGTGGCTTCCCTGTTGGTTGCTTAACGTAGGGTCCAAGTCTCCTGGATCTTGTTCGTTCCAAAAATCACGTTCCCGAAGGTTTCATTCCGTTTGGACTCCGTTTGATATTCTTTTTCCGCAGAACTCTGAAATAGGAAAAAAACAGCAATTCTGGGCTAGGCCTCCGGTTAATAGGTTAGTCCCAATAATAATATAAAAGTGAATAATAAAGCCCAATAATGTCCAAAACAAAAGATAATATAGCATGGAGCAATCAAAAATTATAGATACGTTGGAGACGTATCACACCTCATCAAAACAGCCTGAGAAATATATTTTGAGTGAAAAGTAATATATTAGGAGTATATCAAAACAAGAGTGATTTATTTCAAGTTTGTGAGCAAGTACTACTATCCTACTACTTTGGATCCGTCGCAACGCACATGCATGTTGCCAGAAAAAGGAAAAGGCCTGCCGCGTTCGCGTCGCACCCCCACACGCCCGAGAATCGGGAGTACTCCACGGCATGTCCAGTATGCCACATAGCTAGGGAAGGAGTGTTGCCCAGCATGTTCGCTTTCATGTGGGACCGCCGTTGAACAAACCGACCATTGGCAAACCGCACCCCGCCCGCCGCCAGGTTAGAAAACAGAAATGAGGGGAAGATCTAGCTGTAGCACGGAAGCCAAGAAATTTGGTGTTTGATGGGGCTCACTGATAGAGTGTTATTTATTCATAACTAGCAAGATGCCCATACGTTGCACGGAAAATCAAGACGCATTTGTATGAGTAGCTTATGTTGTGGGAGAAAAGGATGAACAAGAGAATGCCTTATTTGCAAATGTGGAGAGGGGTGTGGGCATATTTTTGCAAAATAGCCATAGTTTCCTTCCTATCCGTTAGATATAAAACGGACGACCTATATTGCAGGATGGCAGGCACACCATCATCACCAACTCTGTTTTTTATAAGAGTATAGATATAGATATAGATATAGACATAGACATAGACATAGATATAGATATAGATTTAGATATAGAGAGTAGAGATTACTACTCCCTCCGTTCCCAAATATAAGTTTTTATATATTTCCACAAGTGACTAGATACGAAGCAAAATGAGTTAATCTACACTCTAAAATATGTCTACATACATCCATATCTTGTAGTCCATTTGAAATGTCTAAAAAGACTTACATTTAGGAACAGAGGGAGTAGTTGGTTACCAAATCTCATGCGTGCAATGCACGTGTAGCTTACTAGTTGGTTACCAAATCTCATCCCGGTTTGGCATGAGCTCGTACTGCGGGAGCACCACAAGGCCTGCAGCAGGAGTTACGTTTCCCTCTCGGGGCCCACGGGACCGAGCTTCAGTGGCTTAGTGCACCGGCCTATGAGTCAATGACATGCAGACCTTAAATGTGGTTCGCCCACATGTCATTCTCATGGTGGTGGCGTGGTTCGCGACTCACTTGTTCGAGATGAACCGGCCAGTGGTGGCCTGGCCATCGCGAGGGTGCCACAGTTGGGCGTCGAGGCGTTACGAGGTGTAGATGGCCACACCGGCGGGTACTACCTGTAATACAGAAGTACTCCAGCTGAGGATTGATACCCGGGACGAAATGTGTCACAACCGCTGGATTAAAATTCGATGGTGCGGGAGTACGGATCGGAGCAGGCAAACCGCGTCCAATCAGGTGTGGTTGTGGTAGAAAGTTGATGGTCGCCACAGTTCAGCTGGCCCACATGTCATGCACACAAAGTCAGAGGAGCGGTGGGGACGAGAGGGATGAGCCGCACGTAGGGGGACGTCGTGACGTGGATTGGAGTGGCGTCGTGGGAATCGCGTGTGGGTGTGGTAGTGGTAGAAACAAGAAACATGATGGCGCTGTGGTTCAACTTCCATGGACAAGCTATCATGTCTGCTAACACATGCATTGCATACCGCTCACTTCAAGGAGCAGTAGTAGAGAAAACTTGTTCCAAAGATACCATTTTCCGATAAAATTCTCGAGATATCATTTGTTTTTACACATGGGATTACTCCTGCAAGGGTCAATCACAATAGGTGTTTTGTAAAAAATGCATCTTGATGTTCCCTACAATGCACGGGCATCTTGCTAGTTATAGAAGAAGGCCCCACGGGCATCTTTCCGCAGGGTGTGCCACCGACCCAAACTCATTTTTTTTAGACGATTAGTGCACCGGATGCCGTGCCACGCTACAAGATGTTAAAAAGAAAATAGCTCCAAAATTTTTTAAAACTTGTTATCTTCAAACCATCAAAACAGCCCGAGGAATATATTTTGAGTGAAGCATGATTTACTTTTACTGATATATGTATATCAAAACTAGAGTGTTTATATTTCAAGCCCGTGAACAAGTATTATTCTACTACTTTGGATCCATTGCAACGCACGGGCTAGCACATTGGTAGTAGTAGTAGTCTCTATCTCTATCTCTACTCTACTCTTATAAAAAAACCAGAGTTGTTGATGATGGTGTGCCTGCCATCCTGCAGTATGGGTCGTCTGATTTATATCTGATGGATAGGAAGGAAACTATGGCAATTTTGCAAAAAAGTACCCACACCCCTCTTATACTAGCAAGATGCCCGTGCGTTGCACGGAACATCAAGATCTTGTGGGATAAAAGGATGAACAAAGGAAGGCCTTATCTGCAAATGTGGAGAGGAGTGCGGGTAAATTGTCATAGTTTCCTTCCTATCCATTAGATATAGATCGGACAGCCCATATTGCAGGATGGCAGGCACACCATCATCACCAACTCTGCTTTTTTATAGGCCGTTCAATTTATATCTGATGGATAGGAAGAAAACTGTGGCAATTTTGCAAAAAGAAACCTACACCCCTCTCCACATTTGCAAATAAGGCCTTCCCTCATTCATCCTTTTCTCTCACAAGATAAATTACTCATACAAATGCATCTTGATGTTCTGTGCAACGCACGAGGATGTTTCCTTGGGGGTCTCTCCAACGTGGCTTGGCCATAGTTGCAAGTTGACGCCCCATGAGATGCTGACGTTGAGGGGCACTCGGATTTTGTCCGATGAGCAGGTAGGATGAGTTTGATCACGTAGTAAATGCATTCTAAAGACTACTTCCATGTCCATTTGCTAATTCTCCCCCTGCCCACTATTTCACAGGTTAGGCTCGGTGCAAGTGGAGATTGGCTTGCATATGTACGGGAGGGTACCAACATCAATTTGCACAACATTTACAACGGTGACACTGTTCCCGTAGAACCTTTGTCCAAAATTGGGATCAGCCATGCAACGGGCCACCGCCTGAATTGGTACGATGGAACCACGGTGAGATTGAAGAAGATAGCACGAACCTTGCACATGGCGGTCAAAGGTGGACGATGCTGTCTGCGGCCGATTTGTTGCCGTACGAGTACGAAGACGTTGTGCTCCTTTCTAACCGCATCTTCGCGGTGACAAACCAGGGGACTTGTTTCATATGGGACACATCCAACAGTATACCCCCTCTCTCCCAGTTTATTTGTTTTGAATTTTTTTGTTTTATAAGTTTCAAATTCAAATTTAGAGCTCCCCATCACATGTTGAGATTACAATGTCCATTAAATTGTTGTGTGCATGTATAGTAAAGAAACAAATCTCAAGTTTGCCACAAGTTCATGCAGCGGTAGCACCACAAGGACTGGCGCATGAGTTACATTTACCTCTCGGGGCCCTCGGGTCTGATCTTCAGCGCCTTACGACACCTGCCTTTGATTCAATAACATGTGGACCCGATAGGTGGCTGGTCCACATGTCACTACTAGGAAAAGACCTACTAATGGCGCACCAATTTTGCCTACTAATGGCGCATCACTGGTGCGCCATTACTAGCACGCCACTAGTAATTTTTACTAATGGCGCACCACTGGTGCGCCATTAGTATCTGGTATACTAATGGCGCACCACCAAGTGCGCCATTAGTATATAAAACCATGCGCCATTAGTGTGCCTCCCAGGGGCCATATTTAACCATGTGCTTTGGCACACTAATGGCGCACTGCGGATAGATGCGCCATTAGTATACTTGGCATACTAATGGCGCACTTTGTCTTGATGCGCCATTAGTATCCTTTGGCATACTAATGGCGCACTCTGTCTTGATGCGCCATTAGTATCCTTTGGCATACTAATGGCGCACCTTGTGGTGATGCGCCATTAGTATGAATATTTGGTTTTTTTTACTTTTCTGATTTTTGCACAGGTTACAAAATATATTATTTGATAGAATATAGACAGTAGCACACAGCAACAGCAGATTCATCGAATACAATAGAAGATTAGTCTCCGAATACAATTCATCATATTAGTCTCCGAATTCAAAAGACCAAACAAAGATAAAACATTACAAGTCTCGAGACCGCGAGTATCGAGTTTGTCTTCACATTACAAGTCGATATCAATCATCTAAACTACCATCACATAGAAGAGAGCTGCGGTCATCACGATGAGCATCATCGCGATCAAACTGGTCTTCATCTGGTTCCTCCAACGCTCCCTCCTCTCTCCCGCTAGATAGCGGGCGTATCTAGATTCGGCCTCCGCCCTAGTGGTGTACCCTTTGTAACTGTTACCGTTGAAATGGTGAACCTGTCTCCAACACTCCTCCCAGTCGTCGTAGACTCCGGCAACCTTACCCTTGTACACGACATACGACGGCATCTCTATGCACAAGCCAAACAACAGACAATACATAGATAAGCAATATATAAGTATGCAACAAAAGGATCGGAAGAGAAAAGCAAGACATTAATAGCACGATTCATGGTCCTACTAATAAATAGCATCGATTACATCTAAGTTGAACGACTGTCCAAACCAAAGAGACATATAACTCATTAAAGTTTAATTACAACATGAGCCAATCAATGTTTCAGAACTACACATCACTACTTTCGACTCGACTCATGGACATGAGCGTGGATGAAGCTGCCGTCTGTCGTGATGGTCATGAAATCGCGGGCGTTGTCAGCCTGCATTTGTAGCATTCCGTCTATCTCAATTTTGGACGGTTGATATCTGAGGAAGAACTGCCCTGAGGTATGAAGGACATCTTGATGGATGATGTCCGCAAACTCCGACTAGATGCGAAAGAATTCTTGTCTGATGTCCGCGTCCTGGATTGCCGACAAGCTCGTGGCCCTAGGTTGGGCCTAATCACTTGGCACTAATCACTTGGCTCTATTGCCACCTATGTTGGGTTTATCATCTAGGGTTTATTGATGCTAAGGAGAATTCTAAGTTGGGCCTAATAACTTGGCTCTATTGCCACCTATGGTTTAATGCAGCAAGAATGGCAGGGCAGTTGATCCTACTTAACTAAGTACTAAGATACCCCGGCCCATGCATTAGTCGCAAGTACCCCATATGTCCTATTTTTAGCAAAGTCATGCTAAAATTCACGGAAAATTTTAGCATGACCTTTGCTGAAAATAGGACATATGGAGTACCCGAATTTGCTGGAACGGAAGTTAATCGACATTCCGGCAAACTCAAGGGCAACTCGGGGTACCTGCAAATTCATCACGACACAATGGTCGGAGACAAAATCCAGCAAACTAGCAAGATGATCATCATCTTTGCAAGGCAGTAGCTCAAGTTTTTGACAGTAGCCTCTGAAGAAAACAGCATTGCAACATTCAAGTTCACAGGATAAAAAATCATCCACATTCACCAACCCACATGATGTTAAAACCCACATGAGCTGTAAACAGACTTAAAAAATCCACATGATGTTATAACTGTATACACTGAACATGATGATACCAAATGGGAAGGAAAATTGTATCACTCTAGATTAGTGTAGCCGCTATCTAACAAAACCAGAATGTTAACAAAATTACACCATGATGATACCAAATTCTTGTAGCAGTACAATGAGTTCATAGGATAAAAAAATCATCCACATTCACCAACCCAAACTGGTGGAGATACAGCAAACCAGAACCTCCCAGGTTTCTACCATTTTATTTTTCCCACCGTATATGTTTTTTGATTCATGTCATGGTACTTGCTGTCAAACCAATTATTTTCTTTCTACATAATCTGGGAAGTTCCCTTCTTACTGTCTCACTACAAAAAACTAGTATGCTTAGTTGAGACTAGTATGCTTAGTTGCATTATGACAGACAAAAACTACAAATATTTGTGTTTTTAGTTGAGCAATGCAGCGACAGTGTGATAGGCAAGTTTCAGCTGGCAAAGTGTCACGATTCAGACAATAGAGCAGCTAAGCATAGCAAGTGGATAGTTTAGTCAGTATACTAGTACTCTTTAGAAAGCATGAGACATATATTACCTGGAGGAGACTTCGTCGGAGAGTTGCCTGTGAATTGAAAATACAACGAGATCAGCAAAGGACAGTAAGATATATACTGAAATTATCATAACAAAATGCCAGCTACTGCCATGGTCAAAGAATAGATTATGATAGCTGGACAAGTACAGGTCAAACTAGATAACTTTCAGAACCGGTTTAACCACCGCAGGATAAAACAATGCATCCAAGACTGGGCTTAGACTAATATCCTCATAGCATAATCTGACATCAAGCAAATAATATAAGAACAGTGAAAATGTATGTTCACTGCAAATGAATATGGACCAAGTGTTCACATTCTTAGAGTAACAAATATTCATCTACTCATTTGTAGATACCTAGGAGTAACAAGACTCCACTTGCCAATAATGTTTTATTTATGCTTCCCAAGGACCAACTCCTAAACTGAACACAAAAAACTGTGTGCACATCTGCAAGTTGTAGAAGGAAAAGGTGCAACACTAAAAAAACTATCAAACTAACAGATCCATTAATCAATTATGGACTTCTTACATGTTACATCTATCATTATGGACTTCTTACATGTTTCATATTGTTGCATGAATCCAAATTCACTGGAATATTGTTGCATGAAGCAAAAGAGGCCCTGGGCATCCATCCAACACAGCTAAACAAAGAAAATGCAGTTCCATGCTTTCACAATACAATTCTCTTCAGATTTCTTATTAAGAGACAACAAGATACTTGTCACTGAAATTTTCTTCAGATTTCACAGTACTGAATTTCAATGGGAAAAATTCTTAGTACAGTTCAATCTCAGGGAATCAAATATGAGAATCAAATATGGGTCATGCAGTTCCACTATCTGTATAAAGAACCATCGGTGGCGCTCCACTAAGAACCATGCCGCCGGCTGGTGCCGAAGATATGGGGATTGCCGGTGGGAGGAGATGGGATTGGGGTAGGGTCGCCTCACTCACCTGCTGGCTAGCACGCCGGCGTCGGGGAGAGGCGGGCGAGTTCGGGTGGCGTGAGCAAGGAGGTTGGTCGGTGCGGCGGTCCTCGATCTACGGTGGCGGTCCTCCTCGATCTGCGGCGGCGGTCCTCCCGGCCCGAGAGTCACTTGGCAGCAGCAGCTTCCCAGCCCGTCGGGGCACTCCTCCCTGGTCCGGACTGGCCACGCTGCTCGGGGACGGTGAAGGAGGCGAGGGGGGCGGCGAGGGGGATGGCGAACACGGGGGGCAGCGGAGTAGATCGATGACGCAAGGGAGAGATTAGAGAGATTGGGGATTTAGTGTGGGGGGAAGCTTTCTAATGGTGCACCACCCCCTCGTGCGCCATAAGTACGACTATTCTAATGGCGCACCACCCCTCGGTGCGCCATTAGAATTTTGTTTTAATCTAGCCCACTAGCCATATCTACAACCTAACCCTATCTACAACAGAACCTACCCACTAGCCCGACTGGTCAGCACGCATCACACACACTAGGAGGTCCTGGGTTTGATTCCCAGACTCCCCAATATTTTTTTATGCATTTTAAATGCTGTTTTTATATTTATTTGTGTTTAAATATGTTCAAACTTGTTTAAATCATAACAGTAATATTTTTTATAAAAACAGTAATAATTTTTTTTTAAATATGTTCAAATTTGTTACTTGAAAATATCATCGGCGGCGGCGGTGGAGTGGGGGAGGGTGCGGGGGGTGCCCGTTGGCGGCGGTGGAGTGGGGGAGGGTGCGGGGGCCGGGTGCTCGTCGGTGGCGGTGGAGCGGGGGAGGGTTGCGATGGGTCGTCGGCGGCGGTGGAGCTAGCGGGGGAGGGTGCGGGTGGGATCGAGATGGAGGGGGGTCGAGATCGAGATGGAGGGAGAATCGAGATCGAGATGGAGGGGGATCGAGATCAAGTGTCTTCATGAATTCAAAAAGTGCCCATGAAATTTAAAAATATTCATGATATCAAAAAGTGCCCATGAAATACAATCGAGAAATGAAGACTACGATTTAAATACAATCGATCTTAGCTAGCTATCTGTTCACAATCTTCTTGCCCTTCTTTTTCGAAAATGGAGTTCTTCTGTGGAACGGACGTCCTTTAGGTAGGGTGGTCCTGCTTCTTCTTGTGGTGTGTGCTGCTACTTCATCGTCGTCGTCATGTTCGATCCTCGGGTCGCCGTACTTGTTGAAGTCTTGCTCATTGGCTACTCCATCCATTCCGATGATCTTCCTTTTGCCTCTCCTCACGACAACACGACTGGGCTTTGACGGGTCGGTAATGAAGAAGCATTGGTCCACTTGGGAAGCCAGTACCCATGGCTCATTTTTCGCAGTGACGTTTGCGCCCGCGGTCTTGGATTTGGCTTCGGGTATAACCATGGTGGTGAAATACCGGTCTTCTTTTAGGACGCTCTTGGCCCATCTGACACGGAACATCGGGACCTTCTCTCCAGCGTAGCTCAGCTCCCAGATCTCCTCGATCCTTCCGTAGTATCTGTCCTTGTCGTTACCGGTGTAGGATTCCATCGTTACCCCGGAGTTCTAATAACCATCGCTCTTCATGTCCTTGTCCTCGGTGTAGAATGTGTAGCCGTTGATATCGTACGCCTCATAGGTCATCAGGTTGTGCTCGGCGCCCTGTGACAAGGCGAATATGAGTTGTTCTTCCACGGAAGAATCCTCATGTAAAGGGTATGACAGAAGCTTCTGCTTGAACCAACGCGTGAAACATGAGTTGTGCTCTTTGAGTATATCTCCGTCCGTCCTCTGTTGGCCTCGGTCATTGTACGTCTTCTCAATAAAGGTTTTGTGCTCTACCACCCAAGGATCGACCACGTCTATGTGTTGTAGCGCGACTAGGTTTGCTCTTGCAAAGTCGGCGAGTCGACCCTCGAAGTCGACATGCATTTCGCGGCGACCCTCACGGTGACCCCATCCAGCGAGCCTGCCGAGGTGCCTATTGACGGGCAGACCAACGGGGTTCTCGATGCCTAGATAATTTGTGCAGTAGGAGATGCACTCTTCGGTCAGAAAGCCCATGGCTATTCTTCCCTCTGGACGTGACATGTTGCGAACGTATCCTTTGATGACACCATTCATCCTTTTGAACGGCGTCATGCTGTGCAGGAACGTCATCCCGAGTTGGATGATATCCTCCACGATATGGACTAGCAGATGCACCATAACATCGAAGAATGCGGGCGGGAAGTACATCTCAAGCTCACATAGTATCACCACGATCTCTTCCTGTAGCCTTCTGAGTTTCCTCACGCCAATCGACTTCCTAGAGATGACGTCGAAAAAGTTGCATAGGCCAAATAGCGTTTCACGGACGTGCGCGTCCATGATCCCACGGATTGCAACTGGAAGTATCTACGTCATCAGCACGTGACAGTCGTGAGACTTCATCCTGCTGAACTTCTGCTTCGCTGGGTCTAGGTATCTGCTTATCTTCCCTGTGTAACTGTAAGGAAGTTTTACTCCTAGGAGGCAGGTGAAAAATTGCTCGATCTCCTCCTGACTTAGAGTGAAGCACGCGGGAGGGTAGTCATTTCCGGTCTTCTTGGCCTTTTTGCCTTTGCGACGACTTTCTGTGTCCTGCTTCGCCTCATCATCATCATCATCATTAGCGTGAAGCTCTTGCCTGATGCCCATTGATTTCAAGTCTGCCCTTGCTTTCGGCCCATCTTTGGTCCTCTCTGGCATGTTGAGCAGGGTACCAAGCAGACTCTCGCACACGTTCTTCGTGATATGCATGACATCAAGGCTGTGAGGCACACGGTGGATCTTCCAGTATGGCAAGTCCCAGAAAACAGATCTCGTTTTCCATACCTTCAGCAGCGGCTCTGGCGCCTTTCGCTTCTTTCCCGGCTCTGGCGCCTTTTGCTTCTTTCCCGGCAGTGGGCAGTCTTTCCAATTTTTCAACAGCTCGTCTATTTCCTCGCCGCTCCTCGTACACGGGCGTTTTTGGGGTTCGGTTTCACCATCGAATAGATCCTTGCGTTTCCTCCACGGGTCATCATCGCGAAGCCACCATCGATGTCCCATGAACACGGTTTTCGAAGACCCGGGATCTCTATCTAGCTGGCGATACGTTGTGTCATCCATGCACCTTACGCATACAGAAAATCCGTGCAGTACCTGCCTCGCAAGATATCCGTAACCGAGATAGTCGTGCACCGTCGTGAGCAGTGCGGCTCTCATAGGGAAATATTCTTTCTCTGCGGCGTCCCACGTATTGGCTGGCGTTTTCCACAGCGTGTCTAGCTCCTCCTTCAGCAGCCCCAGATACAGATTGATGTCGTTCCCTGGTTGTTTCGGCCCTTCAATTAGCATACTCATGTGAATGTACTTCCTCTTCATGCACAACCAGGGGGGAAGGTTGTACATCCACACAAACACAGGCCAGGTGCTATGTGTGCTTCTCTGGCTGCCAAACGGATTGACTCCATCGGTGCTCGCGCCCAGCACGATGTTCCTTGGATCCTTCCCAAATTCTGGGTATTCGAAGTTCAACGCTTGCCACTGGCTCGCATCCTTAGGGTGACTCAGCATCTTGTCTTTTTTATTTATCTCCGGATCATTTCCGTCATCTTCCCGCTTCTTCTCCTCCCTATCCGCGTGCCAACGCAGGAGCTTTGCTACCTTAGGGTCCGCGAAATACCGCTGCAGATGAGGAGTGATCAGAAAGTACCACACCGATTTTCGAGGAGCTTTCTTCCTCTTCTTGTATCGAGTGACGCCGCACACCGGACATATGGTAGACTCCGAGTGCTCGTCCCGATAAATGATACAACTGTTCATGCACACATAGTATTTCACGTGCGGTAAATCCAGAGGACACACGATTTTCTTCGCCTCCTCGAAACTAGTCGGGCACTTGTTCCCCTTGGGAACACGTTCGTGCCAGAATGACATGTTCTCGTCGAAGCATGAGCGTTACTTTCAGGCGGGTATCCTCGAGCCTGCATCCTTCATACAATGGAGTAACCGCGTCTATCTCCAGTTGATCCAGCTTGGCTTTCTCTCGGGCGGCAGCTCTTGCGTTATCCGTCTGCTTGAGAAGCAGCTCTTGAATATGAGGGTCCTGCACCCAGCCTCCATCGTCGTCTGCTCCGGCATCTTCATCTTCATGATCATGCCCTTCGTCTTGATCTTCCTCATCATCATGTACGACATCTTCTACATGATGACTGTGTATAGCATCACCGTCATGCTCATGTCCTGGAGATTCTTCGTCTTCTCGCTCGCCCTCACCGCGGTGGTACTTGTCTTGTTGCCCTTCCTCATTTCTTGCCCGGCCCCCATGGACGACTTCATAGTCATCTTCATCACCTTGCCACCGATAGCCATCCATGAAACCACGCAAGAGCAGGTGGTCCTGCACCTGCCCGGAATCCGGGTCCGCAATAAGGCTCTTCAGCTTGCATCTTTGACACGGACATCTTATCTCCGTCTCGTTATTTTGAAGCATCTCGGCCTTCGCGGAGCTCAAAAACCTATTCACGATGCCTTCAGTCATCGTGCGGACCATGGTCGCCTGCGGGGTAGAGCAAAACGATATTTTAGAACCAAGAAAAAATTTGGCATGACCTTCCCTAAAAATAGGACCAAAAAGAATGCATAGTGCCAAAATTCTCGCCGAAACGGAAATGAATCAAAACATTCCGGCAAAATATTGGCAACTATCGCATTTCAAATACTGGTACCTTCAAACACAAACATATATGCAACACCACAAACACATGCAACACCACAAACATACATAGATCTAGCTAGGCCACAAAAAGTGCATGTGCACGTTGTTGGACCGAGCTAGGGAGAAAAAAAGTAGATCTACATCATGAAGATAGCTTTCCCCTTACTTACCTATCAAAAAAGGTAATTTCACCACTTAATTTTGATGAATCTATGGTGGAAATGAGGTGAGGAGGAGGAGGAGGCAGCCGAAAGCTTGGAGAAGGAGGTGGAGGGAATGAAGTGGGGAAAGTGAGTGGGTAGGTGTGGGGCTGTCCAAAATATCTTGTTGGGGTCCCAGGTTACTAATGGCGCACCACCAGCAAATGCGCCATTAGTAACCCTGGTTACTAATGGCGCACCTGCAGGTGGTGCGCCATTAGTAGTTTTGCAAAAAAGTAAAAAAATAAATATATATACTAATGGCGCACCAGGTAATAGTGCGCCATTACTAGTTTAAACTAGTAATGGCGCACTGTAAAACGGTGCGCCATTAGTAGTTTTGCAAAAAAAGAATAAATTTTTTTTATAGTAATGGCGCACTGTCTGCCTGGTGCGCCATTACTAGTTAGAACTAGTAATGGCGCACTTCGACCTGATGCGCCATTAGTTTGTATGAAAAAATGGAAAAAAATTAATACTAGTGACGCACCCTGTTTCTGGTGCGCCATTAGTGTCTTCCACACTAATGGCGCATCACCAACCGGTGCGCCATTAGTATATAGTAGTGGCGCACTGCTTCCATGGTGCGCCATTAGTATCAATCCTATCTATAGCCCTTTTCCTAGTAGTGTGTAATGCTCCCGAAGGCAGGGGGCAGTGGGACCGAGAGGGGTGAGCCGCAGGTCAGGGGACGTGTGCTGTCATGGGTTCGAGCGGCATCGTGGGAATCACGTGTGGCTGTGGTAGAAACTTGATGCTCGCCGTATTTCAGTTGGCTCACATGTCATGCACACAAAGGCAGAGGGGCGGTGCGGCCGAGAGGGGTGAGGCGCACGTCGGGGGATGAGGTGTCGTGGGTTGGAGCGGCGTCGTGGGAATCGCGAGTGGCAGTTGATGAAACATGATGGTCGCCGTAGTTGAATTTCCATGAACAAGTTGTCGTGTCTACGGACACATGCATTGCATACCGATCACTGGAAGGAGTAGTAGAGAAAGCTAGGCGGATAAATAGTTCCTTATAGTCAATCAGACCCACGGTACTACTTGTTCCAAAGACATGCACACCATCGAAATAGTCCATCTATATCAATATACATAGATAAGGAATTTTTTTACAAGAGAGGAAATAGTTCATCCATCCATAATGCCCTACTGCTGGTGCAGCATCTTCTTCTTCTTCTTCTTCTCATTTTCTATGGGAGACGGATTCGCAACATGCTCTCTGGACCTTGCAGCTATCTCGAAACTCACACGAGCATCGAGGGCAGTATATTTTATCCGCTCGTACATCAAGGGATAATTCTCCCATCCAGACGACTTTAATGCCAGCGTCTCGTCACCCTTCTAACGATTTGTTTCGAGCATAAAATTTGCCACATCGAATAGGGATGGTGTCGGTTTATCACAATCTTCTACAGGAATTTTTATTTTGGTTTGTAGGTCAACGATGCTTTTCAAATCAAGGTTGCACGGCTCCAACTTCTGTTTGTCCCCTGCGATGGCTGCCCCACAGAAGTATATGTCCTCCCGAGACAAGAAATAGTGAAGCTCACCTGGTATGGAGGGCGCGTGTATCATGTGGTACACCAAAACATCATCTTCGAGGCACAGCTTAAGGACGGCGGCGCGTTGGATCTTCCTAGTGGCACGCTCCGTGTACCTGTGTCGAGAATGATGACCTTCATCTCCACCTTTTGGAGGGAGTTGGATACATTGTTGATCCACTTCCGAACAACCCTTGGGTGGTCGGTGACTGTGCCAACTATGCTCAACGAGCCTTCGATGAGGACATGTTGGACGCTAAAAACCTGCATCTGGATCTCTTTGGCCATTTGGAACCGCTGGACCGGAGGGCTATGGTTTGGAGAATTAGGATTAGATGGCTAGTCTAACTGAAGCAGATAATTATTTATAGGGGCTTCGGAATTACTCCAGGAGGATGTGAAGAGGTTAAAACAATGTGAATGCAGTGTGGTTTGGATGGAAATGAAGATCAGGGAGTAGTGATGAAGCCAAGGAAAATCGGTTCCTGATCGAGAAGTAAATGGGAGAAGTGGCCTGCAGGCAGTTGATTAGATGGCTAGGTAGACTAAACGAAAAGGCAACGCGGGTAGACTGAGGAGTGGGGCCTATCCCTGTACGTGCCCATCCTTCCAGCGCTACATGATGCGGTTATCCTCAAAAAAGGAAAGTCCTTCTTCGCGCTTCCGCATGCAGGAGAATTTGGTTCTACTCGCAATATGAATGATACCTGGAGGATGAAGTGAACCCAGAGGCATGCTAGCACGGGAGTAGTACTCATGTTCCTACTAATCCTACTACTAGTAGTAGTACAACTGTGGTACACTTGATGGTCAAAATACTATAATTCATCCGGTCCTCACAGTGAAGTGACAAGACCCTGCGCCCGAGGTGACGCCAGTCCAGGCGGCGTGTCCGGGTTACCAAAGTCAGCCTCACCTTGTGCACTATGCAGTCACTGTCACCGCCGCTGTATAGCATGCCTCGCCTCGTCTCCCTCTCCCCTAGCACCACTCCATCTCCATCTCCATCTCGCCGGAGATCCTGAGGTCACTCTTCATCATCTCATTGTGCCCCCGCGTACCCTCGCCTCGCTCACCTACCCCAGTACCACTATTCCCTCGCTAGCCGCTCCAGCACCGAAAGCCTTCTCCCCCGTAAATCAAGCCCCCCAAAACCCCACCTTCCAAACTCCACCATGGTCGAACGCAAACCACACAGCATCCATATGACCCGCGATTGGAGCAATCTCCCCAGTGACGTCCTCAACCTCTTTTGTTCGTGTATGGATATGTTGAGCGGCCTGCGGCTGGCTGCATGCTCGAGGGGCATGCACACGGCCATCGTCGAAGCAAGGCCGAAGCTTTTCAAGACACCCTGCTTGCTGCTATATGGTCTTGCGAGATTTTCTCACCATGATACGGAGGCGTACATGATGCCCCTCGACTTCAATCCGACCTTCATTAGCTGAAACTTCTTTGCAGGTATGTAGTGGGTCACTGTACATCATTTCCCTCGACTTCGATCCGATCACCATCGCCCGAAACTTCTTGCCGGTATGTACTGGGTCAGCATGAACTCCCACTGGATGGCTGCCGTCAGAGAAGATAGAGAAAAGTTGGTGCTCGTGAACTTCCAGACCTCCCATGAGATTATCCTTCCTCCGTTGGATGATATAGAGTTTTACCTTTGCGGTCCAAGTCATGTAGATTACGTCGTCAGTTGGACACACCTTGTTTTGTAGAAGTTTGTAATCTGCCAAGTTCCCACACGACATGCGGATTACGCAGACTTCAAGCTAATTGCGTTGTTCGACAAAGGACTCGCCTATCTTTCCGCCAGTGCCTTCTTTAGCTGGAGACAGCTCAGCTCGCAGTGGATCGTCGTCAAAGCTGATACACACTTCTGTGATGCTATTGAACACAATGGCATCATCTACGCGATCGACAAAGCATATGGCACCACGTATTGCTGGGACGGCGCATGTAAGTTGTTTCCGTCTGATGTTAATGATGACGCCATGACACTGTTTGAACTTTTTGTGATGATTGACATATCCCTGTTTGAGCAGAATTTGAGTAGAACTATGGCAATGTATTACAGACGCCATAAATCAGCTATATTTGGAATGAGTTAATTCATGCGATTGTGACCATGTTATTACATCCAATTTGTACCCCTGAATAATCAAACTGTTAGGAAGATATTGATATTCTCCTTATTTTATAGTAATCTATATACTACTAAATATGAGTGTGTATCAATGGCCATGTTAGTTTCCTCATTTTCATGATGTAGAAACATGCATCACACTTTTGATTTCATCTAACCATACATTAGGGAAGTAAATGTGCATATGGAGAACTCTATATTTTGAAGTAGTGAAATCCTTTAATGCTTACCATGTGTACATACCTATGTTCGCCCTTTAGCAATCAATAGCTAGAATAATATGCTCACATATTTTTTGCCCACAGAACATGAGTATATAACAATGCATGGTCTGTTAGTTTCCTTGAAGAATTTGTTTGTGAGGACAGAACATGATTACATAACATGCATGACATGGTAGTTTCCTATGAAGAATCGATTGTGAGATAACATGAGTATAACCATGCATGGCACTTCTATATTTTTGAACCCAGTATACATTTCCCTGTATTTTCCTCCTAGTTCCAACAGGGACATATCAATGTTGTTTCTTGCATTATCCTACTCATACTCTGAACAATGCTGATCTTACATTAACAATGCTTGTCCTTTTTGATATGATGCAGTGTGCCTACAGTTACTGCCCTTTGTAATCACACCACCTTTGCCAAAAACAGGGAAGCACAACTGGTTCCTTGCTCGATCAGAGGACGACAAAAGACTGATGATCATTCAGACACATGAGCCGAAAAAGTTATATTGCAAAAACCCCCACTGTATGCAAGCACCGTGAAATACGTGAGTATCCAGACAGTGGTTGTTACGTCTATGAGCAGGATACCAGCTTGTTGGGGCCTGCTGGATTTTTTAGTTGGAGGCGGGTAAACAGCCTTGGTTCATACTCTCTCTTTCTCAGACTCCATTATCTGATTAACCAGGAGATCGCCGTTGGCAAGGATCTTGATGGCAGAGAGGCTCTGTTTGCTATGGAAAACTATGTCTACATGGCGAGCCCTAGGAGTTCGGGAGCAAACTCCCCTAATTGTCAAAGATACAGCCTGTAGCCAAAAGAAGGTGAGAATGACAAAGGCATCTAGATTAACTTTGATCCCTGGATGTGTCTAGTCCGACAGGCAGTGATGCGGTTCAAGCCTTCAGGTTGATAGGTAATTGGGTTGTTGCGTCGAAAGGGTGGAGTACTGGTGTCTCCGGATCACTGGTGGCTGAACCGGGGCTACAAATTATGATGGTGTTGGATCATCCCTCTTTGAATGACTTGTTGTCTTTGCTGCTTGTTCTAGATGGGTAGTTCTCTCTTTTGCTATGCATATTCCTTGTCATTTGGTCATCCTCGTGTATGTCACTCTTACTATGTAATAGTTGCCTCTATTTAGAATGTCATTCTCGTCTGGATCACAAGAGTTTGAGCGCTGCAGATGGGTGCGTTTTGGTGGTGTAGCATGTTGGGGAACGTAGTAATTTCAAAAATTTCCTACGCACACACAAGATCATGGTGATGCATAGCAACGAGAGGGGAGAGTGTGTCCACGTACCCTCGTAGACCGAAAGCGGAAGCGTTAGCACAACGCAGTTGATGTAGTTGTATGTCTTCACGATCCGACCGATCAAGCACCGAACGCACGGCACCTCCGAGTTCTGCACACGTTCAACTCGATGACGTCCCTCGAACTCCGATCCAGCCGAGCTTTGAGGGAGAGTTCCGTCAGCACGACGGCATGGTGACGATGATGATGTTCTACCGACATAGGGCTTCGCCTAAGCACCGCTACGATATGACCGAGGTGGATTATGGTGGAGGGGGCACCGCACACGGCTAAAAGATCTAAGAGATCAATTGTTGTGTCTATGGGGTGCCCCCTGGCCACGTATATAAAGGAGTGCAGGAGGGGGAGAGGGCCGGCCCCTATGGCGTGCCCTGGAGGAGTCCTACTCCCACCGGGAGTAGGATTCCTCCCCTTCCAATTAGTAGGAGTAGGAGACAAGGAAGGGGAAGAGGGAAGAGAAGGAAGAAGGGGGCGCCGCCCCTCTCCCTAGTCCAATTCGTACTAGTTATTGGGGGCGCGGCTTGTCTCTCTCTCTCTCCCCTAAAGCACAATAAGGCCCATATACTTCTTCCCCCGTATTCCCATAACTCCCCGATACTCCAAAAAATAACCGAACCACTCGGAACCTTTCCGATGTCCGAATATAGTCGTCCAATATATCGATCTTTATGTCTCGACCATTTCGAGACTCCTTGTCATGTCCCCGATCTCATCCGGGACTCCGAACTACCTTCGATACATCAAAACACATAAACTCATAATATAACTGTCATTGAACTTTAAGCGTGTGGACCCTACGGGTTCGAGAACTATGTAGACATGACCGAGACACGTCTCCGGTCAATAACTAATAGCGGAACCTGGATGCTCATATTGGCTCCTACATATTCTACGAAGATCTTTATCGGTCAAACCGCATAACAACATACGTTGTTCCCTTTGTCATCGGTATGTTACTTGCCGGAGATTCGATCGTCGGTATCTCAATACCTAGTTCAATCTCGTTACCGGCAAGTCTCTTTACTTGTTGCATAATACATCATCCCGCAACTAACTCATTAGTTCTAATGCTTGCAAGGCTTAAGTGATGTGTATTACCGAGTGGGCCCAGAGATTCCTCACCGACAATCGGAGTGACAAATCCTAATCTCGAAATACGCCAACCCAACAAGTACCTTCGGAGACACCTATAGAGCACCTTTATAATCACCCACTTATGTTGTGACGTTTGGTAGCACACAAAGTGTTCCTCTGGTAAATGGGAGTTGCATAATCTCATAGTCATAGAAACATGTATAAGTCATGAAGAAAGCAATAGCAACAAACTAAACGATCAAGTGCTAAGCTAACGGAATGGGTCAAGTCAATCACATCATTCTCCTAATGATGTGATCCCGTTAATCAAATGACAACTCTTTGTCTATGGGTAGGAAACATAACCATCTTTGATCAACGAGCTAGTCAAGTAGAGGCATACTAGTGACACTCTGTTTGTCTATGTATTCACATATGTATCATGTTTCCGGTTAATACAATTATAGCATGAATAATAAACATTTATCATGATATAAGGAAATAAATAATAACTTTATTATTGCCTCTAGGGCATATTTCCTTCAGTCTTCCACTTGCACTAGAGTCAATAATCTAGTTCACATCTTTATGTGATTAGTTCACATCTCCATGTGACTAATACCCAAAGGGTTTACTAGAGTCTATAATCTAGTTCACATCACTATGTGATTAACACCCAAAGAGTGATCATGTTTTGCTTGTGAGAGAAGTTTAGTCTACGGGTCTGCAACATTCAGATCTGTATGTATTTCGCAAATTTCTATGTCTACAATGCTCTGCATGGAGCTAGTCTATCTAATTGCTCCCACTTTCAATCTGTATCCAGATCGAGACTTAAAGTCATCTAGATTGATGTAAAAAGCTTCCGTCGACGTAACTCTTTACGACGAACTCTTTTATCACCTCCATAACTGAGAAATATTTCCTTAGTCCTCTAAGGATATTTTTGACCACTGTCTAGTGATCCACTCCTAGATCACTATTGTACTCCCTTGCTAGAAAGATGCTAGGGTATACAATAGGACTGGTAAACAACATAGCATACTTTATAGAAACTATGGCTGAGGCATAGGGAATGACTTTCATTCTCTTTCTATCTTCTACCGTGGTCGGGCATTGAGTTTTACTCAATTTCACACCTTGTAACAAAGGTAAGAACTCTTTCTTTGACTGTTCCATTTTGAACTACTTCAAAATCTTGTCAAGGTATGTACTCATTGAAAAAACTTATCAAGCGTCTTGATCTATCTATATAGATAGATCTTGATGCTCAATATGTAAGTAGCTTCACTGAGGTCTTTATTTGAAAAACTCCTTTCAAATACTCCTTTATGCTTTCCAGAAAATTCTACATTATTTATGATCAACAATATGTCATTCACATATATTTATCAGAAATGTTGTAGTGCTCCCACTCACTTTCTTGTAAATACAGGCTTCACCACAAGTCTATATAAAACTATATGCTTTGATCAACTCATCAAAGCGTATATTCCAACTCTGAGATGCTTGCACCAGTCCATAGATGGATCGTTGGAGCTTGCACATTTTGTTAGCACCTTTAGGATCGACAAAAACCTTCTGGTTGCATCATATACAACTCTTCTTTAAGAAATCCATTAAGGAATGTAGTTTTGACATCCATTTGCCAGATTTCATAAAATGTGGCAACTGCTAACATGATTCTGACAGACTTTTAAGCATCGATACGAGTGAGAAAATCTCATCATAGTCAACACCTTGAACTTGTCGAAAACACTATGCGACAATTCGAGCTTTATAGATAGTAACACTACTATCATCGTCCGTCTTCCTCTTGAACATCCATTTATTCTTAATGACTCACCGATCATCGGGCAAGTCAATCAAAGTACATACTTTGTTCTCATACATGGATCCAATCTCAGATTTCATGGCCTCAAGTCATTTCGCAGAATCTAGGCTCATCATCGCTTCCTCATAGTTCGTAGGTTCGTCATGGTCAAGTAGCATGAACTCCAGAATAGGATTACCGTATCACTCTGGTGCGGAACATACTCTGGTTGACCTACGAGGTTCGGTAGTAACTTGATCCGAAGCTTTCATGATCATCATCATTAACCTCCTCACTAATTGGTATAAGCATCACTGGAACTGATTTCAGTGATGAACTACTTTCCAATTCGGGAGAAGGTACAATTACCTTATCAAGTTCTACTTTCCTCCAACTCACTTCTTTCGAGAGAAACTCCTTCTCTAGAAAGGATCCATTTTTAGCAACGAATATCTTGCCTTCGGATCTGTGATAGAAGGTGTACCCAACAGTAACTTTTGGGTATCCTATGAAGACGCACCTTTCTGATTTGGGTTTGAGCTTATCAGGATGAAACTTTTCACATAAGCATCGCAACCCCATACTTTAAGAAACGACAACTTTGGTTTCTTGCCAAACCTCCATTCATATGGTGTCGTCTCAAAGGATTTAGATGGTGCCCTATTTAACGTGAATGCAACTCTCTCTAATACATAACCCCAAAACGATAGTGGTAAATTGGTAAGAGACATCATAGATTGCACCATATCTAATAAAGTATGGTTATGATGTTCGGACACACCATTACGCTGTGGTGTTCCGGGTGGCACAATTTTGTGAAACTATTCCACATTGTTTTAATTGAAGACCAAACTCGTAACTCAAATATTTGTCTCTGTGATCAGATTGTAGAAACTTTATTTTCTTGTCACGATGCTTTCCCACTTCACTCTGAAGTTCTTTGAACTTTTTAAATATTTCAGACTTATGTTTCATCAAGTAGATATACCCATATCTGCTCAAATCATCTGTGAAGGTCAGAAAATAACGATACTCGCCGTGTGCCTCAACACTCATCGGACTGCATACATCCGTATGTATTATTTCCAATAAGTCAGTTGCTTGCTCCATTGTTCCGGAGAACGGAGTCTTATTCATCTTGCCCATGAGTTATGTGTCGGTGTCAAAACCGGCGGATCTCGGGTAGGTGGTCCCGAACTATGCGTCTAAGGCGGATGGTAACAGGAGGCAGGGGACACGATGTTTTACCCAGGTTCGGGCCCTCTTGATGGAGGTAAAACCCTACGTCCTGCTTGATTATTCTTGATAATATGAGTAGTACAAGAGTTGATCTACCACGAGATTGGAGAGGCTAAACCCTAGAAGCTAGCCTATGGTATGATTGTATGTTGTCCTACGGACTAAAACCCTCCGGTTTATATAGACACCGGAGGAGGCTAGGGTTACACAAGGTCAGTTACAAAGGAGGAGATATGCATATCCGTATTGCCTAGCTTGCCTTCCACGCCAAGTAGAGTCCCATCCAGACACGGGACGAAGTCTTCAATCTCGTATCTTCATAGTCCAACAGTCCGGCCAAAGGATATAGTACGGCTGTCCAGAGACCCCCTAATCCAGGACTCCCTCAGTAGCCCCTGAACTAGGCTTCAATGATGATGAGTCCGGCGCGCAGTGTTGTCTTCTGCATTGCAATGTGGGTTCCTCCTCCGAATACACCACGGAATAGTTTGAATACAAGGATAGTGTCCGACCCTGCAAAATAAGTTCCACATACCACCGTAGAGAGAATAATATTTCCACAAATCTAATCTGCTGACACGTTTTGGCAGCATGACATCACGCCACGGCCCGGTAATTATTTGAACTGTTTTTCTTTAACCAGCCCCGCACATAACGCGAGGCGGTTTCTTGACACGTCTTGTCAAAGCAGAGATCGTGTTCCCCTTATCACGGGATTCTCATCAATACGAACGTGGGTAACCCAACCGTGCCTGTTGGTATGACTCCTAGATCTTAGGTAAGTCTCGAACGGCCACAAGGAGGACGCCTGATATTCATCCCCTTTATAAAGGGATAATGATTTTTTATTTTTTTTTCCCTCCCATGCTCAATCAAATCCTTCCTCCGCCTTGAGTTCTAACACCCAAAGCCCAGGTCAGGTGCTTTGGACCTTCAATCATGTCCGGATCCAGCCTTCAAGGCCGGTGGATGCCTTCCTCCGTCACGGAGGAGGACATCAAGAAGTTGAGGGAGGCCAGATATCTGACCGCCGAAATTTCACATAGGCTGCCCGCCCGAGGGCAGGTTGTCCCTACTCCCGAACCCAACGAGAGCGTTGTGTTCATCTCCCACTTGCTCCGAGGACTAGGCCTCGCTCTGGATCCCTTTGTTAGGGGTCTTATGTTCTATTACGGGCTGGATTTTCACGATCTGGCCCCGGATTCCCTTCTTCACATCTCATCATTTATTGTCGTTTGTGAGGCCTTCCTCCGCATTACCCCTCAATTCGGCCTGTGGCTCAGGACCTTCGATGTGAAGCCAAAGATAGTCGAGGGGCAGTACGCAGCGTGCGGAGGTGCTCTAATAAGCAAAATTGCTGACGCTCCATGGCCAAAGGGTTCCTTTCCAGAGGTGTCCGGATTGTGGCAACGGGAGTGGTTTTACGTCATAGCTCCCCGAAGTGCCAAGTGGGTAGCTGCCCCCACCTTTCGCTCGGGCCCTCCACCACAACTGATGTCATGGATCAGCAGGGGGCTGAGCTGGGGTCCAGCCAAGGACGTGCCAATACTGTAGCGCCGTATCCGAGATCTCTTCGAGGGAGATTTCAGTCTGGTTATGGTAATGCAAGTTATGCTGGTTCGTCAAGTCCAGCCTTGCAAACGCCGACCCCTCCGCATGTGGGAATTCAACCCGGAAGGACCACGCACTATTCAGAATTTCCTCGGCATGACGCACGAGGAGATGTACAAATCGTTCTTCGGACCCCAAATAGAGTGTCCGGACACTACCGAGGACGTGGGCCTGAGCTGCAATAGCCCCGCTGCCCAAGTAAGTAATCCCATGGCCGGACACACTATCCTTTTATTTATCATGACATCATTCTGAAGATTCGCTCTTTGACCAGGAATGGATAACAAAGGCGAAGATGATCCGTTGTTCGGCCCCCCTTCCTGAAGGCTTCGACAAGCCAGTGCTGGAAAAGATGCTCGAGCCAGCACCTTTTCTAGTGCCCTCAAAGGAAGATGAAGGGGGAATAAAGAGGGCGAAAGCAAGCCTCCATCGCTACCTATTCCAATCAAGCGAACAGGTGCCTCCGCGAGGGAGGATAACCAAGGGGAAGAATCTGACATTCTCTCTCCCCGGGGAAGGAAGAGGACTACCTCTGAAGATCCGGAAACTAAGGTTTCCAAACGGGAGAAGAAATCTCCGCCAGAGGGTCCTGCCTCGGAGGTTATTCTTGCCGCACAATGTCCGCACGGGGATCAGCCCTCTACCAAGCTGTAAGTAATCAAAAAGTACCTAATAGTGACGATATCCTACCTTACTTCTGAGGAAAATAACCGAAGCATTTATCTTGCAGTTCGGATCTTAGCCCTTCTCAGCAGAGCTCGTCTTCAGGGGATCTTCTTCAAGAGATGATGGAGAGCGAAACGCCTTCCCCTGCCACACCGCCTCACGAGGCGGGCGACCCCGAGGTGTCGTCGCAGAGGGTTTCTCCTGATCCGGCAAGGCCAGAAGGTAATCCTATGGCCACCCGAAGTCCCTAGTATCCGGCTCTTGAAGAGAGCAATCAAAAGAGTCTGGCACCATCGGGTATGCGGTCGGACGTACTGAGGGATCTGCTAGAGCGAGCGACTATCTTAGAAGAGCACCGTACGTTGATGGGTACGGTGATTGAAAGGATTTCGATCGCCGAAAGCGGGTTGCATGAAGCCTTTATGAGTCTACTGACGGTTTTTTGAGGTACGTGAAATGATGTACATTGTTGACAGTACCGCACATTTTTAGGTGTGCCCTGTGTAGATAGTAGCCCCTGAGACTCTGGTTGTCGTCGAAAACGGCGGCAAACAGGGGATCATAGTCCCAGGTAATAACCAGACCACCTGTATGCGCAGGTGCTTGAAGCTCCGGCGGCTAGCCGAACTGATGGGTTTGCCGAACTAAAGTGGCAACTGGATGCGGCAGATGCCGACATTGTGCTTGTTAACAAGCGGCTTGACGAGGCACAGGGTAGGTGATTTTTCTGGTGAATGTCACATACACTACAAAAAATATGTCAACTAGTGACCTTCTGTCAGTGACCCTGGAAGAATTGGTCATAGATCTATGAACATTTCAGACCAATTGGTCAAAAGCTGTTCGGGGGGCTCCAAAACCTAAACTATAACGACCATTTTGGTCAGAAAGGTCGTAATTTCCTTACACGGAATGGTCATAAAGCAGATAGCCACTACTAGGGAAAAGCCTATACACAGAATCTTACCAGCAGTGCGCTTTAAAATCAGGCGCTGCTGCTAAGTAGCAGTAGCGCGGGCCATGGAAATTTGCTGCTGAAACAAGTTTATCAGTAGCACGTGTACTCCAAGAAGCGCTACTGCTAAAATTCCCACGACGCCGCCACGAGGCCAGTTATAGCAGGAGCGCGTTAAAATAAATAGCGCTACTGCTACGTAACGTAGCAGCAGCGCATTCAGGCAATAATCGCTACTGCTAAATTAACTACAAAAATCAATGAGCATTCAGCGCATTCAGCATAACGTAGCAACAGCGTATTTTTTATGTCTATGTCTATTTTTACATACTGACACATAGCAGTAGCACATTCAGGCCGAAAGGCGCTACTGATAGGTAGTTTAGCAGTAGCGCATTTACCTATAGCGCGCTACTGCTATTCCATTCCATCTCCCCCCACTCACTAGCCTCATCCACAGATCACACTCACACACACTCACGGTCTCCTCCTCACCCCCCGCGCCGCCGGTCCTCCCCCGTCGCCCCTCCCCCGATCTACGCCGCTGTCGCCTCATCCTCCTCGCTGGACTTGGTACCAGCCTCCTCCTCCGTCCTCCCTCCACTCGCCGCTGGCCGCCCCCTCCTTGCTCTGCCTTCCTCCTCGATCCATCCTCCCTCCCCTCACCGCCGGCCGGCCCCTCCTCGCTCCGCCTTCCTCCTCCGTCCTACTATCTTCTCCCTCCTCGAGTCACCCCTCCTTGTCCCTCCTCCCTGATACATTTTGATTTAGTAGGCTTTCATATGTAACATTTTGATTTAGTTGATATGATTCAGTTGATTTAGTAGGATGGTTGATTTAGTTGATTTAGAACATTTTGATTTAGTTTATTTAGTAGGCTAGTTGATTTAGTAGGCTAGTTGATTTAGAACATTTTGATTTAGTTGATTTAGTATGCTAGTGGATTTAGTATGCTAGTTGATTTAGTTGATTTAGTATGCTCGATTTAGTTTTTTTGTAATAAGTTATTTTTTTGGCAAAATGTAGGTGCCAATTTAGTTAAATTTGCCACTTGTTTCCTGTGAAGTGAATCGTTAATCCTTTGCTCATATTGCTTTAGGAAAATGGCGCCACCACCAGCACCACTATGTCGACTGTGCAAGTCAAGGTGCGCCAGCAGCCTTGCAATTGGCAAGCTGTTCGGCATCTACTTCCATCCGAGTTTTCGTGATGCCGCGGTAAGCAATTAGATGAAATATAACAACTATTTTATTTTTAGTGTTGGCATTACTGCATTGTGTCATTTTGCTTTTCTTACATAGATCGTCCCATGCAATGTGAGGTTGAAATTCAACAAGCTGACAGGAGACACTGTGACATTTGAGGCTCCTGGGGGGCCGTACACTATGGAGGTCGAGAAAGGACGCAATATGTCGCAGATTGGAGGAGATGGATGGGCCCGTTTCCTCGCTCGCATGCGTCTTACTGGTGGTGAGTTGATCAGATTCTCCTTCAGAGCAGAAAGACCCAAGCTGGTTGTCATTTATATCAACCTGGTGGAAGATGACGAAGATGATGAAGATAATGAGGACCCACTCAATGAAGATGATGAGAACCCACTTCATGAAGCCATCATAGCTCAAAGAATGAGGCTGAGCGAGGAGGAGGTGTGCAACCTATGGGACATAATTCCGCCACGTGATGACTTTGTCGGGGTGCCATTCGTAACCCGCCTGACAAGTACCATGGTCGATCGACATGAAATGGTATGTTATACGTACTGCATGTAGTAATATATATATGCTTTATTGTTATACTTACAAATGCAAATTATCCGATTATATGCTTAGTGAATCCGATGATATGCCTAGTGTAGAGTCCAATGATATGCTTTGTGGAATCTAGTCGATGATATACTTTAGTGTAGAGTCTGATCACATGCTTATTAGTGTAGAACCCAAGGAACTATTAATAGTGTAGATAATCCATATATATACTTATTAGTAGAATTCATGATTAATTAGTACAAATGCGTAGTATTGTGTCTTTTGATAGTGTAGAAATCTAGACTTAATAGAAATATATTTGCAAGAGTATGTGTGAGGCTATTTATTAATTGATATGTTTTTCTTATTCAGAGATTGCCAAAGAACCTATATGTGAGTTGTGGTATCGAGCCTGATGAAGAAGGCTCAGTTGGACTACGCCTTACCGCAAGGGGCTCCGTCACCACATGTACTTACCGCATGGGCACAGATGGTCGCACACACTTGAACTTGGTTGGGTGGAAGAGATTCCTCGTTGGCAAGAATCTTCATGCTGGACAGGCCATCCTAATTACTATCAGGAACACCCACCGCCCAGGCTTGAGGATGATGATCATCGTCGATATCATCTAGAACTACATATGTGTGTGTGGCTATATCATCTAGAACTACATATGATGATCGTCGTCGATATCATGTAGAACCACATATGATGATCATCGTAGATGTCATCTAGAACTAAATATGATGATTGTCGTCGATGTCACCTTGTACTGCTTGAGGATGCATGTTGAGTATATATGAAATTGTTATCTAGTACTCCCTCGGTTCCAAATTACTCGTCGTGGTTTGAGTTCAAATTTGAACTAAAACCACGACGAGTAATTTCGAACCAAGGGAGTACTACCTAGTACCTATAATGCTTTATGAAATTGATATCTAGTAGTACCTAGTAGTACCTAGTATCTGGAAATTGCAGTTTATCGATGCTGGAATGGGAAATGGTGAAAGATATAACAGTAGCGCTAGACCGGGAAATCGCTACAGCTAAGTAATAGCAGCGCGTTCCTGAAAAGCGCTGCTGCTATAGTCAATAGTGGTAGCGCGGGTACAGGCAGCGCTACTACTAAGAGTTAGCTGTAGCGCCTTATTGGTAGCGCGGGCACCCGCGCTGTTGATAGGCCTAAAACCCGCGCTGCTGCTAGCCTTTTCCCTAGTAGTGAGCACTGGCCTGCTGCCTTATTTCTAGCTGATCATGACCAATATAGATGGTCATAACCTTGTAAATTGTGGTGGGTTGCTATGACTAGGCGCCACCTCATCAGTTTTGCCTATGTGTCATGTCCATGTGGCAGTTTTTGCCCTAAGTTGTGAAGCAACCTATATTTTTGTCATTCCCAAAATTCCCAAAAAAATCTCATAAATTCTTTGGGTCATATCTTCATCAAATATGTAAAAATCCTTCCTTGCCTAGTTTAAAACTAATTCAACAAAATTCATTTTCCTATTCTGTTCACAACAACACTTTATGAAGGAAGTGCTATTTATATATTCTTGATTGCCCTCGAAATTTTTGGGCACTCTTTCCTATCCAAATCATTACCGCATAACAAAATTCAGCTCCACTTGCCTAGCAAATCTTCCTCGGCAAATTTCGAAAGTTTTTGTCCACCTAGAAGCATTGTGAAGGAAGTACCTTTTTATATATCGAAATGACATGAAATTTATACAGTTACTTCATATGCCCAAATTATCACCCTCCTCCAAATTGCAGCTCAGTCAAATAATCTATGTGAGCCCAGGTTCAATTTATATTTTATGGCCAAATTGGCATGTTGCAAAGCAAGTGTTATATAGACCCCTCCTATTACCATCAAACTTTTCGGGCATTCTTCCAGACCCAAATCATTTCCACATGATAATATTCAGCTCAATTTTCCTTGTAAATATTTCTCAGGAAATTTTCAAAGTTTCTACCTCGAGAGAAGCTTTGTGAAGTAAGTACTAGCTAGGCTTACCCAAATGATCTGAAAATTTACCAGCGCATGACCATACCTATGTAACTTACCTACACCAATTTTTAGCTCATTTCATTCATCCAATCTCTCTCACTAGTTTTCCCAAGTTTTTGTCCATATAACATAATTGTGAAGGAAGTACCACTTTGGCATGTCCAAATAGTATCCATTTTCTACAGTGCTTTCCTATGCCCAAATAACCATCCTCCACCTAATGCCAGCTCAATCCATTCATTATTTTGAGCCGAGCTTCAACATTCGTAGTTATGTCCAGTGTGGTAGTTTGCAAAGCAAGTACCACCTAGGCTCCTCCTTTTGAGCTGAAAATTTGTGAAGACGGTCTTCTTAGTAACTGATCATCCTCAGCCAAAACTCACGCCCATTAGCCATGTACATTTCCCGTACCGCTAATCAAACACTTGGCTGTTAATTCATGTTTGGGCATCGATCGGTCTCCTCGTGAGAATCTTATGTTGTAATTTTCTTCCTAGCACCAACCTGGTGAGTGCCCAACCCACTAGACATGCCTAGGCCGCCCAGAACACATGGCAATGCCACAGTCACGCGGTGACTACGCGGCGGGCATGCGAGTTTACGCGCTCTAGAGTTGGGGCCCTCGGCCACCGCCCAAACCTCGACATATCGCCACCAAACCATGTATTTATGATTAAATAGGTCCTTATGTAACTAGAAATGATTTTTGGAAAAAATAAATAGCAAACTATGAGGCAGCCGCAGTTCAAATTTGACCCGCTTCCAACTGAATCGGCGGGAATTTGTCTTTTTCACCAGAAGTGGATGAAAACTTTTTACACCCAACCATTTTGTCAATTGAGCATTAAATATGTCCTAGTATTTTAGAAAATTGATTTGGTCCAATTTTGCAACAATTATTTGGGAGGTCCTTCACAAAAAACCTCCTTTTGGGCACTCGAAAAATGGAAACTGGTTTTTTCGTCCAAAGAAAATGAAAACTTACTTAGGCAACATTGTTTGACATTCCAATATGCACCCTTGTGCACAATATGAGATCATTTGAACAAACTATGCCATGAATGTGGCCATAAGATTGATCATTTGGCTTGAAAGCCATGAATACTCACACTTGATAGCTCGTTTCTGAGAACACTATTTAAAAACCATTGCCGTATTACAAGTTTGTTATTTTTCTTGGGAACTTCGCCACATATAATGACACAATGCGGAGGTTTCCCAATTTTTTGATTTTTTTTGAATTTTTTATGCCCGTTTCAAAATGCTGTCAAAACAGCGGGAATGACCGTTCCTAGCTAGTGGTTGAATCTTGGAATTTTTTTGGTGTTTATATGATTAAATAGATACTTATGTACCTAGAAATGATTTTTGGAAAAAATAAATAGCAAACTACAAGGCAACTACAGTTCAAATTTGACCCGCTTCCACCTAAATCGGCGGGAATTTCTCTTTTTCACGAGAGGTGGATCAAAACTTTTTACACCCAACCATTTGTTCAATTGTGCATTAAATATGTCCTCGTATTTTAGAAAATTGATTTGGTCCAATTTTGCAACAATTATTTGGGAGGTCCTTCACAAAAAACCTCCTTTTGGGCACTCGAAAAATGGAAAATGGTTTTTCCGTGCAAAGAAAATGAAAACTTCCTTAGGCAACATTGTTTGCCATTCCAATATGCACCCTTGTGCACAATATGAGATCATTTGAACAAACTATGCCATGAATGTGGCCATAATATTGATCATCTGGCCTGAAAGCCATGAATCTTCACACTTGATAGCTCATTTCTGAGAACACTTTTTAAAAATAATTGCCGTATTACAAGTTTGTTATTTTTCCTGTGAACTTGGCCACATATAATGACACAATGCGAAGGTTTCCCAATTTTTTGATTTTTTTTTGAATTTTTTATGCCCATTTCAAAATGCGGTCAAAACGGCAGGAATGACCGTTCCTAGCTAGTGGTTGAATCTTGGAATTTTTTTGGTGTTTCTCTGATTAAATAGATACTTATGTACCTAGAAATGATTTTTGGAAAAAATAAATAGCAAACTACGAGGCAGCTACAGTTCAAATTTGACCCGCTTCCAACTGAATCGGCGGGAATTTCTCTTTTTCACGAGAGGTGGATCAAAACTTTTTACACCCAACCATTTGGTCAATTGTGCATTAAATATGTCCTAGTATTTTAGAAAATTGATTTGTTCCAATTTTGCAACAATTATTTGGGAGGTCCTTCACAAAAAAACCTCCTTTTGGGCACTCGAAAAATGGAAAATGGTTTTTCCGTGCAAAGAAAATGAAAACTTCCTTAGGCAACATTGTTTGCCATTCCAATATGCACCCTTGTGCACAATATGAGATCATTTGAACAAACTATGCCATGAATGTGGCCATAAGATTGATCATTTGGCTTGAAAGCCATGAATACTCACACTTGATAGCTCGTTTCTGAGAACACTATTTTAAAACCATTACCGTATTACAAGTTTGTTATTTTTCTTGGGAACTTCGCCACATATAGTGACACAATGCGGAGGTTTCCCAATTTTTTGATTTTTTTAAAAAAAATTATGCCCGTTTCAAAATGCTGTCAAAACGGCGGGAATGACCGTTCCTAGCTAGTGGTTGAATCTTGGAATTTTTTTGGTGTTTCTATGATTAAATAGATACTTATGTACCTAGAAATGATTTTTGGAAAAAATAAATAGCAAACTACAAGGCAACTACAGTTCAAATTTGACCCGCTTCCACCTGAATCGGCGGGAATTTCTCTTTTTCACGAGAGGTGGATCAAAACTTTTTACACCCAACCATTTGTTCAACTATGCATTAAATATGTCCTCGTATTTTAGAAAATTGATTTGGTCCAATTTAGCAACAATTATTTGGGAGGTCCTTCACAAAAAACCTCCTTTTGGGCACTCGAAAAATGGAAAATGGTTTTTCCGTGCAAAGAAAATGAAAACTTCCTTAGGCAACATTGTTTGCCATTCCAATATGCACCCTTGTGCACAATATGAGATCATTTGAACAAACTATGCCATGAATGTGGCCATAATATTGATCATTTGGCCTGAAAGCCATGAATCTTCACACTTGATAGCTCATTTCTGAGAACACTTTTTAAAAATAATTGTCGTATTACAAGTTTGTTATTTTTCCTGTGAACTTGGCCACATATAATGACACAATGCGAAGGTTTCCCAATTTTTTGATTTTTTTTGAATTTTTTATGCCCATTTCAAAATGCGGTCAAAACGGCAGGAATGACCGTTCCTAGCTAGTGGTTGAATCTTGGAATTTTTTTGGTGTTTGTCTGATTAAATAGATACTTATGTAATGATTTTTGGAAAAAATAAATAGCAAACTACGAGGCAGCTACAGTTCAAATTTGACCCGCTTCCAACGGAATCGGCGGGAATTTCTCTTTTTCATGAGAGGTGGATCAAAAACTTTTTACACCCAACCATTTGGTCAATTGTGCATTAAATATGTCCTAGTATTTTAGAAAATTGATTTGTTCCAATTTTGCAACAATTATTTGGGAGGTCCTTCACAAAAAAACCTCCTTTTGGGCACTCGAAAAATGGAAAATGGTTTTTCTGTGCAAAGAAAATGAAAACTTCCTTAGGCAACATTGTTTGCCATTCCAATATGCACCCTTGTGCACAATATGAGATCATTTGAACAAACTATGCCATGAATGTGGCCATAATATTGATCATTTGGCTTGAAAGCCATGAATACTCACACTTGATAGCTCGTTTCTATCAACACTATTTTAAAACCATTGCCGTATTACAAGTTTGTTATTTTTCTTGGGAACTTCGCCACATATAATGACACAATGCGTAGGTTTCCCAATTTTTTGATTTTTTTTGAATTTTTTATGCCCGTTTCAAAATGCGGTCAAAACGGCGGGAATGACCGTTCCTAGCTAGTGGTTGAATCTTGGAATTTTTTTGGTGTTTCTAGCGAGAGGTGGATCAAAACTTTTTACACCCAACCATTTGGTAAATCGTGCATTAAATATGTCCTAGTATTTTAGAAAATTGATTTAGTACAATTTTGCAACAAATATTTGGTAGGTCCTTCACAAAAAAACCTCTTTTCGGGCACTCAAAAAATGAAAAATGAATTTTGCGTGCAAAGAAAATAAAAACTTCCTTAGGTAACATTGTTTGCCATTTCAAGATGCACCATTGTGCATAATATGAGATCATTTCATTGAATTTTTCATGTGAAAAAGTAGGAGAAAAACAAAAGAATGCCGAGGTAGATGCTTTTTTGAAGCATAATTTGTATTTTTGATGAGAGGTGGATCGAAAGCATTTTACATCTAAAGATTTGGTCAACTGTACGTAAAATGCGGTCATATATTTTTGGAAAATGGAGTGGTGCTGTAAACATTTTTGGCACTCCGAAAATAGAAAATGACCCCCCCTAAAAACTCATTTCTCATAACAAATTTTAAAAGATATTTGTCTTATTCCAATTACAAGTTTGTTAGTTTTCCTAAGAACTATGTCACATTTGGTGACACAATGAGAATGTTTCTTTTTGAATTTCTCATATCATAAATTTTTTTATATGATTCAACACCTTTTTTGAAAAAAATATGGTTTAACACCTTATTTTTAGTCAATTACGACCAATTTAGAAGGTCATAACGTGTACTGGATTCTGATTGGTTCATGGACATGTCACGCGGATCATGCTCAAACACCGTCGGATGCTCTCAGATCGGACGGCAGCCCTTTCTCCCTCGCCCCGCTCCCCCTATTTGTCTCAGAAAAAGAAAAAAAACTCCCTCACCCTCTCACCCCATGAACCCTAGCGCTCCAGATCCACCTCAGGCGCTCCTTCTCCCACATCGCCGCCGCCACCCCGCTGATTCAGATCCAACACCGCTGCCTGCGCCCCCGCACCACCACCCGCTCCTCCGCCCGTCCCGGAGGCCTTAGTCGGCGCCCTCCGTTGCATGGTCGCCGCGCTCGTCCCGCCCTCGGCGCCGCAGCTCCACCGCCATCTCTGCTGGCTCCTCGCCGACGCCTCCGCCCCTTCCTCGTCCAGCGCGCCTCTGCTCAGGCTCACATCGGGCTCCTCATCGTCCTCCTCGACCTGCTCCTCCCACTCGCGCTCCTCTCCAACTTCCTCCCTGCCGGCGCCCCATCCTTTCCGCTCCCCTCCCCTCCATAGGGCCAGATCCGCACCGTGCGGTGTTTCCGCATCCGCATCCGCGCCGCCACCACGCCCAAACCGCGGCCGAGGAGAGGAGCCCCGCCGCCGCCACGCCCTCCTCCTTCCACCTCCACAGCTCTCCCTCCCTCCCTCCTCGCACCTCAAACCCTAGCCCGTGCGCGGGAGGCCATGGCGACCGAGCTCTGGATCCTCAGCACCCTCTTCTCCAAGAGAAAGATCAGCAACGCAACATCCACAAGGAGAGGCTATGGTATGCTAGGTATGAATCCCTTTCTCTTCTTCTTCTGGTTTCCTTCATCCCGCATCTGATTCCTGCGTTCTCTACAGTTTGCTCACTCCGATTGCTATAGTACGGTCTACTTTAGCTTGTGAAGGAAGGGGCCAGCCAAGGAGAAGCTCCTGTGCTGCACGTCGTCTACAGGATCAACATTGAAGTAGTAAGTCCCTGCCCCTCGTCCCCTCCATGCCCATATTCGTTCGCATTAACCACCATGGCCCTGGCCAGTTTTTCAGCAGCAGTCAGTGTCACACACACCAAACCCAAAATCAATTTCACGTTATAATAGCAGCTAAAATTCAGATCTGGGACAATGATTCTACCCTGTAAAACGATTCAATGCCGCCAGTCTCAGGGGTTTGAATTGGCCTTAGCACGTACGAATGGAAGTGATGCATACATACAGGTTATAAGTTGTCCTTTACATATACCTTACCCACACACAATGTTCAGTTGCCAGCCTGCAAGAATGCTATTCATTTTCTAGTATGAGTGTACATTCTCCCTTAGGTCTGGTGTTAGTTTCGTCCTTCCCTGTGTGTGTTCTCTCCTAATGCTACAAGTTTCCACGCAGGCGACCTCTATGGACGACATCGACGATGAAAACAATGACGAGGGGCCTGTAACAAGAACGAGAGCCCTCTTGTTCACAGGGGCGTTGACCCGTGACGCGGTCTTTGCCGCGGAGTTCCAGAGTTCAAGGACCGAATCATCGACGCCGTCAGTGACGAGCAGGTTCGACATCTTTCTCGGTTCTTTCCCCTGCATTCCTTTGGTAGCAGCACTAGTAGTATATGTAGTTTGTGCAGATGCAATTGAAGTGAATTAACTCGGTCTGATGTAGTTTCATTCAGTTTGGAATTTTTTTGAAATGTGACCAACTTGGATTGGATGGTAGATGGTTTAGTTCATGTGAAGCATCCCTCTTACAGTAAAGAATGCAGTTTGAGGATAATCTGCCAATTCTTCTATAGTGGATATAAAATAATTAGGCATTTCTAAATTGCCTTGAATTTCCCTGAACTGACAAATGGACTGATCTACTTGCTGCCTGTGCTACTAAACATAAAACTGAAAAACCTTTTACTGCCATTTTGTAGGTACTTTCCATAATGAACTTGGTTTCTGTTCACACACATGTACTGCTACATTATCCTATACATGTTGTCTGAATTATGTGAGAGGATATTGTCATTTTGCTAGTACTTTCCATATTGAATTCATTGTAGCAGACATCGGCAGGTTTTAGATGTAGCACTCTTTACTTTTGTCGCTGGTTTACATTTGTCAATCCTAGGAATTGATTAGTGCCTTCTGTTTTGACTCTAGATTTGAATAGTGCCCAGGTAGTGTTCATTAGTAGGTTAAAAGGACGTTCAGCTTATTTATTAAATCATGATGTACAAAAGGTTTAGCTACGTGGGACTCCCAAGTCTGCAACTATAGTAGAAATAAGGCCATGGAGCAAGAGTTCTGTTGGGCATCCTTTGCATTTCTCTTGTCATGTTCCATGCTTCACAACATGTGGGTAAACATATCAGTACACACGCACACTGCAGTTTGTAATGTCATTTAATAGGGGATGCATTAGGGTACTTTATTTCCATTATAAACTAATAATAATTAAGAGCTTAGTAAGGTAACAATAATCTAGCATATATAGTAGAATATTAGATGTGCTTGTATAAATAGAATGCAGAGTTTAGAAATGAACTGAAATCTGAGAGCAGGAAGTGGTAGGCTTAATTTCATTTTGACTCTACATTCTTATTCTTATATTTTCATTCTTATTCTTTGCACAGGTGAAGTGTGAATCCAAGGCCGAAGCTGTGAATCATATCAACAAAGAGGAGCATATTATGTGTTGTAATTGTATGCATATCTGGGTTGTAGTATACTGAAATGTAATAGACTAATGTAGTCTTGTTTTGGACGAATTTCATTTGCTCTCTAGTCTGTTAAAAACAATGATTGTGTATGTGATTTGAATACCCGTGAAATGGAAACCTGACAAGAGGGTCCAAGTTATAATGGTTGTTTGACAAATTTCAAAATTTCTGACATGTGGGACATATTTTGAGATAAGCATGACATGTGGGGCTGGCTTACTAGTGGTACCCCAATGTATAATGGTTGAAACTAGAAAAATCAATGGACTAAAAAGGCTACGGCCCAAAAATAAAATGGCTTAAATGTTGTGCCTGGCCCATGTAGTTGACCAAAATTAATCAAGAAAAAATATGTAAAAAGGTCGAATTGTTGGGCTAGGCCCATGTAGAAAATCGAATTGGACCGGGTTGAATCTTGTGCCACATCAGATTGCCACGCTGGATGCCTACGTGGCCTGGGGAGGTTGCTAGTGACCAAAACACCAGAGTAGACGTATTTTGGTCATAAACGTCTACGACCATTCCAGAAGAAAGGTCGCTATAGTCAGTTTATGACCGCCAGCTTTTGACCTTATGTTTTTGGTCACGTTTTATCGAGAGCAGAGGCGAATTGTGCAAAGGCTTGTAACTCTGCGAATTGCGCTAGTTCCAATTTTGATTTGCCAGCTACTTGTTTCATGGCTTTAATTTGAGCCGCGGATCCTACTCTGGAAACAGAAATACCCACATTAATAGCGGGTCGAATTCCGGCATTGAATAGATCCGCAAAAGGTCACAAATTGAAAACAGTGACCATTCAGTGACCAATAGTGCTGGTCACAAGTTGACATATTTCTTGTAGTGATAGTAAGAGCAGCATGATGCTAGTAACTTTAATATGTTGTGACTGCAGACGGAGCTGCCACCGTGGAGACCCTTCGGGCGGAGCTTGCCCGAGCCAAGGAGCAAGCAAGGAGTAGTAATGCGGCCGCTTTAAAGGCGGGTGAAGAGTTAAGGGCCGAATAGGCCGCACATTGCGGGAGCAAAGAAAAAATTGCCAAGATGGCCGTGGAGTTAAAAGATGCTGATGACCGTTACCGGCTTCTTGAAGAAGAAAACTGGATGAAGGCGACGGACCTGGAGAAGGCTCGGGTGGCTGCCAAGGAAGCCCGCTCCAAAATTAGAGCGACGAAGGAGGAGCTGAATCAAGCTGTGGATATCGTTTCTGGGAGGCCCTTCTTCTTGCGGACTAAGTTCGGAGATCCGAAATATGCTCCTCTGGACCGGCTATGGAGTTCTGCGGATGAGTACATGGATTTGGCTGCAAGTGCTGGAGATGCGACCGAGTACTTCAAGGATCAGAAAGGTCCTGAAGTGGAGAAGCTGTTCTGGTCATAGTTTCACGCTCCAGTCCGTCCGCTGTTGCTAAATGAGCGATTGACCGGTTGGGCTGAGCTCCATAGATTATCTGGACTGGCCATGAGGTCCGTTGTGGAACATTTGTGGCCAGGAGGGTCAAGGACGAATAGCTATTTTAGCTTAGTGAAACAATTCCTTGGCGCTGTGCCACGCATCGATGCTGTAAAGAGGTCGGCGTGCATAGAAGGCTCGCGGATGGCCCTTGCCCGTGTCAAAACATACTGGACGGAGATGGATGCCACAACTGTTGCGGTGTAGGGTTCGGCCATAGGCCGAGTGGCTGCCGAGCACTACTCTGAAGAAGTTCTTGAAGGCGCACGTTCGATAGAGGCTCAGTGCTCGAAGAATATTATGTTTGAGTGACATGTATTCCCATTGTAAAAACAATGTTTATTGAGTTTATCAAGGCTGTATTTATACTTTTGCCCGAAAGTACTATGATGCCTCCTGTGCGGTCGTTTATGTATATATGTATTGACCTGAAAGATGGCAGTCGTCGGCTTCAGCCCCCACGCATATAATGCGGGGGTGTTCGCAGAAGACACATGTTCACACTTGATCCAATGTCTTGGTCCATTAAGGAGGTGATAGCGCATCGAACTAGGCAATCAGACTATAATGCTTTAACACTTTCACTAAGCCAGAGGAGTTTGACAGTGGGGCTACTATATAGCCCCTGGTGGCTCCGCACTCATCCAAATTCGGGGTGCGTACATGCTTGGCCGGGAAACGGCCCTTCGTTAAGGCAGAGGAATCCCGAAGATTCCGCTAGGTCATCGAGTGGTTGACCAGTCTCACGCTATATCATGACAGTTGGTTTTTGGCTTTCTCTACTGAGGTGCTCGTCCAGATGAACCAGGGCACAATCGCAGTAGTTCTCCTGGTGCTGCCTTAGCTGATAGAGCGGAATGTAAGGCAGCAAAACACAGGAGCCGGGCAAACCCAACATTTGACCAAAGACATGATTCGGAGCTGATGCATATAAGGCCAAACTCGCGACACCGAACACTCCCTAAGGTATTCGGTCTTTATGGTGGAAACCGGGCTTAAGCAGTGCCCTTTGTAATAAGCCCCTGGTGTCCAGGTACATGCAATATTCTGACGTACGTCAGCATCCTTCTCAATTGTACTGAGAATCCGGGGGATGTGTATCAACAAGAGATAGTAAAAAAGGTTTACGCAGGGTCTTAATCTAAAAAGAATCCTTGGAACGTGTCCCTGCTGCACGTCTGCGCCTGTGTCTCCGTTGTGCCGTATTCTGGACGGGTGTAGCACGATGGTCATCTGTAAAAGAGAGGAACTTAGTTGAAAAGTTGTCGTGCAAAAACGTAGGTTATACTAAAGAAACCATGTACAGTTCAAGATGAGTAAAGTTGAGCCTAATTGCCACTTGTTTGTGCGCGTTGAGCCCCTTGTATTGTAATAGGGGTGTAGCCATCAAACCCGTATCAATTACATATAGCTGCGCCGGACTCGTCTAACCGCGTCCGTGGTCTTAACGACCTGTCAAATGCTTTAGTTGGTGAGGTCGTTTAGTGTGCGGCTGCCAAGGCAGCCGCACGGTCTTCCACGCGCAAGGAGCGCTCAATATTTCCATTTACTGTAATGATGCTGCTTGGACCGGGCATCTTAAGCATGAGAGAAGCGTAATGCGGTATTGCATTAAAGCGAGCGAAAGCTTCGCGTCTGAGTAGTGCTTGATAGCCACTTTGGAACGGAGCGATGTGGAAGGTTAACTTTTCGTTGCGGAAGTCACTACAAGAAATATGTCAGCTAGTGACCTTCTGTCAGTGACCCTGGAAGAATTGGTCATAGATCTATGACCATTTGAGACCAATTGGTCAAAAGCTGTTCGGGGGGCTCCAAACCCTAAACCATTGCGACCATTTTGGTCAGAAAGGTCGTAATTTCCTTATACGAAATGGTCATAAAGCAAATAGCGCTAGTCCACTGCCTTATTTCTAGTTGTTAACGACCAATATAGATGGTCATAGCCTTGTAAATTGTGGTGGGTTGTGATGACTAGGCGCCATCTCATCAGTTTTGCCTATGTGTCATGTCCATGTGGCAGTTTTTGCCCTAGGTTGTGAGCAACCTATATTTCTGTCATTCCCAAAATTCCCAAAAAAATCTCATAAATTCTTTGGGTCATATCTTTGTCAAATATGTAAAAACCTTCCTTACCTAGTTAAAAAATAATTCAAAAATATTCATTTTCCTATTTTGTTCGGAACAACAGTTTGTGAAGGAAGTACCACTTTGGCATGTCCAAATAGTATCCATTTTCTACATTGCTTTCCTATGCCCAAATAACCATCCTCCACCAAATGCCAGCTCAATCCATTCATTATTTTGAGCCAAGCCTCAACATTCGTATTTATGTCCAGTGCAGTAGTTTGCAAAGCAAGTACCACCTGGGCTCCTCTTTTTGAGCTGAAAATTTGTCAAGACGGTCTTCTTAGTAACTGATCATCCTCAGCCAAAACTCACGCCCATTAGCCATGTACATTTCTCGTCCCGCTAATCAAACACTTGGCTGCTAATTCATGTTTGAGCATCGATCGGTCTCCTCGTGAGAATCTTATGTTGTAATTTTCTTCCTAGCACCTACCTGGGAAGTGCCCAACCCACTAGACATGCCTAGGCTGCCCATAACACATAGCAACGCCACGGTCACGCGGTGACCACGCGGCGGGCATGCGAGTTCACGCGCTCTAGAGTTGGGGGCCTCGGCCACCGCCCAAACCTCGACGTATCACCCCCAAACCATGTATTTATGATTGAATAGGTACTTATGTAACTATAAATGATTTTTGGAAAAAATAAATAGCAAACTATGAGGCAGCTGTAGTTCAAATTTGAACCGCTTCCTACTAAATCGGCAGGAATTTGTCTTTTTCACCAGAGGTGGATCAAAACATTTTACACCCAACCATTTTGTCAATTGTGCATATGTCCTAATATTTTAGAAAAATGATTTGCTCCAATTTTGCAACAATTATTTTGGAGGTCCTTCACGAAAAAACCTCCCTTTGGGCACTCGAAAAATGGAAAATGGTTTTTTCATCCAAAGAAAATGAAAACTTCCTTAGGCAACATTGTTTGCCATTCCAATATGCACCCTTGTGCACAATATAAGATCATTTGAACAAACTATGCCATGAATGCGGCCATAAGATTGATCATTTGGCTTGAAAGCCATTGATCTCCACACGTGATAGCTCGTTTTTGAGAACACTTTTTAAAAATATTTGCCGTATTACAAGTTTGTTATTTTTCCTGGGAACTTGGCCACATATAATGACACAATGCGAAGGTTTCCCAATTTTTTGATTTTTTTGAAGTTTTTATGCCCGTTTCAAAATGCGGTCAAAACGGCGGGAATGACCGTTCCTTGCTAGTGGTTGAATCTTGGAATTTTTTTAGTGTTTCTCTGATTAATTAGATACTTATATACCTAGAAATGATTTTTGGAAAAAATAGATAGCAAACTATGAGGCAGCTGTAGTTCAAATTTGACCCGCTTCCAGCCGAATCGACGGAAATTTGTCTTTTTCACGAGAGGTGGATAAAAACTTTTGACACCCAACCATTTTGTTAATTATGCATTAAATATGACCTAGTATTTTAGAAAATTGATTAGGTCCAATTTTGCAACAAATATATGGTAGGTCCTTCACAAAAAAACTCATTTCGGGCACTCGGAAAATGGAAAATGAATTTTCCGTGTAAAGAAAATGAAAACTCCCTTAGGCAACATTGTTTGTCATTCCAATATGCACCCTTGTGCACAATATGATATCATTTGAACAAACTATGCCATGAATATGGCCATAAGTTTGAGCATTTGGGTTGAAAGCCATGCATCTTCACACTTGATAGCTCGTTTGTGAGAACACTTTTTAAAAATAATCACCGTATTACAAGTTTATAATTTTTGCTGGTAACTTGGTCACATATAATGACACAATCCGAAGGTTTTCCAATTTTTTGATTTTTTTTGAATTTTTTATGCCCGTTTGAAAATGCGGTCAAAACGGAGGGAATGACCGTTCCTAGCTAGTGGTTGAATCTTGAATTTTTTTGGTGTTTCTCTGATTAAATAGATACTTATGTACCTTGAAATGATTTTTGGAAAAAATAAAGAGTAAACTACGAGGTAGCTAAAGTTCAAATTTGACCCGCTTCCTGTTGAATCGGTGGGAATTTATCTTTTTCACGAGAGGTGGATCAAAACTTTTTACACCCAACCATTTAGTCAATTGTGCATTAAATACGTCCTAATATTTTATAAAATTGATTTGGTACAATTTTGCAACAAATATATGGTCGGTCCTTCACAAAAAAACCTCATTTAGGACACTCGAAAAATGGAAAATGAATTTTCCGTGTAAATAAAATGAAAAATTCCTTAGGCAACATTGTTTGCCATTCCAAGATACACTCTGATGCAAAGTATGATATATTTTGAACAAATTATGCCATTTCAAAATGCACCCTCGTGCAAAAAATACAAGAGAAACAAATAGAAAAACACAATTACATAAGCTTTGTTCTTATTGGTTGGAATGTTTGTGCCATGGATCGATGAGATGGCATCCATCCATCCATCCATCCATCCATCCCATTTATCTAAAGAAAAAAATAGAAAGAAAGAAAAAGAACCCCCACCCCCGGGGCAGCCCAACCACCAAACCCTATCCCCTCCCCAGATCCATCATCGCCGCCCCCTCTCGCCTCTCCCCCGATTCACTCCCGCCGCCGCCTCCGCCCCCTTCTCCCCAGACTGAGAGAGAGGCACCGCCGCAACGGAGAGAGGGGCGCCGCCGTGGCCCGGACTCTCCTCCGCCTCCTCCCCCCACAACTCGCCCACACCAAATCCGTCTCAGCCACCGCCCAGCCAGAGAGCGATTCACCGTCGCCGTCACCGCTGCCGCCGCCGTCAAGCCCCTCTCACCACCTAACAGCCTCACCCTCGCGGCCCCCGCCCCCTCACGGGCCCCGCGTCTCCCGCAAGAATCGCACCCGCCCGCCTAGGGTTTCCGCCGCCGCCGGAGAGGAGGGGAGGGGAGGAGCGGAACCAGGGCGAGATGGTACGTGCGCTGGACTTTGGATCCGTCTCTCGATTTGATCCCTAACCGCGTCGGCGTGGCTGATTCTCTCTGCTGATGGGTGATTCCGCAGGCCGGACGGCTCCTCGGGCAACTCCTCGTCATGGGCGGCGCCGTCGTCGGCAGGGCCGTGGTCCAGGCCTACCGCCAGGCCATCGTCAGTGAGTGCCCCCTCTCCCTCTCCCCCTCTGCAAAAATATTTGTTCTCTACTCCCGTTCCTTGCCCCTGACAGTGCGAATGAGGCCGTACTTTTTACCCCCTCCCTTCTCACCTACTCCCTCCGTTCCGAATTACTTGTCTTAGATTTGTCTAGATAAGGATGTATCTAGCACTAAAATGAGTCTAGATACAATCGTATCTAGACAAATCCAAGACAAGTAATTTAGAACGGAGGGAGTAGTAATGGAGTAAGTGAACTCTTGATGCCGTCTAGTTTCATGTGTCAGTCAGTCTGTTGTGTGTAATACCCCTTGTTCATGTCTATACTAGCTTAGCTAGCAGGTTGGGCAGCAAGGCAGCAAGTTATTGAACTTGAGATGTTGCTGCTGCTGCTGTAGGTTTTTTGTGTCCCTGATCCTGAAGCCACCGGTAACTGCAGTTGCAGTGGGATGTTTGTTGTGGAACGGTGGCCGTGCATTCTGATGTCTGACAATTGTCTGTACTTAGATGCTCCTTGATGAATTGATCTGACGCTGCCTCTTCATATCTTTGCCTATTGGTACTGTTATTAATTGTGATTTGATCTTCATATCTTCCACCTTACCGGTGTTTGTTCTTGTCAAGTACAATCATCATTTAATATTGAAGGGTGTACACAGGGAATTCATTTAGCAGTGTGAATAATCATTTGATTAAATGAATCGAAACCCGATTCGTGTTTGCTCCATTAGACCCTGTTTGGAACTTGCTAGGATGTTGTTTACATTTTGAATAATCATCACCAGACTGTTCCACACTTGCTAGGCTGCTGTTTATCTCTTCGCTTAATTATGTTGGCATGATTGGATGGTTTGCTTCTTGATAGGGTCATGTAGCATCATGCAGTAGCTTGCCCCTTTTGGATGGTGAATTGGAAGCCTGCAGTACGTATTGTGTGGCTTGCCCCTTTTGGGAGAGGTTATTTTCTTATAGTCAGTCTCGTCTGCCTGTGTTTGTATACTAATTATCATTTACTAGACTTTAACTTCTGCTTGCTACTGCCTGGTTCTTGATGCCAGTATTTTGTACTAAAACATGCATATTTCACCCCTTGCCAGATTCTTCGGTGGAGGTGACCCATGTGATGGCGATTCACTCCATCCGCTCCGGTTCCAGCGGCGGCGGTGGTGGTGCTCCTATGATGGCTATACACTGGTAGGCTTGGCTGCCTCCCCTGGCCGCCGCCATGGTGATGAAGCTGAGCCTAGGCTACAACCCCCTCGAGTGAGATCCTCAGCTCCCCTTCTACCCCTCCTACTTGCTCTATGATTCTATGCTCTACCTTCGTGAGGTGTAATTGTTCAATTTTTGTCATAGTCGAGCATTGGATGATATTGTATCTGTCATGATGTACATGGTTCATGAAGTATGCAAACCTACAGCTTGTTGTGCTAGTGATAGTAGGATAATGCAGCTTGTTGTACTAATGATACTGCTATGGCTTTCACATTCATTCATTCTCTGATTGTTCTAGGAGTCCTCATTCATTTGAAAAATCTGTGCACATGTAGTCATTCGGGAGAAGCATCCCCATACTAGCACATGTATTTGAAAAATATATTCAAATTTGTTCATTTCAGAGAAGCACACCCATATTAGCCATTGCAGGGGAGGAAGGGATCAGGGAGTTGAGTTGCTTGACTTTCTTTTGTAATATATAATTTGTGCATATGCTGTGACACGATCGATGATTATTATTGTAGTTTTAGCGTGTGTTGAACTTAATGAAACGGTTGGTTGTGGTTTTCTGAATCCTGTACTGTTGATGTCGCAGGGGAAGGGATCTTGGAGTGACGGCTACCTTTGAGATGTACCGGTGGGCTGCCATCGGGATGATTCTCACGTAGACGTTGAACGAGATGGTTTCCAGCTGTGCGCCCAGTCCTGAACTCGCCATTTGTGTCCTCCTGCAGTTCCAGAAGGTTCGGTCGTGAACGCTAACTATGCCCTTCTCATTTCTGCCCAATTCGCCATGGATAGGATTCTTGCTGGTTGAGCGCAGGAACACTCTGCGTAGTTGAGGCGACAATGCAGACCAAATCTTCTTCAAGTACATACCCATCCACTGCATCGGCTTGGAGTTGGGTATGCACGAGGTCTCCTTTTACTTACTCCATACTCGAAGGTGGAACAAAATCTTGCTTGTTCAGTATGGTCCAGCCTAGCATGTATATATACTCAGTAGTTTGTGTTCTTGATATCTACATGTAGCGTCATGAGGAATAAACCTGCTGATTTCATATGTCGTCCTATGGAAGTCACCAGACTTTTTTTATCAACACTAATTTCAGATAGATAGGTGCTGCCTACCATACCTAAGAGTGTAGCATGCTGTGAAGGGATACTCCAAAGTAGAAAATTAAAAGATGTTAGTAAAATCAGTATGCATCCCTAGTGATGCTTTATCTTGTTATTTTTGTCTGAGTGTTGTGCTGTAGCATCACTGACTAGTATGTTTTTTTTCAAGGTCTATACAAGTGCCATCTATGTCTGGCAACATAAGCCTCTTGTCATGTCATGTATCTATTATCATGTTAGATGTTTTATTAAGTGAATGTTGTATTTCTTGAAAGCGTCGATGTACTGATGCGAACACTGCTTGTGTAGTTAAGACTAATCAGTTTTCCCCTCTCTTATATAGGAGTTCCTAGGTCGAAGAAATTCGAAGAAGCTCGAAGCCCCTGTCAACGACTTGCTTTATATGTTATTGAACTTGTAATGCAGAATTTTCTTGGAATTTTGATGTAAGGCTGATCTTGGGAATTGGGTGTATATTTACTTGCTGTACTTGTTATTCAAATGCTGGTTGTACTTGTTATTCAAATGCTTGGAATTTAAATTTGAGCTAAATGTATAAATAGTACTGAAAGAGGCCTTGGCCCAAACGCTACTGGACCTTAAAAAGGCCACTGACCAAACATAGTTGAACTCGGTTTCAGCAAATACCAGTATATTAATTCTTGAAATGAATTGATTGTAATAGGGTGTGGCCTAGAAATTAAAAGCCCGAATAGTTGGGCCTGGCCCATATAGCTGACCGAAATTAATAAGAAAAAACATATAAAAGGCTGAATTGTTGGGCTCGGCCCATGTAAAACACCGATTCGGACCGGGCTGATTCTTGTGCCACATCAGATTGCCACGTCGGATGCCTACGTGGCCTGGGGAGGCTGCTTGTGACCAAAACAAAATAGTAGGCGTATTTTGGTCGTAAACGTCCTTCTGTTTTTGGTCACAAAAAGGTCGCAAATGAAAAATAATGACCTTTCAGTTACCAATAGTCAAGGTCACAAGTTGACATATTTTTGTAGTGAGTTGTCGGGAAAGCTGAATATAACCTCTAGTAGCAGGGAGCCCGTGCAATGGGCTTCTGGGCCTGACGTTACTTCTTTAAAGGTAGTATTGCTATGACTAATTTTTGCTGGGTCTATCCCCATGTTGCGGACTGTGACTGCTACTGCCGTCCATCAGGACTCGTGTGAAGTGGTATCCGTCAATTATTGGGTCTAATACCAAGGCAGCCCATCCTGCATGCCGGATACTTGCCGAGTAATCGCGATGGTCAAAGGTGATCGGTTGGGACGACCAGTGGCAGAACTCCGCGGTGATAGGCCCTGGGGCATGTGTCTCTAGGAGTGCCGCTTTGTTTCTTCCATTTATCACGTGTAACACGTTGATTGTTTTGACTTCTGGTGGGAATTTCTTCTGTTCCCCAGTGCTTTGCTTGCGAGGCTCGTCCTCGTCTTCGCTTGGTGTATCCTGCCCCTTGTGTTCGGCGTTAAGTTTGCCGGACTGCTTGAAGACCCAACATTCTCTGTGGGTATGGTTTGCAGGTTTATCGGGGGTGCTGTGGATCTGACATAGTTTGTCCAGAATCTTATTCAGGCTGGACAGTTCGTCTCCGTTGCCTCTGGAGGGCAGCTTATGCTGACCTGGCCGAGAGCTTCTGAATCTGGCGTTTACCGTCGTGCTCTTCGGGCTGTCTTCTTTATTCCGGCGCTTGTTTTTACTGCATCGTGATTTCCCGTTTCCGTCCCTGACTTCGGATGTACTTGGGTCGCTGGTACTGCATCGGGCTAACCAGCAGTCCTAGCCCGCGCAAAAGCGGGTCATGTGGCTTGTTAATGCTGCCATTGTTCTCGGCTTTTCTTGGCCGAGGTGTCTGGCAAGCCATTCGTCTCGAACGCTGTGCTTGAAAGCTGCTAAGGCTTGGGCGTCCGGACAGTCGACTATTTGGTTCTTTTTAGTGAGGAACATGTTCCAAAGCTTTTGGGCTGACTCTCCGGGCTGTTGAGTTATATGACTTAAATCGTCTGCATCCGGTGGTCGGACATAGGTCCCTTAAAAATTTGCCCGAAAAGCGTCTTCGAGCTCTTCCCAGCTTCCAATGGAGTTTTCGGGGAGACTTTTAAGCCAGTGCCGAGCTGGCCCTTTGAGCTTGAGGGGTAAGTACTTGATGGCGTGGAGATCGTCTCCTCGAGCCATGTGGATATGGAGGATGTAGTCCTCAATCCAGACCCCAGGGTCTGTCGTTCCGTCGTACGCCTCTTTGTTTACGGGTTTGAATCCCTTTGGAAATTCATGGTCCAGCACCTCATCGGTGAAACATAGGGGGTGTGCGGCACCCCTGTATTTGGGTGTATCGTGGTGTTCGGATGTTTGTTGTGTTGCATTGCATGCTGGAGCGCGCTTGCGTGGCCCGTATATGGATCTGGTTGCGCCGTCCCTTTGATGCGAGCCCTCGCGTGGATCGCGTACTGGCTTATGTGCGGCGTCGTTTGCCGCTCTATGTTGGCCACGAGGTCGTCTATCCGACCGGATGGCCATTTTGTTTTTTAATTGCGGGGGATCTAAGGCCTCCTCATCGAATTCAGGTAGCAACTTTCACTTCGGGTAGCTCTTGGTGTGGCGATTACGCCGTACTTCGCTGCAGTGTTGAGTACTTCACTCCATGTGATTCTGAGTGTGTCTTGTGCAGCCCTGAGCCTTTGCTTCTGCTTTTTCAGACTCCTCGTAGTGGCAACAAGCCTTTGATGGGCATTCTGTTACTCCGGGTGCCTGTCCGGTGTGATGTCGTCCGGACTGTTATCTTCGATGGAGTCGGGTTGTTCGGTTTGATTCTCCGTGTTGCCGTGGTCGGGCGATGGTTCACCCTTCTCTAACGCTGGGTCTATATGATCGCTGTTTCTGCCGAGGCGGGATTTGGAGCGGCGCTTACGCCGCCGCTTTGACTGCTTCTCGAGGGAACAACCCTTCACTGCATCCTTCCGTTCCTCGTCATCGTTTTCTTTGGGTGTCCCCACCATGTATACATCATATGATGAAGTGGGCATCCAGTGCCCTGTGGGCAGTGGTTCTTGTTCGTCTCCTACATCCTCGTCCATACCGTCGATGTCTTCGGAGTCGAAGTCGAGCATGTCGGTCAAATTGTCGACAGTGGCTACTAAGTGGGTGGTGGGTGGGCAGCGAATTTCTTCGTCATTCACATCCCAATCCTGCCGAACATAGTTCGGCCAGGACTCTCTTGACAGGGAGAGAGACCTTAATGAGTTCAGTATGTCGCCAAAGGGCGAGTGCTGAAAGATATCCGCGGAGGTGAACTCCATGATCGGCGCCCAGTCGGATTTGATAGGTACGGGCGCGGGCGGTTCGGAGTCCGTGGCTGGGGAAGAATCCAACAATTTGGTGTCACGGCTCTTGTGAAGGGTAAGGTCGATACTCGGCTCGATCGCCGCTAAGGATGCGGCCTCCGTGGCGGGGTCTATCCACCCGTCACTGGATGGCGCAATTGGCTCCGATTTGAGGGTCGAAGCGGTCGCCGGTGCGATCTCCCGAACACTGTCCGATGGTAGAGCTAAGTCGTGCTCATCGTGACCGTGCGGCGCACTCGGCAAGGGCTCGAATCCGTCGAAGATCAAGTCTCCGTGGATGTCGGCTGTGAAGTTCAAGTATCCAAATCTGACCTGATAGCCAGGGGCGTAGCTCCCGATCTGCTCTAGATGGCCAAGCGAGTTGGCCCGCAGTGCGGAGCGGCCGAATACAAAGATCTGTCCGGGGAGAGAAGTCTCACCCCTGGACTGCATTGCTATCGATGATCGAAGGAGCCATCAAGCCTAATGATGACGAAACAGCAGAACTCTCAATGAAAGCACCAATGTCGGTGTCAAAACCGGCGGATCTCGGTTAGGGGGTCCCGAACTGTGCGTCTAAGGCGGATGGTAACAGGAGGCAGGGGACACAATGTTTTACCCAGGTTTAGGCCCTCTTGATGGAGGTAAAACCCTACGTCCTGCTTGATTATTCTTGATAATATGAGTAGTATAAGAGTTGATCTACCACGAGATCGGAGAGGCTAAACCCTAGAAGCTAGCCTATGGTATGATTGTGTGTTGTCTTACGGACTAAAACCCTCCGGTTTATATAGACATCGGAGGAGGCTAGGGTTACACAAGGTCGGTTACAAAGGAGGAGATATGCATATCCGTATTGCCTATCTTGCCTTCCACGCCAAGTAGAGTCCCATCCAGACACGGGATGAAGTCTTCAATCTCGTATCTTCATAGTCCAACAGTCCGGTCAAAGGATATAGTCCGGCTGTCCGGAGACCCCCTAATCCAGGACTCCCTCAGCATGGTTCGCAAGCATCAAAATGATTCATAATCAAGTGATTCCAAAAGCCCATCATCATGGAGTTTCTTCATGCGCTTTACACCAATATGACCTAAACGGCGGTGCCACAAATAAGTTGCACTATTATTATTAACTTTGCATCTTTTGGCTTCAATATTATGAATATGCGTATCACTACGATCGAGATCCAACGAACCATTTTCATTGGGTGTATGACCATAGAAGGTTTTATTCATGTAAACAGAACAACAATTATTCTCTAACTTAAATGAATAACTGTTTTGCAATAAACATGATCAAATCATATTCATGCTCAACGCAAACACCAAATAACATTTATTTAGGTTTAACAACAATCCCGAAAGTATAGGGAGTGTGCGATGATGATCATATCAATCTTGGAACTACTTCCAACACACATCGTCACTTCACCCTTAACTAGTCTCTATTCATTCTGCAACTCCTGTTTCAAGTTACTACTCTTAGCAACTGAACTAGTATCAAATACCAAGGGGTTGCTATAAAAACTAGTAAAGTACACATCAATAACATGTATATCCAATATACCTTTGTTCACCTCGCCATCCTTCTTATCCGCCAAATACTTGGGGCAGTTCCCCTTCTAGTGACCAGTCCCTTTGCAGTAGAAGCACTCAGTCTCAGGCTTATGTACAGACTTGGGCTTCTTCGCTTAAGCAGCAACTTGCTTGCCGTTATTCTTGAAGTTCCCCTTCTTCCCTTTGCCCTTTTGTTGAAACTAGTGGTCTTTGTCAACCATCAACACTTGATGCTTTTCTTGATTTCTACATTCGTCAATTTCAGCATCATGAAGAGCTTGGGTATTACTTTTGTCATCCCTTGCATATTATAGTTCATCACTAAGTTCTAGTAACTCGGTGATAGTGACTAGAGAACTTTGTCAATTACTCTCTTATCTAGAAGATTAACTCCCACTTGATTCAAGCAATTGTAGTACTCAGACAATCTGAGCACAGGCTCACTGGTTGAGCTATTCTCCTCCATCTTGTAGGCAAAGTACTGTTAGAGGTATCATACCTCTCGACACGGGCATGAGTATGAAATACCAATTTCAACTCTTGGAACATCTTATATGCTCCATGGCGTTCAAAACGTCTTTGAAGCCCCGATTCTAAGCCGTTAAGCATGGTGCACTAAACTATCAAGTAGTCATCATATTGAGCTAGCCAAACGTTCATAACATCTGCATCTGCTCCTGCAATACGTCTGTCACCTAGCGGTGCATCAAGGACACAATTCTTCTGTGCAGCAATGAGGATAATCCAAAGATCACGGATCCAATCCGCATCATTGCTACTAACATTTTTCAACATAGTTTTTCTCTAGGAACACAATAAACGGGGAGCAACATCGCGAGATATTGATCTACACCATAGATATGCTAATACTACCAGGACTAAGTTCATGATAAATTAAAGTTCAATTAATCATATTACTTAAGAACTCCCACTTAGATAGACATCCCTCTAATCACCTAAGTGATCACGTGATCCAAATCAACTAAACCATGTCCGATCATCACCTGAGATGGAGTAGTTTTCAATGGTGAACATCACTATGTTGATCATATCTTCTATATGATTCATGCTCGACCTTTCGGTCTCAGTGTTTCGAGGCCATATCTCCATATGCTAGGCTCGTCAAGTTTAACCTGAGTATTCCGCGTGTGCAACTGTTTTGCACCCGTTGTATTTGAACGTAGAGCCTATCACACCCGATCATCACGTGGTGTCTCAGCATGAAGAACTTTCGCAATGGTGCATACTTAGGGAGAACACTTATACCTTGAAATTTAGTGAGAGATCATCTTATAAAGCTACCGCCGAACTAAGAAAGATAAGTTGTATAAAAGATAAACATCACATGCAATCATAATATGTGACATGATATGGCCATCATCATCTTGTGACTTTGGTCTCCATCTCCAAAGCATTGTCATGATCTCCATCGTCACCGGCATGACACCATGATCTTCATCGTCTTGATCTATATCAATGTCTTGTCACATGGTCGTCTCGCCAACTATTGCTCATGCAACTATTGCTATCGCATAGCGATAAAGTAAAGCAATTATTTGGCGCTTGCATCTTATGCAATAGAAAGACAACCATAAGGCTTTTTCCAGTTGCCGATAACTTCAACAAAACATGATAATCTCATATAACAACTTATATCTCAAAACGTCTTGACCATATCACATCACAACATGCCCTGCAAAAACAAGTTAGACGTCCTCTACTTTGTTGTTGCAGGTTTTACGTGGCTGCTACGGGCTGAGCAAGAACCGTTCTTACCTACGCATCCAAACCACAACGATAGTTCGTCAAGTTAGTGCTGTTTTAACCTTCTCAAGGACCGGGTGTAGCCACACTTGGTTCAACTAAAGTTGGAGAAACTGACACCCGCCAACTGTCGTGGTTCTAAGTCTGACAGTAGAATGGGGGGTAGGAATGTAAAGGCAAGATCCTAGCTATGGAGGAGTTGTACACGCGAGTTTTACGAGTTCAGGCCCTTCTTGGAGGAAGTAACAACCCTACGTCTCAGAGCCCGGAGGCGGTCGACTGGATTATACGCGTGTGAGTTACAGGGGGTGCGAACCCTTGTCCCTAAGGAGGGGGGGTGGCTTATATAGAGTTCACCAGACCCCTCCCGCGCTTAGTTACAAAGGGTTTAAGGTTCATAAAGGTAGAGACGTTACTGGTAATGCCTGTAATAAAAATACATAAATGACCATCGAAGCTATGACTTAAATCCCGACCGTTGCAGAGTGAGCAGCTCTTGATCTTCTGGTAGTCGAGTGGTTGTTCGTACGGTCGAGTGTCTTCAAGACTGTCGAGTGGAACATGGCTTTATGGTCGAGTGGACGATGATTTTTCTTCGACTACTTCTGATTCTTTAAGGGATGTCCTTGGGGAGGGTATCTGATCAGATCCATGACCCTACCCTAGGTACATAGCTTCATCATTAGCCCCCGAATGGATCAGGGTTTGAGTGAGGAAGGAGTTGAGAACACTTTCGACTCATTCTTCGCGCTATGAGTATATCTTGCTCTGGATCAATGAACTGAGGGGATGACATCAACTTCTTTTTCAGTCGCCTTGGTCCATTCTTAGTTTTTGTCGAGTGAACTTTCACGGTAGAGTTCCGAATGACGATGTGGAGGATGTTTTCCGTCTGACAAGTTGCTCTGCTCTCCGCGGATTTCGCAGGATTTGAATTTTGGGAAGCGCGCTGGACGGGCGAAGCCGTGGTAATCGGGACAGATTAGGTAGGTTGCCTCGATCCCCGCACCACCTTTTTTGCCATGTATCGCGCGCACGACTGTTGCGGGATTTGTTTAGATCGTCTGGGCCTACAAGTCAGTCACTCGGGAATGACCTTATAAAAGACACCAGACCGGCCCTTTGAACAGTGCGCCCTCATTCTCTTTCTTCTTCCTCAGACTTCTCCGCCGTGCCCGCTTCCGTTATTGGCGTCGCAACCTCACTCGGACTCGATCCGCCGCCATAGGAAAAGAGAAGACGGTGGCGTTGGAGCACGCGAAGAAGGCGACCGTAAAGGCAAAGGGCAAGAGGACCAGCCGGGGTGGATCCTCGTCAAGATCTGGCCTGCCGCCGGGCTGGATTCAGGGCAACTGGATCCGCTCGATGATCAGCCAGGACGACCTCGACAACCTGGTGGAGGGGGGGACTGATTCCCCATGAATTAGCGCGGCTCCCGGGGAACGAGACAGAGCCGCAGCCGCGAGATGGTGAGTGCATTCTCCTCGCCACTCACGTCGACCGCGGGTTTTCTTTGCCTCCCCATCCTTTCTTTCGTGGCTTTTTAAACTTCTTTGGGGCTCAACTCCACCACTTCACTCCAAACACCATAGTTTATCTGGCTGTCTTTGTGTCAATGTGCGAACATTTCTTGGGTTGTCGACCGCACTGGGGTCTCTTCAAACACATATTCACATGTCGCTCCCAGTCGGTCAAGAAGGCCAATCCGAGTGATGAGAGGACGCACGTGATCCAGATGTGCGGGGGCCTTGGGATCCAGATGAGGAACAAGAGTACCTTCCCAGCGATGATCCTTCCCGACTCGGTCCGGGGCTGGCAATCGACTTGGTTTTACTGTAAGGACCAACCGACCCTGGGTAAGTCGACTGGACTTCCTCCCTTTTCCCTGGCTCGAGTGGAGAAGCCCTCCTCCTTGAGGGTGATCCCAGAAGAGAAGGCGCAGGTCAAGGTGTTGGTTGAGCGGGCCATCCAACTTGTTCGCGATGGGGTGACTGGGATGGACCTGCTGGAGGTCTTTCTCAGTCGACGCATCCAACCGCTTCAGGCCCGTGACCATCCGATGTGGATGTACTCGGGACTATCCACTCAGATCCACCCGGAGGACGTCAGCGAAGACACGGTGGAGAAGTGGCTGAAGGGAATCACCAGCAACAAAGACAATCCCCGGGGGTCTAGGAGGGTGATTCCATTCGACCACTCGCGCCAGCCGGAACAGGTATGATTCTGCTTTGCCAAGTATCTTCTCGATTCACTGTGTGACACCTTGTTGATGGTCGACTGTATTTCCTTTGCTCGTTGTCCTTCCAGGCTCTCATTGATATGTACTCAATGCCCAATGGAGTGCAGGAGCAAGACGTCGAGGAAGGAGTGAGCGGGGGCGAGAGTGGCGAGTGGCACTCGGATGCAGAGGAGGACGATGAGAGTGATGACTTGAGTGATGACGGGTTGGACCCTATCGCCTCTCCAGTTTGCGATGAAACTGCCATGAACGTGCTCCGACTGGAGTCTCGTGTCGCCAGCATCACAAGTTATCTCGCATGTCTGAAGGTGCCAGTCTCACGAGTCGACTCATTGCTCTGGCCAAGGGCGACGCTTCAAAATGACCTGGAATCTCTGATGGCTCGACTCGACGAGATCCCTGATCGAGTGCAAGAATGGAAGAAATCCTCCGCCCGGTGTGGTGCTGACGTGGCGCTGTCCTTGGTGCGAGTCCACTACAAGGAAGCTCGTGAAGACAAGCTGGCGGCGATCAAGGTCTCTAACACCAAAAGGCATGACTTCCAGTACTTTATGGAGACTTTCATTGTTGCTGCCACTCGGATCGCGGATGGGATCGACTTGGACGAATTCGTCGAACCTGCCAGCCCTCCTCCTGCCGAGTGAACAAACTTATGAAATTTGAATCTGTCTTAAATTTGCCTCGGAATGCCAAGTGATTGCTGTAACCGTTAAACTCCTTCGGGCTTGATGCTTGAATACTTTTGATTTGCTGCTTGGAACTTTAGGATTTATCCGAATTGCTTTTGAGCATACTTGCGATTGCTTTTGGGATCTGCTCCATTGTGTTTGTGGCGTAGCTCGGAGGAGAAGGTTGCTGTCGGTGTCAAAACCGGCGAATCTCGGGTAGGGGGTCCCGAACTGTGCGTCTAAGGCGGATGGTAATAGGAGGCTGGGAACACGATGTTTTAGCCAGGTTCGGGCCCTCTTGATGGAGGTAAAACCCTACGTCCTGCTTGATTTATTCTTGATGATATGGGTATTACAAGAGTTGATCTACCACGAGATCAGAGAGGCTAAACCCTAGAAGCTAGCCTATGGTATGATTGTATGTTGTCCTACGGACTAAAACCCTCCGGTTTATATAGACACCGGAAAGGGCTAGGGTTACACAAGATCGGTTACAAAGGAGGAGATATACATATCCGTATTGCCTAGCTTGCCTTCCACGCCAAGTAGAGTCCCATCCGGACACGAGCCGAAGTCTTCAATCTTGTATCTTCATAGTCTAATAGTCCCGCCAAAGGATATAATCCGGCTGTCCGGAGACACCCTAATCCAGGACTCCCTTAGTAGCCCCTGAACAAGGCTTTCAATGACGATGAGTCCGGCGCGCAATATTGTCTTCGGCATTGTAAGGCGGGTTCCTCCTCCGAATACACCATGGAAGAATTTGAATACAAGGATAGTGTCCGACCCTGCAAAATAAGTTCCACATACCACCGTAGAGAAAATAATATTTCCACAAATCCAATTTGCTGACTTGTTTTGGTAACACGACATTATGCCATGGCCCGGTGATTATTCGAACTATTTCCTTTAACTAGCCCCGCACATAACGCGAGGCAGTTTTTTGACACGTCTTGTCAAAGTAGAGATCGTGTCCCCTTATCACGGGATTCTCATCAATACGGGCGTGGGTAACCCAACCGCGCCATCCATTACGGCGCTTGGGGGATAAGCGAGTTTTGCCAGGCTAGTGGGGACGCATAGTTTCGTCCGCCCATATAAAGGGATAAGGATTCACCTTTTCATCCACACCTTCTTCCTCCTTTGCTCATCCATTTTCGCACACTCGAGCTCCAGCGCCCAAGTCCGCATTTCCCACCTCAACCCTCTCCAACCATGTCCGGAGCGGGAGGCAGGTGGATGGTCTCCTCCATTACGGAGGGACACATCAAGAAGCTGAGGAGAGCCGGATACCTGTCCGACGACATCGCGCACCGGCTCCCAGATGAGGGGCAGCTCATCCCCACCCCCAGGCCCCATGAGAGGGTAGTGTTCCTTACCCATTTCCTCCGCAGACTGGGATTCCCTCTCCACCCATTCGTCTGGGGGCTCATGTTCTACTACGGCCTAGATTTCCACGATCTGGCCCCGAACTTCATCCTCAATATCTTGGCGTTTATCGTCGTGTGCGAGGCCTTCCTCCGCATCCAGCCCCACTTCGGCTTATGGCTGAAGACCTTTAATGTCAAGCCTAAGGTAGTGAGCGACCGCCAGGCAGAGTGCGGAGGCGCCATGTTGGGCAAGATGCCCAACGTCACCTGGCTCGAGGGCTCCTTCATGGAGACCGCAAAGGGGTGGCAATCGGGGTGGTTCTATATCACCGAGCCGCGTGACCCGAATGGGAAGCGGCCCCCGAGTTCCGATCTGGCATCCCCACATGGCTCACCTCCTGGCAAGAGAAGGGCCTGCCCTGGGGTAGTTCGGTAGAGCTGACCGGACTTCAAACATGTATCCAAAACATGGTGAGCAAGAAGCTCAAACTTGTCAACATAGTCCAGGTCATGCTCATCCGCCGGATCCTCCCGTGTCACCGACGGGCTTTCAACTTGTGGGAGTTCGACCCGACCCAGCACCAAACTCTGAACAGGCTCTTCGACACAACACACGAGGATGCCTGGAAGGTTCTATTCAAGGGCGCCGAGGTCCCTCCCTCCCTCACCGAGGACCGCGGGCTAAGCGCAAAGCGCCGAGCGCATTCGGTGAGTTCTATACATCCAGTAGGATATTTTATTTCCCCTAGCTTAATTATGCGCGGGGTCTGATCTCCATGCCTTTGACAGGACTGGGTCGAGACGTCGGGGCAGATTAACTGTCCGACCCCTCTGCCTGAAGACACTGCGGACGCTCTCCTTACGGATATGCTGACTCCGGCCCCTTATAAGGTGCCGGAGAAGACCAAGAAGGCCAAGGGAACCCGAAAGAGTTCCCGACGCCAGGCGTCATCGGACTCATCGTCCGATAACTCTGCGACACACTCCTCCCTCGAAGACGAGGAGGAAGAACAAGATGCTCCCCCTCAGTTGGGGGAGACAAGAAAAGGAAGGCCGCCCCAACTGGGGAGGCCGAAGGGTCCAAGAAGGGAAGGACTCTCCTTCCGGACAGTTCCACCACTGCCGCCGAAGGCGAAGACGAGTGGCTGCTCAGGGCCAAGCCCCTGGCGAAGTCGTAGGTATTCGGATACCAGAGTAACTCATAGCATTCCTTTGTCGCACTGCTTCCCCTAACACCGAATATGATTATGCAGGCCGCCACGAGCCCGTATCGATGTATCGTCGGACGGCTCCCTGGGCTCGTCGGATATGGATAGCGATCCACTTCCAACCGCCACCTCCCCTTGCCCTGCGGACGATGCCGAGGTATTGTCTCAAGAGGCATCGGGTCGAGGGGAGACAGTCATGGAGGCGCCTCAAGGCGACCTTCTGGACTCCGGGAGCAGAGGGAACAAGGCCCCTGAGGGCTCCGAGTTCGGCCCTCAGCCGAACACCGCGCTGGAACCTCCAGTGGTTCCAGACTCGGGCAGGCGGCCTCCTTCTAAGAGGGGCAAGACGCCTGTGCCGGTGACCTCTGTCTATCCAGAGGCGCCGAACAATCTGCTGGGAGCGCTTCGCAACGCTTCCATCGACAAGGAGCACCGTACTATTATGAGTGCGGTGGTCCAGAAGGTTCAGTCCGCCAAGAGCGGATTGACTGAAGCCTATGCCAGCCTTCTAACAGGCTTTGAGGTAAGTGTTTAAAATATAGGAAAAATATTACCGCATAGACAGTAGCCCCTGATGCTCTGTTCGGTGTTCACAAAGAAAAGCCGAACAGAGGATCAAACAATATCGCAGGAGTCTAATATAAGTATGTCAATATGCGTATGCAGGCTTCGCTGCTGGCATCTGCCGCACTGACTGCAAAGGTCGCCGCACTGAAGCAGGACCTTAAAGGGTCCGAGGACGAGCTCGGCCTTGCCAAAAGGCAGCTCAAGGAGAACAAAGGTAAGTAGTACCTAGTCTATGGATATGTATAAAAAGAATGCGATTGCAAAATGACAGGATCATCATGAATTTACCAGGGGCCATGACCGAAGTGGCGACCCTAAAGCAAGCGCTGTCCGAGGTCAAAGATAAAGCGGCCAAGGAGCGCACCGAGCGGTAAAGGCAAGAGGCTCGGGTGGGCGAGGTGCAGCAAGAGCTCCAGGCTCTCGTGACGAAGCACGAGGCGTTGGAGCTTGACTCGAAGACGCGAGAGTCTGAGCTTGCCGCGGCCCTCGAGAGTGCAAAGAGTGCCAAGGTCGAAGCCCAAAAGGCCCTCCAAGAGATTGACGCGATGAAGAAAATAGCGTCGGGTAAGGCATTCTATATGCAAAGCAAGCATGTGAGAGTAAATTACCTATTACTTACCCGAATCTGGAGCTCTCCTGGAGCATTCGCAGATTTGCCCCGCAGCGTGTCGGATGCCGCACAGTTTTACCAAACCGAGGAGGGAAGCTCAACGGAGAAGCTGTTCTGGTCTCAGTATACTGGGACCGAACACCCGATGCCTCTGAGCAACCAGCTAAAGCAGCTGGTCGAGCTACACAAGGCGGCCGAACAGGCCATGAAGGACCTTATAGTCCGGCTGTGGCCTGGCGACGCCCTTCCGAACAACTACTTTGGCCTGGTGAGGTGGCTTGTGGATGCCTGCCCACGGCTGGAAGTCGTCAAGCGGTCCGTCTGCATCAAAGGTGCATGCCGGGCTTTCGCCCCCGTGAAGGTGCAATGGGCCAAGCTAGACGCCGTGAAGCTGATCAAGGAAGGACCGCCGCAGGGCAAGGCATCGCACCCCCGAAATTTATTATGAGGGTGTCCTGAAGGGTGCCCATCTTGTAGCGGACGAATGTCCAAAGGATGCAATATTTGAGTAAACTTGCTCGTGTGATCCTGTATGATGAAAACTTGTTTCATATGCGCTATGCAATGCTTGTTTGAATTTAAAATATTACCTTCTGTTTGGTTGTTTATCCAATCTGAGAGATGTCTAGTACTCGGCTTCTGCCCCCATGCCGCGAGTGCTGGGGTGTTCAGGATAAACCTGAGCACTCTTGTTCCCATTTTTGGGTCCTTCGAGGGAGGTGCTCAGCACAGCGAACAAGGCAACCGGACTAATAATGCTTTATCACTCTCACTTAGCCATAGAATTCTATAATTTTAAATTTCGGCGAAGCCCTTGGTATTCGGAAGGCCAAATTCGCGGCGCGATACACGCCTTTAAGCCGGACAGGACCGGCTCCTCGCTCTAAGCGGCGTAAGTCTTTAGGGACTCGAAACCTCGCCGAACAGCGACCAGTCTCTCGCCTTATCATGACAGTCAGTTTTAGCTTTCTCTACTGAGGTGCTTAGCCCAGCAGAACCGGGGCACAATCGCAGTAGTTCTCCTAGTGCTACCTTAGCCGATAGAGCGGAACGTAAGCTACCAAAACATAGGAGCCGGGCAAATCCAACATTTGACCAAAGACATGATTCGGAGCTGATGCATATAATGCTATAAGTTTGGGGTGCCGCACTTGTGAAAGTGTTCGGACTTCTCACACCATATTGTGGGGGTACTTAAGCCCCTGGTGTATTGGCCGTACCAAAGTGTACGGTTGCAAGGCGTCATTAATGAACACATATATAAAAAAGAAGAATGCAATAATGGTCTTAATGCCATGCATTGTTTATTCAAAAAGGTGCGTTAAAGCAGAATGATACAGATATAAGAAAAAAGTAGGACTATGTTCCTTCCAAGGGCAAGCTGAGGAATAGTATTAAAGCAAATTATTCACTCGTTATGGTAATCCGCCTGGGAGTTCCGTGGTGTGACGTAGCTTTCTGCCTCCTTGGTTGCTGCATCATGTGTTCGGCAATCATGCTGCCAAACAGGGTTTCCAGAGATTAAAGTCCTAAAAGAGAAAAATAAAAAAGAGGGAAGCCCCTAGTGCGGTTTAAGCCGCGTATTGGGGCGTGCCGTAGTTGTTCCCCCCTCCCCGCCTGTGCCCATGGTATTTTTAATGCGTAATTATGTACGTGTGGCACGAATTTTGATGTTTGGCTTGGGCCGGGGTGGGGGCCGCATTGCTACGCGAGCTCAGATCGTGCCAGGAGGTCTAGTTGCCGATTACTCCGAGCGCGCTTGAAGGTGTCCGGGTCTTGAAACTTCGAACTGGTGGATTTCCTTGAGAGGCTGCTTTGCACTTCTGCTGCGAGGGCCGCAGTGTGCTCCTCCGTGCGGAGAGAGCGCTCTGTGTTTCCATTAACTGTGATGACCCCCGAGGTCCTGGCATCTTGAGCTTGAAATATGCATAATGCGGTACCGCATTGAATCTCGCAAATGCGGTTCGCCCGAGCAGTGAATGATAGCCACTGCGGAACGAGACTATATCGAAGATTAATTCTTCGCTACGGAAGTTATCTGGCGATCCGAAGACCACTTCCAGTGTAATTGAGCCTGTGCAATGGGCCTCTACTCCTGGAATGACGCCTTTAAAGGTCGTTTTTGTGGGTTTGATCCTCGAGGGGTCTATACCCATTTTGCGCACTGTGTCCTGGTAAAGCAGGTTCAGGCTGCTGCCGCCATCCATAAGGACTCAAGTGAGGTGAAATCCGTCGATGATTTGGTCTAGGACCAGTGCGGCGAATCCGCCATGACGGATACTAGTGGGGTGGTCCCTGCAATCGAAGGTGATCGGACAGGAGGACCATGGGTTGAACTTTGGGGCGACTGGCTCCAACGCATATACGTCCCTGAGCGCACGCTTCCGCTCCCTCTTGGGGATGTGGGTTGCGTATATCATGTTCACTGTCCGCACTTGTGGGGGGAACCTCTTCTGTCCTCCGATGTTCGGCTGTCGGGGCTCTTCCTCGTCATCGCTATGTGGCCCCTTATCTTTGTTTTCGGCAATTAACTTGCCAGCCTGCTTGAATACCCAACAATCCCTATTGGTGTGGTTGGCTGGCTTGTCGGGGGTGCCGTGTATTTGACACGAGCGATCGAGTATGCGGTCCAAACTGGATGGGCCCGGAGTGCTTCGTTTGAATGCCTTTTTCCACTGACCGGGTTTAGAGCCTTCAAATCCGGCATTGACTGCCGTATCTTCAGTATTATCGCTGTTAATGCGGCGCTTGTGTTTGTTGCGACGTGACCTGCTATTGCTGTCCTTGGTATCAGAAGTACCATGGTTCTTTGATATGTTATTACTGCGAGCCAGCCAGCTGTCTTCTCCCGCACAAAAGCGGGTCATGAGTGTCGTGAGGGCTGCCATAGATTTCGGCTTTTCCTGACCAAGGTGCCGGGCTAGCCACTCATCACGGATGTTGTGCTTGAAAGCTGCTAGGGCCTCCGCATCCGGACAGTCGATGATTTGATTTTTCTTTGTAAGGAACCGTGTACAGAATTGCCTGGCCGATTCCTCTGGCTGCTGAACTATATGGCTTAGGTCATCGGTGTTTGGTGGTCGCACGTAAGTGCCCTGAAAGTTGTCGAGGAATGCGGCTTCCAGATCTTCCCAAGAGCCAATGGACTCTGCTGGCAAGCTGTTGAGCCAATGCCGAGCTGGTCCTTTAAGCTTGAGTGGGAGGTATTTGATTGCGTGTAGGTCATCACCGCGAGCCATGTGGATGTGCAGGAGGAAATCCTCGATCCATACCGTAGGATCTGTCGTGCCGTCGTATGATTCTATATTTACGAGTTTGAAACCCTCTGGGATTTGATGATCCATTACTTCGTCTGTGAAGCATAGGGGGTGTGCGGCGCCTTTGTACTGGGCTATGTCGCGACGCAGCTCGAATGAGTCTTGCCCGCTGTGTTCGGCCCGACCAGTCTTACTTTTACTGTATCCGGCGTGACAATTGTTGTCTCGCATAGTGGCGCGCCCTCGTGATCCGTAGATCGATCTTGCATGTTTTGCTTTGTCCTCCAATACGTCTCGCAGGTCTGTCGTATTTCCCCATGCCTTTTTATTTGAATGGCGTCGGGGTGCAGGCTAAGCTTTTGCTGGAATGCCTCTCTATCGCGGCCACGAGGTGGCCGATCAGCCGCGTCATACGCTTCTTCCTCCAGTCGAGGTAGCAACCTGCATTTTGGGTAACTCTTGGAGGGGCGTTCGAGTTTATATTCCTCGGCCGCGAGGACTTCAGTCCATCTGTCAGCTAGCAGATCTTGATCAGCTTGAAGCTGTTGCTGCTTTTTCTTAAGGCTATTTGCCGTGGCTATAAGCCGGCGCTTGAAGCGCGCTTGTTCGATGGGATCCTCTGGCACGACGAATTCGGCATCGTCGAGGCTTGCCTCGTCTTCGGAGGGGGGCATGTAATTATCGTCCTCCGCCTCTCCATCTGCCGCTCTCTCTGGAGGGCTGGCCTTTCCATCCTCCTGTCCTAGATCATGCTGGAGGGGATTGTTGCCACCTTCGGCACTATCTGGAGTGTTATTATCTCCTGTGCCGGTATCACCACTTTTGCTTTGGCGGGACTTAGAGCGGCGTCGCTGATGTCGGCGCTTGGGTTGCTTTTTGGAGGGGTCATCCTCCGCTGTCTCATCGCCATTACCTTCTTTGGGTGTGTCCACCATGTATATATCGTATGATGAGGTGGCTATCCAATGCCCTGTGGGCTGTGGTTCCTCTTCGTCTCCCGCATCATCGTCCATACCGTCGATGTCTTCGGAGTCGAAGTCGAGCATGTTGGTTAAGTCGTCTACAGTGGCTACTAAGTGGGTGGTGGGTGGGCAGCGAATTTCTTCGTCATCCGCATCCCAATCCTGCCGGACATAGTTCGGCCAGGATCCTCCTGACAAGGAGAGAGACCTTAATGAGTTCAGTATGTCGCCAAAGGGTGAGTGCTGAAAAATATCCGCGGAGGTAAACTCCATGATCGGCGCCCAATCGGATTCGCTAGGAACGGGTGCAAGCGGTTCGGAGTCCGTGGACGGAGAAGGATCCGGCAGTCTGACAACACGGCTCTCGTGCAGGGTAAGGTCGATGTTCGGCTCGATCGCCGCTGAGGGTAAGGCCTCCGTGGCGGGGTCTATCCACCCGTCCATGGACGGTGCAACTGGCTCCGAATTGAGGGTCGGAGCGGCTGCCGGTGCGATCTCCCGGACGCTGTCTGATGGTAGAGCTAAATCGTACTCATCGTGACCGCGTGAGGCACATGGCAGAGGCTCGAATCCGTCGAAGATCAAGTCTCCGTAGATATCGGTCGTGTAGTTTAAGCTTCCAAACCTGACCTGGTGGCCAGGGGCGTAACTTTCGATCTGCTCCAGATGGCCAAGCGAGTTGGCCCGCAGTGCAAAGCCGCCGAATACAAAAATATGTCCGAGGAGAAAAGTCTCACCTTGGACCACATCACTAACGATGACCGAAGGAGCCATCAAGCCTAACGACGATGACATAGAGGAACTCTCAATGAAAGCACCAATGTCGGTGTCAAAACCGGCGGATCTCGGGTAGGGGGTCCCGAACTGTGCATCTAAGGCGGATGGTAATAGGAGGCAGGGAACACAATGTTTTACCCAGGTTCGGGCCCTCTTGATGGAGGTAAAACCCTACGTCCTTCTTGATTTATTCTTGATGATATGGGTATTACAAGAGCTGATCTACCACGAGATCGGAGAGGCTAAACCCTAGAAGCTAGCCTATGGTATGATTGTATGTTGTCCTACGGACTAAAACCCTCCGGTTTATATAGACACTGGAAAGGGCTAGGGTTACACAAGGTCTATTACAAAGGAGGAGATATACATATCCATATTGCCTAGCTTGCCTTCCACGCCAAGTAGAGTCCCATCCGAACACGAGACGAAGTCTTCAATCTTGTATCTTCATAGTCTAATAGTCCGGCCAAAGGATATAATCCGGCTGTCCGGAGACGCCCTAATCCACGACTCCCTCAGTTGCAGTCGACCTGCACTTCGTCGTCCTTGCGGACAAGGATGGAGCGTACGTTGTATTTGTGGCGTAGCTCAGAGAAGAGGGCCACGGTCAACCTGCGCCTCGTCATCCTTGCAGACAAAGGTGGAGCGTACGTTGTATTTGTGGTGTAGCTCGGAGAAGAGGGCCGCGGTTGACCTGCACCTCGTCGTCCTTGTGGATTTTATAAACTTAAGCGAGCACTGGACTGCAGCTAAGCCCCCGAGTAGGAGGATCGCTCACCACTCGGTAGGATTTTACAAACATAGGCGAGTACTGGACTGCAGCTAAGCCTCCGAGTGGGAGGATTGCTCACCACTCGGTAGGATTTTACAAACTTAGGCGAGTACTGGACTGCAGCTAAGCCCCCGAGTGGGAGGATTGCTCACCACTCGGTAGGATTTTACAAACTTAGGCGAGTACTGGACTGCAGCTAAGCCCCCGAGTGGGAGGATTGCTCACCACTCGGTAGGATTTTACAAACTTAGGCGAGTACTGGACTGCAGCTAAGCCCCCGAGTGGGAGGATTGCTCACCACTCGGTAGGATTTTACAAACTTAGGCGAGTACTGGACTGCAGCTAAGCCCCCGAGTGGGAGGATTGCTCACCACTCGGTACGATTTTCTTTCTAGCTTAGGCGAAACTGATTCGTGGCTAAACCTCCCAAGTGAGAGGCTTGCTCATCACTCGTTAGGATTTTCTTTCGAACTTAGGCGAAACGGATTCGCGGCTAAGCCCACCCACTGGGGATTTCGGAGGTAAGTAAAAAAAACAACAATCATGAGAGAAGACTGAAAATCTCTTGTCTTTGACGAACAAATTACAAAGGTACTTCTTATTACATGTTATTCGAATGAGTGCTTAAGTGTAAAAGGGGCGAAGCAGCTCCACGTTCCAAGCCCGTGGCTCGTCCTTCTGATGCTCAACGCTGTAAAGATGGTATGCTCCATTGTGGAGAACTTTGGTGATGATGAAGGGACCTTCCCATGCCGGGGCGAGCTTGTGTGGTTTCCGTTGATCCACTCGAAGAACCAGGTCTCCCTCTTGAAAGGTTCGACCCCTCACGTTTCCGGCATGGAATCGACGCAAGTCTTGCTGATAAATGGTCGACCGTATCAAGGCCATCTCTCTTTCCTCCTCTAAGAGGTTGACTAAATCTTGCCGGGCCTCCTCTGCTTCCTCTTCGGAGAAGAGCTCGACTCGAGGTGCGTTGTGGAGCAGGTCACTTGGCAGAACAGCTTCGGCTTCATAGACCAAAAAGAAAGGAGTTCATCCTGTCGACCGATTGGGAGTTGTCCTCAACCCCCAAAGAACTGACAGAAGTTCATTGACCCAAGCGCCTGCTGCGTGTTTGAGATCACGCATCAGTCGGGGTTTCAATCCTTTGAGAATTACGCCATTTGCCCTTTCCGCTTGTCCGTTCGACTGCGGGTGAGCGACTGAAGCATAGTCGACTCGTGTGCCTTGAGAAGCGCAGAAAGCTCTAAACTCATCAGAATCGAAGTTCGACCCCTTGTCAGTGATGATGCTGTGTGGAACTCCATATCTGAATGTCAATTCTCTGATAAAACTGACAGCGGTGCTGGCATCAAGATTCTTGATAGGTTTAGCTTCGATCCATTTGGTAAACTTGTCGACTGCCACGAGCACGTGAGTGAAGCCGCTCCTACTAGTTCTTAGTGGCCCAACCATATCCAATCCCCAAACAGCAAAGGGCCAGACGAGAGGAATGGTTTTCAGGGCTGACGCTGGCTTGTGAGACATGTCCGAGTAAAACTGGCAGCCTTCACATCTGTCGACTATATCTTTTGCCATTTCATTTGCTCGTGGCCAATAGAATCCGGCTCGGTATGCTTTAGCCACGATGGCCCGAGAGGACACATGGTGACCACAGGTCCCCCAGTGGATGTCGTTGAGGATCATTCGACCTTCTTCTGGCGTCATAAATCTCTGACCGACTCCAGTCACGCTTTCCCTGAACAGTTGTCCTCTTATCACAGTAAAGGCCTTGGATCGATGGACGATCTGCCGAGCCTCTTCTTCGTCCTCTGGGAGTTCCTTCCTAAGGATGTACGACACTGTCCAATCGGGAGTAATGACATGAACCTCCATGATTAGGTCGACCACGGCTGGGACCTCGACTTCAGTCGGATCTGTGGCGCTCTTAGGCTGCGGGGGCTCTTCCGTAAATGGATCTTCCTGAACTGTCGGTGTGTGAATCTGTTCCAGAAACACATTGCTGGGAATGGCTTCTCTCTTGGAACCTATCTTTTCCAAGTCATCGGCTGCTTGATTTTTCAGACAGGGTATGTGATGGAGCTGTAACCCCTCAAACTTCTTTTCCAACTTCCTCACCGCATTGCAGTAACCAGTCATGGCTGGGCTTCTAACGTCCCATTCTTTCATCACATGATTGACCACCAAATCTGAGTCGCCATAGACCATAAGGCGACCGACGCCGAGTGAAATGGCCGTATGTAACCCATATAGGAGTGCTTCATATTCGGCTTCGTTATTGGAGGATTCGAAGTGAATCTGGAGGATGTATCTGAGCTTGTCTCCTCGGGGGGATACCAGTACCACCCCAGCACCAGAACCATTCAGCATTTTGGATCCATCAAAGAACATGGTCCAGTGCTCCGAGTGAACTTGAGTCGGCAGTTGCTGTTCAATCCACTCGGCGAGGAAATCTGCTATTGCTTGGGACTTGATAGCTTTCTTTGCCTCGAACTTGATATCTAAGGGAAGGAGTTCAATCGCCCATTTTTCCACTCGACCTGTTGCGTCTCTGTTGTGCAGAATCTCTGACAATGGAGCGTCGCTGACGACTGTAACAGAGTGATCAGAGAAATAGTGTGCAACCTTCTTTGTGGTCACGCAAATCCCATAAACAAGCTTCTGATAGTGTGGATATCTCTGCTTTGACGGAGTCAGAACTTCAGAAATATAATAAACCGGGTGCTGAACTTTATAAGCTTTTCCCTCATCTTTCCGCTCGACCGTAAGTACTGTACTGACGACTTGTCTAGTGGCTGCTATATAAAGAAGTAAAGGCTCTTTGCTGATTGGGGCAGCAAGCACCAGCTGGGTGGAAAGCAGGGCTTTTAGCTCTGGAAATGCTGCATCAGCTTCAGGAGTCCACTCGAACTTATCTGATTTCTTCATCAGTCGGTAAAGAGGCAGTGCCTTTTCACTGAGGCGAGAAATGAATCGACTTAGGGTGGCCAAACAACCAGTAAGCTTCTGGACATCGTGCACACGCTCAGGGTGTTTCATCCGGAGTATAGCACCCACTTTCTCTGGGTTAGCATCGATCCCTCGTTCGGAAACGAGAAAACCAAGTAATTTTCCGCCCGGAACTCCAAACGTGCACTTTGATGGATTAAGCTTGATATCATACCTTCTGAGGTTGGCAAAAGTTTCACCAATGTTAGCCAGTAGGTCGGAACCTTTAGGTGACTTGACCACAATATCATCCATGTATGCTTCCACATTCCGACTGATCTGAGTGAGCAGGCACTTCTGAATCATCCGCATGAATGTGGCTCCAGCGTTCTTCAAACCGAATGGCATGGTGACTGATACGTCTCCAACGTATCTATAATTTTTGATTGCTCCATGCTATATTATCTATTGTTTTGTACTATATTGGGCTTTATTTTCCACTTTTATATTATTTTTGGGACTAACCTATTAACCGGAGGCCCAACCCAGAATTGTTGTTTTTTGCCTATTTCAGTGTTTCGAAGAAACAGAATATCAAACGGAGTCCAAACGGAATGAAACCTTCGGGAACGTGATTTTCTCACTGAACGTGATCCAGGAGGCTTGGGACCTATGCCAAGGCATCAGAGAGGCGGTCACGAGGGTGGGGGGCGCGCCCCCCTGCCTCGTGAGCCCCTTGGAGCTCCACCGACGTACTCCTTCCTCCTATATATACCTACATACCCCCAAACGATCAGAACAGGAGCCAAAAACCTAATTCCACCGCCGCAACTTTCTGTATCCACGAGATCCCATCTTGGGGCCTGTTCCGGAGCTCCACCGGAGAGGGCCGTAATCACGAAGGGCTTCTACATCATCATAGCCTCTCCGATGAAGTGTGAGTAGTTTACCTCAGACCTTCGGGTCCATAGTTATTAGCTAGATGGCTTCTTCTCTCCTTTTGGATCTCAATACAAAGTTCTCCCCCTCTCTTGTGGAGATCTATTCGATGCAATCTTCTTTTAGCGGTGTGTTTGTTGAGACCGATGAATTGTGGGTTTATGATCAAGTCTATCTATGAATAATATTTGAATCTTCTCTAAATTCTTTTATGTATGATTGGTTATCTTTGCAAGTCTCTTCGAATTATCCGTTTGGTTTGGCCAACTAGATTGGTAGTTCTTGCCATGGGAGAAGTGCTTAGCTTTGGGTTCGATCTTGCGGTGCCCTTTCCCAGTGCAAGAAGGGGCAGCAAGGCACGTATTGCATCATTGCCATCGAGGATAACAAGATGGGGTTTATTTCATATTGCATGAATTTATCTCTCTACATCATGTCATCTTGCTTAAGGCGTTACTCTGTGTAAGTGCATCTAGTGCCACCCCTAGTTGGTTTTGGAGTATTGACGGCAAACCTAGTTGAGGGACTAACGTGTTTGTGAGAATTGCAGGAAAACACAGGTAGAAGTCCCTCATTGATTCGGTTTTATTACCAGAGATGACCCCTAAAAATGTACGAAGACATTGAAGACAATGGTGGTTTATGAAGATATTCATATTGAAGACAATGACATGAGAAGACTCCCTATGAAGCTTTTGAAACTCGAAGACCTAGATCCTTCGTAGTTTTATTTCATTCATGTTGCGTCATAGGAACCACCGTACTGTTAAGTGGGGTCGAAGAGAACCAGTCAGAATGACTGAAGTGATGCCTAATTCAAATCCTATGTCTTCGAGCGAAGCCTATGAGAGAAAATCTTGTCCAGAGTCAGACAAGTCAGCTTTACTTGTAGCCCAAGTAAAGTTGCCGTGTGAGTTTGAAATCCGACCGTTGGTACACGTGTCAATTCCTTAGTGACCCAGGGTCATTTCGGACAGATCAGGTCGGGTTGCCAAGTGGCTATAAATAGTCCACCCCCCCACAACCTTAAATGGTTGGCTGCTCAAATTTCAGTGCACGGCTTTTGTCGTTTGAGAGCAACCCACCTCGAAGCCTTTGAAAGAAAAATTCCCACTGAGGAGAAAAGCCCTAACCACCCAGAGCCAGAGTAAATTGGGCATCACTTAAGTCTTCGTGTCTGTGTGATCTGAAGACTTATTACACTTGAGGATTGTGCATCCTCCAGACGGTTAGGCGTCGCGTTCAGAGCATCCAAGAGAAATTGTGGATTGCCAGTGAACGAATTCTGTGAAGGTTTGGGAGTCTACCTTGAAGACTTACCTGAGTGATTGGGCGAGGTCTGTGTGACCTTAGCTCAAAGAGAAAACGGTGAGGACTGGGTGTCTTGGACTAAGTGTCCTTGACTGGGTGTCCGGGACTGTGTGTCCTTTGGTTTAAATACCTAGCCGCTCCAACCAGACGTACAGTTGTCACAGCAACTGGAACTGGTCCAACAAATCATTGTCTTCAACGTGTCACTGGTTTCATCTTCACTCCCTTTCGCTTACAGTTATTCATTGTGAAGCCATTGCATGCTTGCTTTATCTTTTGTCTTCACAACATGAATGTATGATCTGTTTGGCTTCATAACTTCTTCCTACCTGATCCTTATTACACTGAAGCTGTTTGTCATTGCGCTTTCACTCTATTGAATACATGACCATGGCTGGCCTAGTGTAATCTAACTTCCGCTGCATAGTAATAGGCATAATCTTCACTGTTTGTCTTCATAACTCTCACGTTTTGAAGACTTTCATAAAAATCGCCTATTCACCCCCCCTCTAGTCGATATAACGCACTTTCAATTGGTATCAGAGCAAGGTGCTCCCTTGTTCTGTGTGATTCGGTTTAACCGCCTGGAGTTTTAGCTATGTCGACTGCAGGGATAATCAAAGTCTCCGCTGCTTGCCCCGTCTTCGATGGAACTGAATATCCCTACTGGAAGAATAAGATGCGCATGCACCTTGAAGCCATTGACGTCGACCTATGGTATGTCGTCGAGAACGGCGTTCCCAAGGCTGGAGAAGGTGTCACTGCTGCTGATGTCAAGAAATTCGTTCAACTGGACTCTACTGCTAAGAATATCATCTGTGGTCATCTGACCAAAGGACAGTATGGCCGTGTGAGTGCTTTGAAGACATCCAAACTGGTCTGGGACTGGCTCTCCAAAGTTAATGAAGGCATCTCAACCCAAAGAGATCAAAGAATCAGTGTCCTTCGCAATCTCTTCAACCGCTTCAAGCGAAATGACAATGAGAATGTCCAGCACACATTTGACCGGCTCACTGACATCACAAATGAGCTTCAAGCCCTCGGCGCCACTGAGATCACCAAACATGAAATCGTCAAGACGTTGCTGAGATCACTTGATAGTTCGTTTGACATCCTGGCCCTGATGATTCAAGAACGTCCTGATTTCAAGACACTCGATCCGTCTGACATACTTGAGAGGCTCAACACACATGAGTTTCAGCTCTCTGAGAAAAGAGATATCTACGGTCCAAACTATGGGCGAACTCGAGCCTTGAAGGCAAAAGCTGTCTCCTCATCTGAAGAAGAATCTGACTGCAGTTCTGATGATCCTGAAGACATTGGAAGAGAACTTGCAATGCTAGTGAAGAAGTTCCAAAAATTCACTAAGAAGAAAGGCTTCAGGAAATCTTCACGATCAAGCTAAAGGAATGATGAAGCTTCTGCTCATGACTACAAGAAGAAAACATGTCACAAGTGCAAGAAAACTGGACACTTCATCTCTGAGTGTCCACAGTGGGAAAATGAGAACAGAAGGAAGAAGAAGAGCAAGGAATATGATTCTGACGACAAGAAGAAGAAGAAATACTCAAAGTCTTCTTCCAAAACTTCATCAAGGTCTTCATCACACAAGAAGAGCTCATCTGGCAAGGCACGTGCGTTTGTTGGAAAGGAGATGGATTCAGAGGAGGAGTCCGCATCTGAGGAGGCAGAGGTGGAGTCTGAGGAGGAATCTGATTCTGGCATTGCGAGTCTGGCTACAGCATACGTCGCCAAGTCCATCTTCAATACCGAAGACAATGACTGCATCACCGACACCGACGCAAATGACAAGAACGACTCCACTCCTACCTACTGCTTCATGGCACGCGGTGCCAAGGTAAACACACGCACAACTCGCTATGAAACATCTAGTGACGATGACTCTGAATGTGATTCAAAACCTAGCTACAAAACACTTGCTAAAATTGCAACTGAACAACAGAAAGCTATGGAACATATTCAAAAATTGTTAGACAGAAGCGATGATCTGTTGGGTGCTGAAATGACTCGATCTGAATCCTTAATTGAAGACATAAAAAACCTTCACGTTAAGTATCAGGAACTTGAAGATCGTCATGATACACTCTCAACAACTCATGAAAAGCTTTCCTATGATTATCTTCAAAGGAAGCAAGAACTTGAGAAATTGAGGGTGGCTCATGAAGATCTTCAAAAGGAAAACGAGTCACTTCGCGCTGAATAGATCAGTCCCGCTCAGGAAGGATTTGAACCACCATGTCTTAAATGCATTGAGCGTGATAATGCTGCTTCTGTTGCTGAATGTTCCACTGCTACTACTGTTTCAATATCTTCAACTGTTGATGTGGTAACTAACCCCTCTGCTGAGGATACCACTGCTATTGCTGATGAGAATGCTAGGTTGAAGACATTGCTTGAAACAGGGATGTACAAAAGTTTGAAAGGGCATCAAACATTATGTGATGTCCTTAAGAAGCAGATACTGAACCGAAACCCTAGGAAAGAGGGTGTTGGGTTCGTGAGGAAAATCAATGCAGATGGCTCTTACTGGAAACCTGAGCAGTACCCCAAAACTACATGGGTTACTGCAAAGGAACTTTCAGCAGATCCATCCAATTTATCTGGCTTCACTTGTGCTAACCCAATTATCATTGATGAATCCTTTGATGCAAACTATAAACTGTTTAAGAATCAGAATGGTGAAGTGTTTGCCAGGTACATTGGTACTAACTGCAGGAATGGACCGCCTATGAAGAAGATCTGGGTTCCGAAAACATGTCTGGAAACTCTTCCTGTGAATGTCTTCATGACACCTCACTTGAAGAAGACAAACCTCAGACCAAAGGCTTCATATGGTCCAAAGGCTTCATACAAACAGGGGACTCACCTGAGTCGCACTAACGCAAATGTTTTGCAGGGGAACCATACTCAGGCATATGAATATGAGAGTGGTCCATCGAACCGTCATGTTCATATGACCAAAAATTATTCTGCTTATTCCTATGAGTATTATTGTCCACCTGCTAGACTGTTTGCTAAGGCTTCAAAGCCAAAATTCTCAGATGCTGCACTTAGACTTATAGCTTCTAAGCCACCCTTGAAGATGTGGGTGGTTAAGAAGGCTTAACTCTCCTTTGCAGGGAAAGGTCTCCAGCACAAAAACAAAATCTTCTGATGCTATTGCTGGGGACCATAAAAATCTTATGGGGCGCAAGATAAACTGCCCAAATGGCATCATTATGTACTTCGTTCCTGAATCGCATGCTACTCTCCCCATTAGTCCTAATCTGGATCTAAGTTTTCATAACCCACTGGTTCGTCAAATGTTTATGCTTCACAACACTCTTCGTGAAGCCTATCCCCCTAACTGCACTGTAGGGTACGATACCAGCGACTTCAAAGTCTTCAGAATGGATTATTGACAGTGGGTGTACAAATCACATGACTGGCAGAAGAAGCCTTCTTATGGACTCAACTTTACGTCCATCCGACAAGAGCCACATTACATTCGCTGACACTGGTAAAAGTAAGGTATTGGGTCTAGGTAGAGTTGCAATCTCAAAGGATCAACACATGGATAAAGTCATGCTTGTTGAATCCCTTGGCTTCAACTTAATGTCTGTCTCAATGCTTTGCGATTTGAATATGATTGTAATGTTTGGAAAATATCGCTGCCTGGTGCTAATGGAATCTGACAAATCTCTAGTGTTTGAAGGGTATAGGAAAGGTGATTTGTATGTGGTAGATTTCTCAGCAGGACCACAACTTGCAGTATGTCTTCTTGCAAAAGCTTCAGAATGCTGGCTTTGGCATCGAAGGCTTGGGCATGCTGGCATGAGGAATCTTCACACCCTTGCGAAGAAAAAGCACGTCATAGGCATCGAAGGCGTCAAGTTCAAGAAAGATCACTTATGCGGTGCCTGTGAAGCAGGGAAGATGGCAAGGGCAAAACATCCTTCGAAGACAATCATGACCACTACTCAACCCTTCGAATTGCTACACATGGATCTTTTCGGTCCCACTCACTACTCAACTTTTACTACTTCTGCATGCCTCTATGGCTTCGTAATTGTTGATGATTATTCTAGATATACTTGGGTGCACATAATCCTTTACAAGACTGAAGTGCAGGATGTCTTTAGACGCTTCACAAATCGAGCTATGAACAATTTTGGCGCCAAGATAAAGCACATCAGAAGTGACAATGGCACTGAATTCAAGAACACTGGCCTTGATACATATCTGGATACCTTGGGCATCACACATGAATTCTCAGCTCCATACACGCCACAGCAGAATGGCGTCGTCGAACGCAAGAACAGAACACTCGTTGAGATGGCCAGAATAATGCTAGATGAATACAAGACTCCAAGAAAATTCTGGACTGAAGCCATTGATACTGCATGCCATACAATCAATCGTGTTTATCTTCACAAGCTCCTGAACAAGACATCCTATGAACTCCTAACTGGCAAGAATCCAAATGTCAGTTATTTCAGAGAATTTGGCGCAAAATGCTGGATCAAGGACCCACACCACACCTCAAAGTTTGCACCAAAAGCACATGAAGGCTTCATGCTTGGATATGGAAAGGATTCGCACTCCTACAGAGTCTTCAATCTCTTCCACTACAAAGTGGTTGAAACAGTGGATGTGCGATTTGATGAAACCAATGGATCACAAAGAGAGCAATTGCCAAATGTGCTAGATGAAGTTCCAGCAAATGAATCAATCAAGCTTATGGGAACTGGAGAAATTGTACCTTCTGAAGCTCAACCTGAAGAAGAACTTATCATCTCAGCACCTGATCCACATGAAGACAATGCTCAGCCTGAAGACATACCTTCAAATGACCACATGGATCAGCAAGAGCAAAGTCTTCGCCCCACACACCCTCGTGTTGCAAATGAAGTACAAATTGACAAAATACTGGACAGCATCAATGCACCTGGTCCACTCACTCGTTCAAAGGCAACTCAGCTAACAAACTTCTGTGGGCATTTCGCTTTTGTCTCAATATCAGAACCCAAGAAAGTTGAAGAAGCCTTCATGGAACCTGAATGGATTCAAGCTATGCAAGAAGAGCTTCAACAGTTTGAGCTGAATAATGTATGGGAGCTGGTTAAGCGTCCTGATCCACAGAAGCACAACATAATAGGCACCAAATGGATATACCGCAACAAGCAAGATGAGCATGGTCAAGTTGTCAGAAACAAAGCTCGTCTAGTTGCTCAAGGATATACTCAAGTGGAGGGCATTGACTTCGATGAAACATTTGCTCCTGTGGCTAGGCTTGAAGCCATACGCATACTGCTGGCCTATGCAAATCATCATAACATACTTCTATATCAAATGGATGTGAAAAGTGCCTTTCTCAATGGCAAGATTGAAGAAGAAGTGTATGTTGCACAACCACCTGGCTTTGAAAATCCAAAACATCCTGATATGGTATACAAGCTCAACAAGGCACTGTATGGCCTCAAACAAGCCCCTAGGGCCTGGTATGATACACTCAAGTACTTTCTGAAAAGCAAAGGCTTCATACCTGGTTCCCTGGATCCCACTCTTTTCACGAAGACATATGATGGTGAACTGTTTGTGTGCCAAATATATGTGGATGACATTATCTTCGGCTGCACCAATCAGAAGTATAGTGAAGAGTTTGGATATATGATGCAAGAGCAATATCAGATGTCCATGATGGGGGAACTGAAGTTCTTCCTCGGTCTTCAAATACGGCAACAACGCAACGGCATCTTCATATCTCAAGAGAAATATCTTAAAGAGTGCCTGAAGAAGTTCGGTATGCAAGGCTGCAAAGGCTTCACAACACCAATGCCAGCCAAGCATCATCTGGGTCCCGACGACAATGGTAAAGAGTTCGATCAAAAGGTATACCGCTCCATGATTGGGTCTTTGCTTTATTTATGTGCATCTAGGCCAGATATCATGCTTAGTGTTTGCATGTGTGCTCGATTTCAAGCGACACCAAAGGAGTCGCATCACTTAGCTGTGAAGCGAATTCTTCGATATTTGGCTCACACCCCAACTCTAGGATTATGGTATCCAAAGGGCTCAGAGTTTGATCTGGTTGGATTTTCGGATGCTGATTATGCTGGTGACAAAGTTGATCGCAAATCTACATCAGGCACATGTCATTTTCTGGGACGATCACTTGTATGTTGGTCTTCAAAGAAGCAGAACTGTGTATCTCTCTCCACTGCCGAATCTGAATACATTGCTGCTGGATATTGCTGCGCTCAGCTTCTGTGGATGAAGCAAACACTCAAGGATTATGGCATTCATCTGAAGCAAGTGCCACTTTACTGCGACAACGAAAGCGCCATCAAGATTGCCAACAACCCAGTTCAGCACTCGAAGACAAAGCACATTGAAATTCGTCATCACTTTCTCAGAGATCATGTTGTGAAGGAAGACATTGATATCATACACGTCAACACTGAAGAGCAATTGGCAGATATCTTCACAAAGCCCTTGGATGAGAAGAGATTTTGCAAGTTACAGTGTGAGCTAAATATCTTGGAATCCTCAAATGTCTTGTGATCACACACACATCCTAACACTTATGCATATTGATGACTTAGATGTGCAACACACGAAGTAGCGTATATCTTCAATCAATGAAGACATACATTCTAAGTGTGAATACATTAATGTGGAATTTGACTTCGGAGCGCCACGATAATTGTGCGCCGTGTCTGGGTCTAATACTTCCTATACGGTGGGTGACGCCACCACCAAACGTTCCATTTTGAAGTGTTTCTCTCATGGCGTCACCTCTCAATGTCTTCACAATTGGTTTGGCTTCATTCTCTGTATGTCTTCATGATTATCTTCACTGTGTTGATTATATGGATATATATGTACTGATGTTCTGTCCTCTACAGCATTCACTTATAGCTATGTCTTCTTGGTTGAATCTTTTGAACTAAGTGAATGTGATCGGACCCTAACCTCTCTATGCTTTCTATCTCAAACTCTATCTCTCCAAGTCATATGCATTCTGTTGAAACTGTCGAATGTCTTCACTGTGTCCTTGTCAGCCGAAGACATTGAGACAACCATAAAAGTCAGTTTTAATGCTCATTCCTCCACATAAGATCCGGAGAAGCAGGAACGACCGCCCGATAATTTAGGCGTGCGTGGGACGTGGAACAAATCCCAATCGTCCTCTAATTGGCCACGCGTGCCTCAAATGCGAACCGCCAGGGGTACCTGCGTAATAGCGCAGTGCCGCCTCTATCCCTATAAATATACGATTCACTGCGGTCATTATCTCCTTCTTCCACCCTCGCACGAACCCTAGCGCCACCGCTAGCACTCGACGACGCCGGCGACGAAGCGCTTCACTGCCGCAACCTCTCCGACGCCGTTTTCACGCCGACAGCGGACATCACTTTCTCCGCCGTCGCCGTAGGTGTCTTCCATCGCCAAGTTAGGGCACGGAGGATCGAACTGCTCGGCCTCAAATCTCACTTCGTCTAGCAGTTCCAAGTGTGGTAAATAAAACCTCTTTTTACAGCTTCTTTTGATCCTACAGTTCAATCACTTTCTGCCATAAGAAGTTTCTCTTCACACCAGTTAAATCTCTCGCTGCATCTCATAACATGCCTAGTATATTCACTTGTACTTCATAAAGTAGTTAGATTCCTCACTTGTACTGATCTATGGGTTCGTACAAATCTGGAACCAACTTCTTATCTATAAGTGAATGTCTTCGCATAATGAGGTCAATGTCTTCTAAACCGATTTATCTTCAAAATCTTCTGAGAATGCATATGACCTCTTCCCCTTCCCTCGCACCTTAATGCTGTCACAGGTACATGTCCGTGGGAGAATCCTTCGGTTCTCATAGTCTGCATTCATTTGCAGAGTACTTGCAGCATCACATCAACTCGCCTGAAGCCAGTTCTTGCAGAAGGAAGCCCTTGAAGCCTTTGAACATCTTGAAGCCTTCCAAGTTATCCATGGCTTCAGAAACAGCAGCAAGGAAGGGAGGCAGACAGCGACGTGGTGAAACGTCCAAAGATCTGCCTGATGAATTGGCAGAGATGTACAAAACTGATCCTGAAGAAAGCTATGGTCAGCGCAAGACACGAATCCAATGGATTCGAAGATATTGGGCAGAGCAATGGTTCCACTACCGCTTCGTCACTCAGGAATATGTGGAGAAGTGCGCCATCAAGAGACCGTGGGGAGATGTATTATACAAAAATCTCGTACCCAAGTCCAAAGACGAAGCCATTGCTCAAGGATTCTATCCATGCATGGTGAGAGGACCACAGCCAGCTGAGGCACATCCGTCATCACTTCTCTGGTGCCGCGATGATAATCTCTTCAAGCGCAACTTTCAGTTTGCACAACAATCAGCAAAGATAAACAAGAAGAAATTTGGGCTTGACTTCAACCCTGGTCCCTCCTCACCAAGAGCAGATGGCACACGCAACGCCAATCCCAATATCATCGGGCCGTATGCCAATCTTGCAGGCCTCATCACTCGCATCCTAGTCCAAGGGACTGCTGTGAATGACCCTCCAGCAGATACTGAGTCAGATGACGCCCCTGCTGCTCTGAAGCCAAAGCAGAAGAAGCCAAAAGCTTCAAAAGCTTCAAAGCCAGCCTTTTCTCCCAAGATCGCAAGAGTGAAGCCTTTAGCAACTGCACCTCCTGAAGCCAGTGTGCAGTCAGAAGGATTATCACGAGTGTCCAAGCCCCAAGAAGCCAAGAAGCCTCAGCCACACATAGGCAAAGAGCTCACAGCTGCTGACATTCTGCGCTGCGAAGCCATTGATCTCTCAAGCGATGAAGATCTTGGAGATGATGCTCTTGAGCAGCTCATCAAGAGCAAGGAGGAGGCTGAAATCTTCAACAATCTGCCTCTGTTTGATGTCGCCATCATCCACAACTTCATCGATGAATGGTTTGACACACCAGACATAAGCTTCAATGATCTGCAGCTACCCATAGGCCTCAGCGTTGCCTTTCAAGGTGCAATTGCTTCAGAACTTGCAATAGCCCAGCGCATTGTAGAACTGAAGCAGAAAATTGATTATGAAAAAGCTCAGTTCAAGAAGCACGTGGCCAAGCTCAGTGTGCAAGAAGTGAAAAACTTCAAAACCATGTTGCATGAGCTGAAAGAGAGCTTCCTGAAGACGCGTGCTGAAGCTCAAGGCTCGCGAGAACGCATGAAGACTTTGGCTGATCACTGCGTGCAGGCCTACAATGAGGCAGAAAAGCGCAAGGCGCTTGGACGTCCCGGCATTGACCCCAGGATGGCCGCGAAGAAGAAAAAGAAGGTGGCTGTGACCGAACCTGAAGCGCCAAGGTCAGAACCTGATGCTCCGATTGTCTTGCCCGCTGCAACGACTGGCTCGAAGCCAAAGAGTCGATCAACCGCCTCACAGAGCCAAAGAGTCGATCAACCGCCTCACAGCACAAGAAGACACGGACTGCAGAGGCTAAAGCTAAGAAGAGAAAACATTCTGAAGCCTCTCCTTCTGAACCCATCATCAAGAAGCGCAAGACAAAGAAATCTCGGGCTGCTCCCACAGAGCCCATGATAATTGAACCACTCTGCGTCCGCTATCCTGACGCAGATCGTCAGTTGACAGTGCATGAACCTGCTTACATAGAGGCTCCGCACGCTGAAGACATTCCAGCAGCCAACCCCAATGCTGCTGAAGACATTGATCCCCAAGACAATGTGCAAAGTGATGCAGCCCTTCCTCAGCTTGAGACAAGCGAACAGATCAGTATTGGTCGTCCATTGACGCCAATCACACAAAATGCGTCGTGGGCAGATAGCCCACAGGAGGAAGATGAGCCCCATCCCACTGCAACTCCACCAGCGCCTACACTCCATAGGCTTCGCAAAGGGCCAAGGGCTCAGGCTGCTGAAGACATTCCGGCTGCATCAGCCGAAGAGCAAGCAGAAATACCACAAGCTCCAACTCCCCCGCACCAACAAGAAGAAGTTCTCAAGGAGAACGTGCCTGAAGCTGAAAATGTTGAGGCTGCCACAAACAACGCCGAAGCAAATGTGGAGCCCTCCCCAACAACAGCTTCAGAAGACACCGAAGCTACTGCTCCTGAACATTCTGTGCCTGAGTCTGCTGCCGGACCACAATTCAACTATCATATTGCGCACAGGCCCCAGGTACAGAAGCCGATCCCACGACTACCAAGGTTCCCAGGTCCTGCATCAGCTCCTGGTTCCTTCAACATCAATGGCTTCAGGGCAGATAACACGTTTTTCGACCGCTCCAAGAACCCTTATTCAAGGGAACGGATTGTATCAGATAGGTTCTGGAGCATCAACAGCGCAGCTATTATTCATGCATCCTCTACAACCAAGGCCGCATCTTTCCTCACAAGCGCCTTGAGGTTGAAGCTGTTGAAGGTCTGCCTGGTCTAGAAGAAGCATTGGATTGCTTCAAGCAAGTGGGTTTGCTGCCATTTATCACTGACGAAGAGCACTGGAACGAAGAGCTTCTGCTCCAGTTCTATGCCACTTTGCATATCAAAGGCTATAACAGAGATCCGAAGACATGGATCCTGGAGTGGATGACAGGCAATATCCATCATGAAGCCAATGCTTTCGACCTAATTGAGCTTACCGGCCTTCCCACTCCTGGCGAATTCTTTGAAGAAGGGTGCCAACTCCATGCTGAAGCCATTGAGAGCATATTTCAGCGTCCTGAGCCAGATATGAGTCAAATGCTCTCAGTGATGAAGCCATTTCCTCCAAATGCACCCTATCCAACTAGGTTCTTCGTTGAAGACTTAGAGTACCTGCCCAGAACAATATATCACATCATAAGGCGGACTCTCTGGCCAGTCAAGGGACACTCTCGATATGCAACGATTGATGGTGCAATGAAGACTCTCATCTTCTGCATTCTTCACGGCAAATGCTTCAATGCACAGGATCTCTTCATCCGTCAATTTGCTGCGTCTGCTTCAGAACTGTTTGGATTAAAATTTTACGCTCCTTGGGTTATGAGGCTGATCAAGCTTCACTCTGCAATCTCCTATCAACCCTCAGCCCGCAATCATAGGATATTTTTGCCAGATGTGGACACATCTGCTGAAGCAATATATCCAGAGCCGGCCAAGCAACCACTAAGTCTTCAGAATGCAGAACACCAGAGCTTCACTCAAAATATTGAAGGTGTTGAAGCTCTCTCCCGAGTGTATCCAATGGCTGGCACCACACATGCCCCTGCATCAACTGAAGCCACCAACAGCACAGCTGCCAAGAGACCCAAGAAGCGCGTTCGTACACTCAATGACAGAGAGCTTCTTGTGGCTCTTCACCAAAAGCAAGATAGGCATCACGACTGGCTCAAGAGGCAGATGAGAAGCATCATGCAAGACGTCAATCGCATCAAAAATATGGCAACCAAGAATGCATTTGTCACACACGAGACCTGTCGCCGCACTTGGAAGGGCCTCACCATGATGTGCCCTGAAGCTGAACTGCATGAGGATGGCTTCACAGAGCACTTCAAATTTGACTCCACGCCTCCAAGAAGAGCGGTGATGCGCAGCACACCATCACTTGAAAGAGTCAGAGTTCTCTTCTTCTGCTGCCACCGTGTCTGCCCGTATTATTGAAGAAGAAGACGACGCGACATCATCTCCACTTGCTTCAACGCGCGTCGAATCTGCACCAAGCTCGTCTGCACCACCGCCAAACAACTCCACCGACCCTGCTGCGCCTGGGAACGCGTAGAAACCTCTATGTCTTCAAACCTTTTTGGTCATCACTGACAAAAGGGGGAGAAGCATATGATGGTTATAGTCTTCAAGCGGGTCACTTTGGGCGGGTGCCACTTAATATTTGCTACATTTTGCTTTGTGCTTACAACTCCCGTTTTTGCTACATTTGCTTCTTTGAGTTGTAACACTTAGCCTTGATGGCCGTCTGCTACCTGTTTGTCACTCCGTTATGCGAAGATAAATTCCGCATGTGTGACGATAAATTCCGCACTCATCTCTTACTGCAGACGTCCATTTTCCATTATGCATGTCATTATCTTCATATACCTTCAGATGCATAGTGGATTGTCATCATAAGTTGAAGTGGATCTCCACAAGTACAACCTGCCATGTGCATTTGCATTCAAAGGGCAAATTACTTATATGCACATCTTCAGGGGGAGCCCTTGCAACTTATGAAGACAATTCCTTTACAAGTTCACATATTGTATTCCCCGTTGAAAACTTCAACTAGTTTGTCATCAATCACCAAAAAGGGGGAGATTGTAAGTGCATCTAGTGCCACCCCTAGTTGGTTTTGGAGTATTGACGGCAAACCTAGTTGAGGGACTAACGTGTTTGTGAGAATTGCAGGAAAACACAGGTAGAAGTCCCTCATTGATTCGGTTTTATTACCAGAGATGACCCCTAAAAATGTACGAAGACATTGAAGACAATGGTGGTTTATGAAGATATTCATATTGAAGACAATGACATGAGAAGACTCCCTATGAAGCTTTTGAAACTCGAAGACCTAGATCCTTCGTAGTTTTATTTCATTCATGTTGCGTCATAGGAACCACCGTACTGTTAAGTGGGGTCGAAGAGAACCAGTCAAAATGACTGAAGTGATGCCTAATTCAAATCCTATGTCTTCGAGCGAAGCCTATGAGAGAAAATCTTGTCCAGAGTCAGACAAGTCAGCTTTACTTGTAGCCCAAGTAAAGTTGCCGTGTGAGTTCGAAATCCGACCGTTGGTACACGTGTCAATTCCTTAGTGACCCAGGGTCATTTCGGACAGATCAGGTCGGGTTGCCAAGTGGCTATAAATAGTCCACCCCCCCACAACCTTAAATGGTTGGCTGCTCAAATTTCAGTGCATGGCTTTTGTCGTTTGAGAGCAACCCACCTCGAAGCCTTTGAAAGAAAAATTCCCACTGAGGAGAAAAGCCCTAACCACCCAGAGCCAGAGTAAATTGGGCATCACTTAAGTCTTCGTGTCTGTGTGATCTGAAGACTTATTACACTTGAGGATTGTGCATCCTCCAGACGGTTAGGCGTCGCGTTCAGAGCATCCAAGAGAAATTGTGGATTGCCAGTGAACGAAGTCTGTGAAGGTTTGGGAGTCTACCTTGAAGACTTACCTGAGTGATTGGGCGAGGTCTGTGTGACCTTAGCTCAAGGAGAAAACGGTGAGGACTGGGTGTCTTGGACTAAGTGTCCTTGACTGGGTGTCCGGGACTGTGTGTCCTTTGGTTTAAATACCTAGCCGCTCCAACCAGACGTACAGTTGTCACAGCAACTGGAACTGGTCCAACAAATCATTGTCTTCAACGTGTCACTGGTTTCATCTTCACTCCCTTTCGCTTACAGTTATTCATTGTGAAGCCATTGCATGCTTGCTTTATCTTTTGTCTTCACAACATGAATGTATGATCTGTTTGGCTTCATAACTTCTTCCTACCTGATCCTTATTACACTGAAGCTGTTTGTCATTGCGCTTTCACTCTATTGAATACATGACCATGGCTGGCCTAGTGTAATCTAACTTCCGCTGCATAGTAATAGGCATAATCTTCACTGTTTGTCTTCATAACTCTCACGTTTTGAAGACTTTCATAAAAATTGCCTATTCACCCCCCCTCTAGTCGATATAACGCACTTTCACTCTGTTTTTAACTTAATACTCTAGATGCATGCTGGATAGCGGTCGATGAGTGGAGTAATAGTAGTAGATGCAGAATCGTTTCGGTCTACTTGTCACGGACGTGATGCCTATATACATGATCATGCCTACATATTCTCATAACTATGCTCAGTTCTGTCAATTGCTCAACAGTAATTTGTTCACCCACCGTAGAATACTTATGCTCTTGAGAGAAGCCACTAGTGAAACCTATGGCCCCGGGGTCTATTCTCATCATATCAATCTCCATCACTTTAATCTTGCTTTGCTTTTTTACTTTGCCTTTTACTTTTCACTTTGCATCTCTATACCAAAAATACCAAAAAAATTATATCTATCAGATCTCACTCTCGTAAGTGACCGTGAAGGGATTGACAACCCCTAATCGCGTTGGTTGCGAGTAGCTATCGTTTTGTGCAGGTACGAGGGACTTGAGCGTGGCCTCCTACTGGATTGATACCTTGCTTCTCAAAAACTGAGGGAAATACTTACGCTACTCTGCTGCATCATCCCTTCCTCTTCGGGGAAATCCAACGCAAGCTCAAGAGGTAGCAAGAAGGATTTCTGGTGCCGTTGCCGGGGAGTCTACGCAAAAGTCAACATACCAAGTACCCATCACAATCCCTGTCTCTCGCATTACATTATTTGCCATTTGCCTCTCGTTTTCCTCCCCCCACTTCACCTTGCCGTTTTATTTGCCCTCTCTCTCTATCCTCCCTCTCTTTTCCGCTTGCCTTTTTGTTTGCTCGTGTGTTGGATTGCTTGTTTGTCGCGATGGCTCAAGATACTACCAAATTGTGTGACTTCACCAATACCAATAATAAAGATTTCCTTAGCACTCCGATTGCTCCTCTTGCCAATACTGAATCTTTTGAAATCAATACTGCTTTGTTGAATCTTGTTATGAAAGATCAATTCGCCGGCCTTCCTAGTGAAGATGCTGCTACTCATCTGAATAGCTTTGTTGATTTATGTGATATGCAAAAGAAAAAAGATGTCGATAATGATGTCGTTAAATTGAAGCTATTTCCTTTTTTGCTTAGAGATCGTGCTAAAGCCTGGTTTTCGTCTTTGCCTAAAAATAGTATTGATTCTTGGAACAAGTGCAAAGATGCTTTTATCTCTAAGTATTTCCCTCCCGCTAAGATCATCTCTCTTAGAAACGATATTATGAACTTTAAGCAACTTGATCATGAACATGTTTCACAAGCTTGGGAGAGAATGAAATTAATGATACGTAATTGCCCTACTCATGGTTTGAATTTGTGGATGATTATACAAAATTTTTATGCCGGATTGAATTTTGCTTCTTGAAATCTTTTAGATTCGGCCGCGGGAGGCACTTTTATGGAAATCACTTTAGGAGATGCTACTAAACTCCTAGATAATATTATGGTTAATTATTCTCGGAATGAATCTATTAAGTGGGAAAGAGCCCTCGTGGAATGGCATACTGAAAGATCTTCTAATAAAAAAGTGCATGCGATAGAAGAAATCAATGTTTTGGGTGGAAAGATGGATGAACTTATGAAATTATTTGCTACTAAGAGTGTTTCTTCTGATCCTAATGACATGCCTTTGTCTACTTTGATTGAGAATAACAATGAATCTATGGATGTGAATTTTGTTGGTAGGAATAATTTTGGTAACAACGCTTATAGAGGGAATTTTAATCCTAGGCCATATCCTAGTAATCCTTCTAATAATTATGGGAATTCCTATAACAACTCTTATGGAAATTATAATAAGATGCCCTCTGAATTTGAGAATAGTGTTAAAGAGTTTATGAATTCACAAAAGAATTTTAATGCTTTGCTTGAAGAGAAATTGCTTAAAGTTGATGACTTGGCTAGGAACGTTGATAGAATTTCTCTTGAGGTTGATTCTTTAAAGCTTAGATCTATTCCTCCTAAGCATGATATCAATGGGTCTCTCAAAGCCATGCGAATTTCCATTGATGAGTGCAAGGAAAGAACCGCTAGGATGCGTGCTTCCAAAGATGCCTTTATTAAAGCGTGTTCTTCCAATTCCTATGAAAATCATGATGAAGATTTAAAAGTTATTGATGTGTATCCTATTAAATCTTTGTTTAGCAATATGAATCTTGATGAAACTGAATATGATCTTCCTTTACCTAGAAGATGTTCTAAAATTCGGAGTATTTAGATCTTTATGATGAAATTGATGAAAGTGGGATTGAAAGAAATAAAAATATAGATGTTGCTAAACCCACTATATTGGATTTCAAGGAATTTAATTATGAAATTTTCTCTTTAATTGATTGTATTTCCTTGTTGCAATCTGTGCTAAATTCTCCACATGCTTATAGTCAAAAGAAAGCCTTCACCGAACATATTGTTGATGCCTTGATGCAATCTTATGAAGAAAAACTTGAGTTGAAAGTTTCTATCCCTAGAAAACTCTATGATGAGTGGGAACCAACTATTAAAATTAAAATTAAAGATCATGAGTTTTATGCTTTTGTGATTTGGGTGCTAGTGTCTCTACTATTCCCAAGACTTTGTGTGATTTGCTACATTTCCGTAATTTTGATGATTGCTCTCTAAACTTGCATCTAGAGGATTCAACTATTAAGAAACCTATGGGAAGGATTAATGATGTTCTTATTGTTGCAAATAGGAATTATGTGCCCGTAGATTTCATTTTTCTTGATATAGATTGCAATCCTTCTTGCCCTATTATTCTTGGTAGACCTTTCCTTAGAACGGTTGGTGCGATTATTGATATAAAGGAAGGGAATATTAGATTTCAATTTCCATTAAAAAAGGGCATGGAACACTTTCCAAGAAATAAAATAAAATTGCCATATGAAACTATAATGAGAGCCACTTATGTATTGCATACCAAAGATGGCAATACCTAGATCTATCTTCGCTTTTATGCCTAGCTAGGGGCGTTAAACGATAGCGCTTGTTGGGAGGCAACCCAATTTTATTTTTATTCCTTGCTTTTTGCTCCTGCTTAGTAATAAATAAATTATTTAGCCTCTGTTTTGGTTGTGTTTTTGTGTTTAATTAGTGTTTGTGCCAAGTAGAACCGTTGGGAAGACTTGGGGAAAGTCTTGTTGAACTTGCTGTAAAAAACAGAAACTTTAGCGCTCACGAGAACTGCTGTCATTTTTATTTGAAGAGTGCTATTTAGTTAATTATTTTTGCAGATGATTAATAGATAAATTCCTCACGTCCAGAAATTTATTTTAGAATTGTTTGGGTTCCAGATCTTGCGCTAGCTACAGATTACTACAGACTGTTCTGTTTTTGACAGATTCTGTTTTTCGTGTGTTGATTGCTTATTTTGATGAATCTATGGTTAGTAAAATAGTTTATAATCCATAGAGAAGTTGGAATACAGTAGGTTTAACACCAATATAAATAAATAATGAGTTCATTACAGTACCTTGAAGTAGTCTTTTTTTTTTCTTTCGGTAACGGAGCTCACGAGTTTTCTACTTTAAGTTTTGTGTTGTGAAGTTTTCAAGTTTTGGGTGAATTCTTTTGATGGATTATGGATCAAGCAGTGGAAATAGACTAAGCTTGGGGATGCCCATGGCACCCCCAAGATAATCCAAGGACACCAAAAAGTCAAAGCTTGGGGATGCCCCGGAAGGCATCCCCTCTTTCGTCCACTTCCATCGGTAATCTACTTGGAGCTATATTTTTATTCACCAACATGATATGTGTTTCGCTTGGAGCGTCTTGTATTATTTGTGTCTTTGTGTTTTAGTATGTCACAATAATCCTTGCTGTACACACCTTTTGAGAGAGCCATACATGAATTAAAATTTGATAGAATACTCTATGTGCTTCACTTATATCTTTTGAGCATTATAATTTTGCTCTATGTGCTTCACTTATATCTTTTTGAGCTATGTACTTTTGCTCTATGTTCTTCACTTGTATCTTTTGAGCGTTATAATTTTGCTCTATGTGCTTCACTTAGATCTTTTAGAGCACGGTGGTGGATTTGTTTTAAAGAAACTATTGATCTCTCATGCTTCACTTAAATTATTTTGAGAGTCTCTTAATAGCATGGTAATTTGCTTAATAATATGCTTGGTATTCAAGATTTGTGAAATTTTCTTTTGAGTGTCTTGAATACTAAGAAAAGATTGAAACATGATAATTGTTTTGAGATATGGAGGTGATAATATTAAAGTCATGCTAGTTGAGTAGTTGTGAATTTAAAAAATACTTGTGTTAAATTTTGTGATTCCCGTAGCATGCACGTATGGTGAACCGTTATTTGATGAATTCGGAGCCTGATTTATTTATTGATTGTCTTCCTTATGAGTGGCGGTCGGGGACGAGCGATGGTCTTTTCCTACCAATCTATCCCCCTAGGAGCATGCGCGTAATACTTTGCTTTGATAACTTCTAGATTTTTGCAATAAGTATATGAGTTCTTTATGACTAATGTTGAGTCCATGGATTATACGCACTCTCACCCTCCCACCTTTGCTAGCCTCTCTAATACCGCGCACCTTTCGCCGGTATCATACACCTACCATATACCTTCCTCAAAACAGCCACCATACCTACCTATCATGTCATTTCCATAGCCATTCCGAGATATATTGCCATGCAACTTTCCACCGTTCCGTTTATTATGACACACTCCATCATTGTCATATTGCATATCCCGGTACACCACCGAAGGCATTCATATAGAGTCATATTTTGTTCTAAGTATCGAGTTGTAATTGTTGAGTTGTAAGAAAAATAAAAGTGTGATGATCATCATTATTAGAGCATTGTCCCAGTGAGGAAAGGATGATGGAGACTATGATTCCCCCACAAGTCGGGATGAGACTCCGGACGAAAAATAAATAAAAGAGGCCAAAGAAGCCCAAATAAAAGAGAAAGAAAAGAGGCCATAAAAAAGGGAAAAGGCCCAAATAAAAAAAATGAGAGAAAAAGAGAGAAGGGACAATGTTACTATCCTTTTACCACACTTGTGCTTCAAAGTAGCACCATGATCTTCATAGCAGAGAGTCTCTCATGTTATCACTTTCATATACTAGTGGGAATTTTACACTATAGAACTTGGCTTGTATATTCTAATGATGGGCTTCCTCAAATTGCCCTAGGTCTTCGTGAGCAAGCAAGTTGGATGCACACCCACTTAGTTTCTTTTTGAGCTTTCATATACTTATAGCTCTAGTGCATCCGTTGCATGGCAATCCCTACTCACTCACATTGATATCTATTGATGGGCATCTCCATAGCCCGTTGATACGCCTAGTTGATGTGAGACTATCTTCTCCTTTTTGTCTTCTCCACAACCACCATTCTATTCCACCTATAGTGCTATATCCATGGCTCACGCTCATGTATTGCGTGAAGATTGAAAAAGTATTGAAAAAGTTAGAGTATGAAACAATTGCTTGGCTTGTCATCGGGGTTGTGCATGATTTAAATACTTTGTGTGGTGAAGATAGAGCATAGCCAGACTATATGATTTTGTAGGGATAACTTTCTTTGGCCATGATATTTTGAGAAGACATAATTGCTTTGTTAGTATGCTTGAAGTATTATTATTTTTATGTCAATATAAACTTTTGTCTTGAATCTTTCGAATCTGAATATTCATATCACAATTAAGAATATTTGCATTGAAATTATGCCAAGTAGCACTCCGCATCCAAAATTCTCTTTTCATCATTTACCTACTCGAGGACGAGAAGAAATTAAGCTTGGGGATGCCTGATACGTCTCCAACGTATCTATAATTTTTGATTGCTCCATGCTATATTATCTACTATTTTGGACTATATTGGGCTTTATTTTCCACTTTTATATTATTTTTGGGACTAACCTATTAACCGGAGGCCCAACCCAGAATTGCTGTTTTTTTTACCTATTTCAGTGTTTCGAAGAAACAGAATATCAAATGGAATCCAAACGGAATGAAACCTTCGGGAACGTGATTTTCTCACCGAACGTGATCCAGGAGACTTGGACCCTACGCCAAGGCATCAGAGAGGCGGTCACGAGGGTGGGGGGTGCCCCCCTAGGGCGCCCCCTGCCTCCTGGTCCCCTCGGAGCTCCACCGACGTACTCCTTCCTCCTATATATACCTACGTACCCCCAAACGATCAGAACAAGAGCCAAAAACCTAATTCCACCGCCGCAACTTTCTGTATCCACGAGATCCCATCTTGGGGCCTGTTCCGGAGCTCCGCCGGAGAGGGCCGTCATCACGGAGGGCTTCTACATCATCATAGCCTCTCTGATGAAGTGTGAGTAGTTTACCTCAGACCTTCGGGTCCATAGTTATTAGCTAGATGGCTTATTCTCTCTTTTTGGATCTCAATACAAAGTTCTCCCCCTCTCTTGTGGAGATCTATTCGATGTAATCTTCTTTTTGCGGTGTGTTTGTTGAGACCGATGAATTGTGGGTTTATGATCAAGTCTATCTATGAATAATATTTGAATCTTCTCTGAATTCTTTTATGTATGATTGGTTATCTTTGCAAGTCTCTTCAAATTATCCGTTTGGTTTGGCCAACTAGATTGATAGTTCTTGCCATGGGAGAAGTGCTTAGCTTTGGGTTCGATCTTGCGGTGTCCTTTCCCAGTGACAGAAGGGGCAGCAAGGCACGTATTGCATCGTTGCCATCAAGGATAACAAGATGGGGTTTATTTCACATTGCATGAATTTATCTCTCTACATCATGTCATCTTGCTTAAGGCGTTACTCTGTTTTTAACTTAATACTCTAGATGCATGCTGGATAGCGGTCGATGAGTGGAGTAATAGTAGTAGATGCAGAATCGTTTCGGTCTACTTGTCACGGACGTGATGCCTATATACATGATCATGCCTAGATATTCTCATAACTATGCTCAATTCTGTCAATTGCTCAACAGTAATTTGTTCACCCACCGTAGAATACTTATGCTCTTGAGAGAAGCCACTAGTGAAACCTATGGCCCCCGGGTCTATTCTCATCATATCAATCTCCATCACTTTAATCTTGCTTTGATTTTTTACTTTGCCTTTTACTTTTCACTTTGCATCTCTATACCAAAAATACCAAAAATATTATATCTATCAGATCTCACTCTTGTAGTGACCGTGAAGGGATTGACAACCCCTAATCGCGCTGGTTGCGAGTAGCTATCGTTTTGTGCAGGTACGAGGGACTTGAGCATGGCCTCCTACTGGATTGATACCTTGGTTCTCAAAAACTAAGGGAAATACTTACGCTACTCTGCTGCATCATCCCTTCCTCTTCGGGGAAATCAAACGCAAGCTCAAGAGGTAGCAGTGACATAACAGAAGCACCCAAATGGGGTGATGAAAGCTGTTTTTATTTTGTCGAGTCCGTACAGACGGATCTGGTGGTACCCGGAGTAGGCGTCCAAAAAGGACAAACGCTCGCACCCCGCAGTCGAGTCGACTATCTGGTGGATGCGAGGGAGAGGAAAGTGATCTTTCGGGCAGGCCCGATTGATATGTTTGAAGTTGATGCACATGCGAAGTGAGTCGTCCTTCTTTGGGACCATTACAACATTAGCTAACCACTCGGAGTGGTAAATCTCACGGATAAACTCAGCTGCCAAAAGTCGAGCCACCTCTTCACCGATTGCCTTCCTCTTCTGTACGGCGGACCGTCAAAGATGCTCTTTGACTGTATTCACTTTTGGGTCGACTCGCAAACGATGCTCAGCCAGTCCCCTGGGAACACCTGGCATGTCCGAAGGTTTCCATGCAAAGATGTCCCAGTTCTCACGGAGGAACTGGGTGAGCGCTTCTTCCTATTTGGAGTCGAGTGTTGTTGAAATGTGAGTCGGAGCAGCATTGGGATCCGTCGGGTGAATGTGAATCGACTTTATTTTGCCAGATGACTTCAATGCTGAGTCCGTGGCGGGTTTCTTGGCTCGCAACAAATCACTCGGATCTGCATTTTTTTTGATATTCTTGCAATTCTGCTACGGCCATCTGTGCATCGGCGATCTTTGAGCCCTTCTAGAAGCACTCTTCCGCCTTCTTCCGACTAACAGTGATAGTGATCACCCCTTTGGGACCAAGCATCTTCAATTTGAGGTACACGTAACATGGTCGAGCCATAAAACATGCATAAGCTGGCCTGCCCAGAATAGCATGATAGGCACTCTGGAAATCCACAACTTCAAATGTCAACTTTTCTTTGCGGTAATTCTTGGAATCACCGAAAACCACGTCGAGAGCAATCTGGCCGAGTGATGCAACCTTCTTGCCAGGAATGACCCCATGGAAACTCATATTAATTTCACTGAGTCTGGACATCGGAATGCCCATTCCTTTCAACGTCTATGCATATAGTATGTTCAGGCCACTGCCACCATCCATCAGAACCTTAGTCAGTCGGGTGCCTTCGACTACTGGGTCGACCACCAACGCTTGCCTCCCAGGGGTGGCTATGTGCGCTGGGTGATCGGACTGGTCGAATGTAATGGCAGTCTGGGACCACTTCAAATAACTGGGTGTCACCGGAGCGACCATGTTCACTTCTCTGTTGATGACTTTCAATCGAATTTTACTCTCAACGTCAGCGAAAATCATCAGAGTGGAATTCACATGGGGATAACCATCATCATCCTCTTCGTCATCCTCAACCTTGTCTGCTTCTTTCTCCTTTTCCTTGGGTTGTTTCTCTCGGAATTGTTGGATTAGGAGTCGACACTGCCGAGTGGTATACTTCAGGTAAACGAAATTACCCTCTTCATATTTTTTGGTGTGGATGTGGCATGGCAAATCCAGCACATCATTTCCATCTTGATCTTTTACTTTCTTGGGGTTCCACAGCCCTTTGGGCTTCCCCTTGAACTTTCCTTGAGTCACGGCTAAGGCTTCACCAGGAGCGGCTGGCTCGGCTTTGCACTTCTGCTTCCGACTGGAGTTTCCTCCTCCGGTTTCATGGGCGACTGCTTTGTGCTTGCCACTCCGGAGTCGGTCTTCTTCTTCACTGTTGGCATACCTGGTGGCAATTTCCATCATCCGAGTCAGAGTCATATCTCCTATCCGACCGAATTTCAGATTCAACTCCCGATACTTGACGCCTTCTTTAAAGGCACAAATTGCCTGATGATCAGACACATTTTCCACCGTGTGATGCAATGTGATCCATCTCTAGATATAATCCCTCAAAGTCACATTCGATTTCTGAACACAACATTGTAATTCTGTCAACCCTGCCGGCCGTTTGCAAGTACCTTCGAATGTTCTGACAAATACTCAGGAAAGCTCTTCCCAAGTGTAAATACTACTAGGTGCTAACTGATTCAGCCATGCTCTAGCTGAGTCCTCCAGCATCAGAGGAAGGTGTTTCATGGCCACTTCATCATTGCCGCCACCAATCTGGACAACCACTCAGTAGCCTTCAAGCCAAGTGTCAGGCTTGGACTCACCAGTGAACTTACTGACTCCAGTCGCCAACCTGAAGTTGGGGGGAATCACTGCAGCCCTGATGGCTCTACTGAAGCACTCCGGACCTGAGACATGCACCCTGCTGCTGGTTGGTAGATCTCTGTCATGACCCTCTCGGTGAGCTCTGTTTCTATCGACCAATCCCTGAACGAGAATAGATCTCGCATCAAAGCCCGGCTCTCTGGGGTCGACTGGAATCCCTCGCCATCATGTTGCCGAGGCACGTATGACCCACTCCTTGGGGAAGGCGTGTGCACTCGACGACAATCATCGCGATCGACTCAGTGATCATACTGCTCACGGTTTCTGTACTGATCTCGTTGATCCCCACGTCCCTCACGCCTCGGGGGCGATCTTGGGCTGTGGGCCGACTGAACTGTGTCCGCAACCACGGATCTGCTATGGATCTTATTCCGCGACTGAGATACTGATGTATTCTGCTCTCCCGCCGCACGGAGCATAGCCCGGATCTGCACTAAACCTCGACCAGCTTCTGACCGAGAAGGTTGGATCGACTCCGCTATCTGGGCTGCAGCTGCGAGATTCTGGATCGGAGTTCGGTATACCTGAGTCGGAGGCGGAAAAAGGTGACGTCGACTGGATTCGGGGGCATACTGTCGAGCACGCTCGTCGAGTGCGCGCTGGAGATTCTCCAGTCGAGTGCGCTCAGCCAAGTTGGCCAGGCGCGCCTCCTCCAAGGCCTGGGCCTCAGGGTTTCTCCAACGATAGGAGTGTGAAGTGCATCCATGTTCCGACGGCGAAGTTCTTCTCTCCGCTACGAAGAGAGGGGTTCGGGGCGGTACTCTTCATGAATACGCGACGGATCGCCGCCCCCATCGCCTTCGTCTTCACGGGTGAAGCCAAGAGGACTGCGTGGTCCATTGACCATCAAAACTTTCGCCGCTGGGTCGCTGCTGGCGCACTCGGATGCCGTCTCTATGGAGCCAGTCGACAGATCAAACAGGCAGTAGAGGGTTTCGTCGGGCTCGATTGCCGTGACTTGGGGGGTGGCCGACTGGCGAGCCACCGCATGCTTCACCCACTGCTGAAGCCTCGATCGACCGGAACGTTTGCTCCGGTGGGCCACAGGGAGGGGGAAGCCATAGGAGCCGACCGATATTGGGTCGACGGCTGCCTCAGGAGGACGCCGCGGACGCACGCGCGAAAGTGCGTTGCCCCGCGGACGGGGAGTGCGTCGACGTCGAGTGGAGCCTCCTGAAGCCAAGCAGAGTCGTCGGTGACAAACACGAGCACGCCGAGACGGATCTTGCGGCCCTCAGCCAAACCTCCGCCTGAAACCATGATTACTGGGATTGGAAAAATTGCAAGTTCTCCAAAAAGTCGCTAAGACACCTGCCCAACGGTGGGCGCCAACTGTCGTGGTTCTAAGTCTGACAGTAGAATGGGGGGTAGGAATGTAGAGGCAAGATCCTAGCTATGGAGGAGTTGTACACACGAGTTTTATGAGTTCAGGCCCTTCTCAGAGGAAGTAACAGCCCTACGTCTCGGAGCCCGGAGGCGGTCGACTGGATTATACGCGTGTGAGTTACAGGGGTGCGAACCCTTGTCCCTGAGGAGGGGGTGGCTTATATAGAGTTCGCCAGACCCCTCCCGTCCTCAGTTACAAAGGGTTTAAGGTTCATAAAGGTAGAGACGTTACTGGTAATGCCTGTAATAAAAGTACATAAATGAGCATTAAAGCTATGACTTAAATCCCGACCGTTGCAGAGTGAGCGGCTCTTGATCTTCTGATAGTCGAGTGGTTGTTCGTACGGTCGAGTGTCTTCAAGACTGTCAAGTGGAACATGGCTTTATGGTCAAGTGGATGATGATTTTTCTTCGACTGCTTCTGGTTCTTTAAGGGATGTCCTTGGGGAGGGTATCTGATCAGATCCATGACCCTACCCTAGGTACATAGCTTCATCACCAGCCACCTGTGTGCAAAGCACGTCGGTAGAACCAGTCTCGCGTAACCGTACGCGTAATGTCGGTCCGAGCCACTTCATCCAACAATACCGCCGAACCAAAGTATGACATGCTGGTAAGCAGTATGACTTATATAGCCCACAACTCACTTGTGTTCTACTCGTGCATATAACATCTACGCATAAACCTGGCTCTGATACCACTGTTGGGAACGTAGTAATTTCAAAAATTTCCTACGCACACACAAGATCATGGTGATGCATAGCAACGAGAGGGGAGAGTGTGTCCACGTACCCTCGTAGACCGAAAGCGGAAGCGTTAGCACAACGCAGTTGATGTAGTCGTATGTCTTCATGATCCGACTGATCAAGCTCCGAACGCACGGCATCTCCGACTTCTGCACACGTTCAACTCGATGACGTCCCTTGAACTCCGATCCAGCTGAGCTTTGAGGGAGAGTTCCGTTAGCACGACGGCGTGGTGATGATGATGATGTTCTACCGACGCAGGGCTTCGCCTAAGCACCGCTATGATATGACCGAGGTGGATTATGGTGGAGGGGGGCATCGCACATGGCTAAAAGATCTAAGAGATTAATTTTTGTGCCTATGGGGTGCCCCTTGGCCACGTATATAAAGGAGTGAAGGAGGGGGAGAGGGCCGGCCCCTGTGGCGCGCCCTGGAGGAGTCCTACTCCCACCGGGAGTAGGATTCCTCCCCTTCCAAGTAGTAGGAGTAGGAGACAAGGAAGGGGAAGAGGGAAGAGAAGGAAGGAAGGGGCGCCGCCCCTCTCCCTAGTCCAATTCGGACTAGTCATTGGGGGGGCTGTCTCTCTCTCTTCCCTAAAGCCCATATACTTATTCCCCCGTATTCCCATAACTCCCCGGTACTCCGAAAAATACCCGAACCACTCGGAACCTTTCCGATGTCCGAATATAGTCGTCCAATATATCGATCTTTACGTCTTGACCATTTAGAGACTCCTCGTCATGTCCCCGATCTCATCCGGGACTCCGAACTACCTTCGGTACATCAAAACACATAAACTCATAATATAACCGTCATTGAACTTTAAGCATGCGGACCCTATGGTTCGAGAACTATGTAGACATGACCGAGACACATCTCCTGTCAATAACCAATAGCGGAACTTGGATGCTCATATTGGCTCCTACATATTCTACGAAGATCTTTATCGGTCAAACCGCATAACAACATATGTTGTTCCCTTTGTCATCGGTATGTTACTTGCCCGAGATTCGATCGTCGATATCTCAATACCTAGTTCAATATCGTTACCGGCAAGTCTCTTTACTCGTTGCGTAATACATCATCCCGTAACTAAATCATTAGTTGCAATGCTTGCAAGGCTTAAGTGATGTGTATTCCCGAGTGGGCCCAGAGATACCTCTCCGACAATCGGAGTGACAAATCCTAATCTCGAAATACGCCAACCCAACAAGTACCTTCGGAGACACCTGTAGAGCACCTTTATAATCACCCAGTTACGTTGTGACGTTTGGTAGGACACAAAGTGTTCCTTCGGTAAATGGGAGTTGCATAATCTTATAGTCATAGAAACATGTATAAGTCATGAAGAAAGCAATAGCAACAAACTAAACAATCAAGTGCTAAGCTAACGGAATGGGTCAAGTCAATCACATCATTCTCCTAATGATGTGATCCCATTAATCAAATGACAACTCTTTTTCTATGGCTAGGAAACATAACCATCTTTGATCAACGAGCTAGTCAAGTAGAGGCATACTAATGACACTCTGTTTGTCTATGTATTCACACATGTATCATGTTTCCAGTTAATACAATCCTAGCATGAAGAATAAACATTTATCATGATATAAGGAAATAAATAATAACTTTATTATTGCCTCTAGGGCATATTTCCTTCAGTCTCCCACTTGCATTAGAGTCAATAATCTAGTTCACATCTTTATGTGATTAGTTCACATCTCCATGTGACTAATACCCAAAGGGTTTACTAGAGTCTATAATCTAGTTCACATCACTATGTGATTAACACCCAAAGAGTGATCATGTTTTGCTTGTGGGAGAAGTTTAGTCTACGGGTCTGCAACATTCAGATCCGTATGTATTTCACAAATTTCTATATCTACAATGCTCTGCACGGAGCTACTCTAGCTAATTGCTCCCACTTTCAATATGTATCCAGATTGAGACTTAGAGTCATCTAGATCGATGTAAAAAGCTTGCATAGACGTAACTCTTTACGACGAACTCTTTTATCACCTCCATAACTGAGAAATATTTCCTTAGTCCTCTAAGGATAATTTTGACCACTATCCAGTGATCTACTCCTAGATCACTATTGTACTCCCTTGCCAGAAAGATGCTAAGGTATACAATAGGACTGGTAAATCGCATAGCATACTTTATAGAAACTATGGCTGAGGCATAGGGAATGATTTTCATTCTCTTTCTATCTTCTGCCGTGGTCGGGCTTTGAGTCTTACTCAATTTCACACCTTGTAACACAGGTAAGAACTCTTTCTTTGACTGTTCCATTTTGAACTACTTCAAAATCTTGTCAATGTATGTACTCATTGAAAAAACTTATCAAGCGTCTTGATCTATCTCTATAGATCTTGATGCTCAATATGTAAGTAGCTTCACCGAGGTCTTTATTTGAAAAACTCCTTTCAAATACTCCTTTATGCTTTCCAGCAAATTCTACATATTTCTGGTCAACAATATGTCATTCACATATATTTATCAGAAATGCTATAGTGCTCCCACTCACTTTCTTGTAAATACAGGCTTCACCACAAGTCTGTATAAAACTATATGCTTTGATCAACTCATCAAAGTGTACATTCCAACTCTGAGATGCTTGCACCAGTCCATAGATGACGTACACTTGTTTGGGCCAGTGAGGTGTCGTTGAATATGGGCTGAGTGGTAACGCAATGCCAAATAGGTCAATTATGACTCTCAGGCCGGGCTCTCAAAAGATCCTAAAAAAGGCCGGGCTCTCAAAAAAAAGAATAGGGACTCTTAGGCCGACATGTGGGCGCCATCGGTGTTTTCGTGCGCTTGCGCGCCGAGAGCATATTGGCGCGTGTTCAAAATTCATGCTACCTTTTCATCCCCAATCTACCGCCCCTCCCCCACCTCTGGAATCTCGATTCCTACTCCAGTTCCCCCAAATCCCCCTCATGTACTCCCTGTACTCAAGCGCACTATCATGTCGCCGACCAACGTGGATCTCCGAGTCGGAGATCCTGAGGTCCTTCCTGCTCTTCCGGCGTTGCGTGCTGTCACTCAACAGTGGCATGGTGGCGCTTGACGACCAGTTTGCTGGCAAAGTGCTGATAGTAACCATCAATGGCAACCGGCCTCCCGTCTCGCCGGACGACCTTGTCAAAGCTCTTGGCATTGCACATGACATCCAAATAAGTGACTTGCTCGTCGAAGTCTGTCCGCCATGGGCTGATTTCTTTGTCAGGTTCTGGACAACTTTCGACTGCAGTCGTGTGTTCAAATCTTCCCGACATTTGTTCTACGATGGCGTGCTAGTGAGCTTTGATCGGTGGCACCCAGGATGGGGCTCGGTGCCCTCTGAGCTTGAGTTTTTAACAAAGCTCACCTTCCACGGCATCCGTTGACATTCTTGGAACAATGAGTTCATGAATGAGCTTATCAACGACCTTGGAGGTGAGCTCTTAAGTATGTTTGTTCCCCCGGACAGCTGGGCTCTGACGGTTATGGCATGGATGAAGAAGCCGTCCACCATACCGAAGGTGATTGGTGTTGAGATACCGGTGCAGGAGCGGTGGTTGTACTATTCGTCGCCACCAAGGCCGCCGCATACCATGTTAGGGATGTACCTATATTGAGTGTTCGTGCATGTCGAAGAAGTGGTCAATCCATCAATCGAAGTCCTGCCGCCGCCACTGGTGCCCGGGTCCATCGACGACGTCCATTACAGGAGTCAACGTCAGACTTTCCCCGTGTTGCTCGGAATGATGGATGGTGTCGGTGTACAAAAGTAGGGTCACTCCTTTGTACCCCTTTACTTGTGCACAGGCAGTCGGAGCCGCGCGCCGCGGCCACACTAAGCAGGGCAGAGGAGGGCAGACGGAGAGGACCTAAAGCACAAGATAGCCAAGGCAACGCCAAGACCAAGAACACAAAGGACAGAAGGGTGAAGCAGGCTCCTCCGGCAAGACCCTTGCCTGGGCAGCCTCGGCAGCCCCGACAAGAGCCTTGTCGGGGCGGCACGCCCAACGCCAACAGAGTGAGCCACCCTTGAGCCCACGGGTTCCAACCCAACCAACTACATTGGAACTAGGGCTCAGGAGGCACCTCCGTGGTGGCATGTAGATCTTTGTCAAGACCATAGATGTATGAGATCAGACGAGAACCAGAAGACGGCGACCCTCGGCGGGATCCTTGTCGAGGAGATCCACGAGACCCCCGGCAAGCGCCTTGCCGGGGACGGCTGCAACGCCATGGCAAGACCCTTGCCGGGCCCCCGACAAGGCCCTTGCCGAGGGCGTCAGTGGGGTCACAGCCAGGCCCACGTCAACCAAGACTCCACCACCGTCCCCAAGCAGCTGCTAGCTCAACCAGCCGGGCAGGCACCTACGTGGCGACAGGCGGCCTCTACGCCAACTCAGCAAGCACCCGCGTGGTGGCATGCAGATCTTCGTGAAGACCCTACCACCGCGCCACTTCAGCTATATGCCTACCTACATTGCGCCGCATGCATCGCTGGCCTGGGCACGTGTCGAAGCAAGGCGAGGCGGCAACGGACGGGCCGGGCCTCGCTCCCGTCCCCGATAAAGCTAAGGGACACCTAAGCAACGCATTAAATGCATCTTGTCCTGTAATACGTGCGATAAGATCACGCACTGTAGACCTTTCCACCTCCTATGTGCCACTGTGGCAACCCCTTTTGCCTATAAAAGGAGGCCCGAGGCGACCAGGAGAGGGATTAAGCTTTTTGGAACTACAGAGCCACCGTAGCTAGTTCGAAAGCTCAAGAACACTCAATACATCCACCAAAGCAGGACTAGGGTTTTACGCATCCTCACGGCCCAAACCTGGGTAAACGATCCCTGTGCTGGCTCCTGGACCTCCTCTCCTCACAACCCCGCGCCCGCCGACCGTAGAAGGGATTCCAGTGATCCCATAGGTGTCATTCTCACCGACAGATGGCACAGGGGGCCAACTCCATCGCGCGGCGGAGGCCACTGCTTCTTTGGGAGAAGAGGCAGGGCTGGCTGCCTGGATGTGCTCTAATTTGAGGTAACAACTGAATCTTGTCAGATGACCTGTTCTATTTTTTCACCTGAACTTTTTTAGAAAGGCCTGTACGTCAACTTAATGTTCTAGCAGAACTTATATATTGTGTTGTCTGTTTGTTTTCGTTGCAGAACATTCAAGATATTTCCCCGTCATTGATAAAGACGATGAACCGTTATGTACGAGTTCGTTGGTTTCAACATATCCCTACGCGTAGCGGTCCACTGCTTCCACCCTAATTTTGCCGCATGTGTGAAATTTTTGTATGCACGTTCAGTGTGCTATGATGTTCTATATGATTGTGTCAACCATATAAGTTTTTACTGAGCATCATCAATGCATATGGCTGAAAGATGTATTTACGAGCATCGACCGATGGGTCTCTCTCTCTCACACACACACACGCACAAGTGGGACCTGCTGAATTATTTCTTCGCTTTTGACAACTTTAAATTAGGTTACACTGTACTCTAAATTTTTTCTTAAGTTATTAATTGAGCTCAGTGACTTCAAAAAGTTGTACAAAATCCTTGTTTGGGCCTTTCCGGCGTCGCTGAATGTGGGCTGAGTAGCCATGTAAGGTTGTACTATACTACACATGCCTTTTTTCAACATCAGCAATGTGGACCATTTTCTTGTTAAGCCTAATGCATCCCTCCTAGGAAAGATTTGCAGCCCAGCAGGGCGGAGAATAACAAGTTGACCCGGATTGTCCATCCAATGGATGTCGTGCTTGTTCTTCAATCTCAGATATTCTAGCTTCAGCCGCCCAAAACATGATTCCTCCCCCTGACATCTGGGGCGCACCGTTTTGGAGGCTGACCTATGGGCCTACTAAGTTGACGCGTGCCAATGGCTTTGTCAACTTAGTCAATATAAACGATTCTAGATGCAGTGACCGTACGATGTCCATCCAACGGCCGTTGTGATTCTTCAACCTCTGGTCTTCTTGCTCCAACCGCCCAAAGCAACACTGGTCGTGCCACGTGCTCCTGCCTCCCGTGGTCGGCTGTGCTGCCGCGGAGGCCTCACCTCCCGCTGGCCAGGCCCTGCGCCGACGACATCCTCACACCGCAGTCGAACCAGTGAACCCTCGTACTCCTCTTTGCGTGGGCATCCACTGCCGCGTCTTCCCCGGCTCCGCGTCGTCCCCTTCCCAGGCCTCGTCGTCGTCCACCGCCTTGGTGCTCTCGGCGCGGCATGGTCAATGTGGTCAACAACCGACTTCCATCGGAAGAGTACTGTACGTGGAGAGGCTGACAGCTGGGTCCACGGCCACAGCAAGGAAGTGTCTCCTTATTACACATAAAATAATTATTCCTCCACCTGACAGCAGGGACCCACCGAACGAACCATCGTATTTCGCGAAAAAAACATTTCCTCCCTGATTGCTGGGACCCACCAGCTACATCTTCGCATGCAAGGAAGTGCGTCCATATTACGGGCAAAAAAATGATTCGCCCCCTGATTGCTGGGACCCACCAGCTACATCTTCGCACGCAAGGAAGTGCGTATTACGGGCAAAAAAACGATTCACCCCCTGACTGTTGGGACCCACCAGCTACATCTTCGCACGCAAGCATACGTAGCGTTGTCATTCTGGTCGCGAACGTGTACATACATACTGGTTGATCAGTCCGCTTCAGGCTGTAGTGATGAACCGTGGCCATGTAATTAAGGAAGGGCACGTGTGGTAGTAGAGGCGTGCACGTGTGGTAGTAAAGACGCGCACGTAGCATGTACACGTACGTACAGCGGCCATGGTGCAAGAAAGTAAATACGGCCACATACGTACATACGGGCGGGGTCTCGAAAACCTACTCGCGCATACGAACGGCCAGGGCTCATGTACATGGTTGTGGATGTGGCGGAACGGAGAAACTGCGTCGTCGTCGTGTTCATGGGGAGGCAACGAAATGCGTCGTGTTCATCGGGAGGCAACGGAATGCGTGCTGTTCATCGGGAGCCAACCGGCTTGCACGGAACATGCGATGGAAACGAGGCCTGGCGTACCGCAAAACGGAGGAAACGGCCTTGTGTTCGACCGGCCATGGTGGAAACGGGATCCTGTTCATCAGGAGGGGTATGGCATACCGCAAAACGGAGGAAACGGACCTCCTATGGTCGAAACGGGGTCCTATTGACCGGGAGGGGCGTGGCGTACCGCAAAATGGAGGAAACAGACTTGTGTTGGAGTGCTACCATCGAAATGGGGGTCGTGTTCATCGGGAGGGGTGTGGCGTACCGCAAAACGGGACTCCACGGAACACTGTTCATCTCCACCGTCGACCTCCTCCAGCCTCCACGGGCTACTGTTCATCCACCGTCGACCTCCTTCAGCCTCCACCTGCGACTGTTCATCCACGGGCTCCTGTTCATCCAGCCTCCACCGCTCCTCCACCGGCTACTATTCAGACAACCCTCTCCACGGGGTCCTGTTCAACCACCCCTCCACATGCTACTGTTCATCCAGCCCTCCACCGGCTACTGTTCAACCAGCCCTCCATCGGCTACTGTTCAACCAGCCCTCCACGGGGTCCTATTCATCCAGCCCTCCATAGGGTCCTGTTCATCCACCGGCTCGATCGATCAGGGTACTGTTCATCCAGCGACAACGGCCTCTACTACCACGGGGTCCTGTTCATCCAACCCCCCACCGGGGACTGTTCGTCCAAACCCCCTCAACAATGCTCACTGTTCATCCAGGGAAGGAGGCAGCAGTATTCGATCGGCTTCAGTTAGCAGCAGCAGCGAAGGAATCACTCGGGTTCAGTTAATAGCAAGGGATCGATCGATCGCTCGGGTTCAGTAACGTGTAGCATGTTGTGCAATCGCTCGGGTTGAGTTAGAGCCCAACGCCTCGCTCGGGTCCAGTTAGAGCCCAATGCCTTGCACACACGCGTGTACGTATGAGAGAAACGCGCATCGCTCGGCCCCCGACCACCCATCGTAATTGGGTACTCCCCGATATTTTCCTCGCCCTCGCTTCTACCATGGTTTTTTCCGTCATGGACAGCCCAAAGAATGTCATGTAGCTATGTCTCCGGCCTGCCCAGGATGAAAAGCCCATTTTCTGTCATTATGTTTTGTCCTAGAAGTAGGACCCCACCACATCTATGATGATACCGGGTTTTGTCACAATTATTGTCATAGAAGTGTCATAAGTATGACAGAAAAAAATTCGTTCGGCCCAAAATGTCACGGATGTGTCTTTTTTTGTAGTGAATCCACTTGCAAAGGTGATGTAAACAAACCTAGTTACATTGCCCTGTTGAAAATTGATTGAAGTAGATCTTCTGCAAGCACAAATAGAAGAGGTGACAGAGGGTCCCCCTGTCTAACTCCTCTAAGGCAGTAAAACTTTTTGCCATGCACACCATTTAGCATGATAGCTGAAGAAGAAGAGGTGAACAACATTTTAATTCAATTAACCCATCTATCTCCAAAACCTTTGGCTTTCAAAATATCCAGAATTGCTTGGTGTTCAATAGTGTCAAAAGCCTTTTCAAAGTCCAATTTAAGCACAATAATTTCTTCTTTGGATTTGTGGCATTGATGCAAGTATTCATAGGCCCATCCCAAGCAGTCATGGATGGATCTCTCTTTGAGAAAACCATATTGGTTAATGTGCACCAACTTTAGGATCACTTTCTGCAACCTGTTGGCCAACATCTTAGTGACTAGCTTGATATAGCAGTTGAGGAGAGAGATTGGCCTAGCATGAAAATCATATATGAATTTGAGCACATCTCCTTTAATAATATCCCAATAGGATTTAAAGAATTCATTATTGAAGCCATCAGGACCTGGGGATTTGTCTAGTGGGAGCTCTTTGACCACTTCATTTACTTCTTCCTTAGTGAAAGGTAATTCCAGGTTGTTAAACAGTGTAGCATCAGGTCTCTGGCCAAACAAGGAATCCAAATCAAAATGCATAGAGGTTTTTTGATATGTGCCCATTCTTTTCTTATATGTTTCCTAGAGAATTGAAGCTTTTCCAGCATGATCAGCGATATCCACTTGGCCATCATTTTGAAGGACTGCAATGTGATTATTCCTATAGTTAATAGAGTCTTTAATATGAAAGAATTTGGTATTTTCATCCCCAAACTTCACCCCTTTAATTTCCCCCCTTTGCTTCCAGTAAATCTTTTGATTCCTCAAAAGGATGAGCAAGTGCTCCTTAAGAATAATCATGCAACTCCACTCATAAATGTCCAACTCTCTGAACTCCTCAAAAAATCCCAAAGATAGATTAGTTCATTGATTTTTGCAATCTGAGTTTTAAGACAAGATAAAGATCTGGCCCACTGTTTCAAAGCTCTCCTTAAGTTCTTAAACTTAGCATTCAAGCTTTTGACAGCATCCAAGTTACCCACAGGGATATTCCAAGCAGCAGCAACCACCTGTTTAATATCTGAATGTTGCACCCAATAGTTTTCAAATCGAAAAAATCTTGCCTTTGGGATAGAAGCACCAATTTTTATCACACATGGCAAATGATCTGATATAGGCTTTGCAAGAGGAAGCACAATGGTATTGGGGAAAGAGGTCTTCCAGGATGCAGAGGTAAAAAACCAATCAAGCTTGACCAAAAGAGGATCTTGCTGCATGTTACTCCAGCTGAATTTTAAACCATGTAAAGGAAACTCTACTAACCCTTGGTTGCTAATTGCCTCGTTGAACATTAGCATGTCATTGACATGTCCACCAGGTGTTTTTCTATCTGAAGGAGCTCTAATAAAATTGAAGTCTCCCATGAGAATCCAGTCCACATCAGCAGTCATGTGAATATTGAAAAACCAATCAATAAACCCAACTTTGTCTTGTGGTTCACATGGTCCATAAATATTGGTGAGAATCCATGATTGATTTGAGAGCAAACTATTAAATTGAACAGAAAGTGAGAATCTATTTTGAGCAATAACTTCTCCAGCAAACTGAGAACCATTCCAAGCAATTAGAAGACCCCCTAATGCCCCAACAGAAGGGAGTAAAGCAAATTTGTTAATTCTATTGGGACAAAAGTTTTTGATGTAAGCAGCATCAAAGGTATCTCTCTTAGTTTCTTGAAGATACAGGATATTGCAGTCACTCTCATCAATTTTTTGCCTTAAGGCCAGCCATTTATCCTCAGAATTCATCCCTCTATTGTTCTAGTTGAGAATGTTCCAATTTTTGTTTTTGTTATTCATAGAAACATAGGGGATTACTGTACCAATAATCAAGCTCCATCACTTGATCAGCAATTAGAAGTGAGAAAAGATAGCACAGAACCCTGAGCCACACCACATCACAAGACAACCATATCATCTAGCAACCATACATCACTGAAGTTCCACAAAAATAGCACAACACTAGATAATCAAGGTCTACAAAATGACAGCATCCAAGGTTTACTCCATTTATTGAGACATACAAAATAGAATATGAGAGGCAAAACAAACTACCCCTCAAACTACCACTCCAAGTAAGGTCAACTATCATCATGGAGACTTGGAAGCATTGTCTTCCCCCTTGCCCAAGGGCACCTTAACCAGATCCTCTTCTTGCCTTCTTCTTGGCTTCTTAGCCAGCTTGTCCTCCAACTCCCTCTCAGCAACCTTACAGAAAGAGGCAGTGAGATTTTTTACAACTGATTTTTGTGTAATGGGAGGGACAACATTACAAGGAAGACAAGTATTGTTTGAGCAGGAGTTTCTTTTATATCCGGCATTATCCTTTTTAATTCTATCACTCCTCCTTACCTCAGTTTCAACCTGGGGAGTTTTGCCACTCCTTGGCTTCCTAAAATTGTCAGGTCCAAAAGGCTGCAGCAAAGCTTGGGACTCCACATCTTGCATGTTGGAATCCACTCCAATATTATCCTTATCCTTGTCCTTGGCATGTTGTTCCTCAAGAACCATGGCCTGACAAACAGGTGCATGAGAGGCAGGACACTTATCAGGTATGTGAATCATCATAGCTTGTTCCATGCCCTCCACAGCAGTAAATAGTTCCCACACTCCAGACTTTAGCATATTGACAGTCCAATCAAACTTATCAGGAGTCAAGAGAAGGTGGATAATAAAATTAAACCAACTTACATGAATGTTGGCAAAAAAGAAGTTGTTATTTTCCAATGGTTTCTCTTAAAAGTGCTTCTTCCACAGCAAGAGACCTTCTTAAGAAACAACATGGTCATTATTAGCAATAGCAGCAAGCTGAATGCACTTTAAACCTAGTAATGAGGGTGTCATGCGGAAATGCTCATTAATTTGATTAACCCAGTTACCTTGAAGCCCAGTCTAAAGGTCCCCAATGTTGGCAACTGGCTCAAGGCTTCCTCTAGAAAATTTGATGTGATCAAAACTGCAATGAATGGCATCACTTGATGAAACACCAGCATCAGGAGCAGCAAGTAACCCAGAGACTGGCACCTGATCAACACATCCCACAGATAAGGCAGGAACAGAACCAGCCTCCAAGGCAGAGGAGTGGTTACCCAGATCTTGAGACCCAGCAACAATTGCAAGTGTAGCCACCTCATCATTCCCAGGGGGATCATTGACTGCAACTTGTTGCAGCTGATTTGCAACATCCTGATCAAGAGAATCCACATCGTTCACAGCAACAACCACATTCTGCTCCTGCAACATATGAGGGTCCTCATCATCAGATATGCCTGAATAATGTTCTGAAGTCCATTGGCAATCACAAAGACAGGAGGAGGGGAAAAATAGCATGATCTGGAGCCCTAATGACAGCACCCCCAGCTGGGACAGGTGGCACAATGAAATCTGAATTACCCCCTTCAGAAAAATACATGTGAGAAGATAAGCTACTATTGCTGACAGCATGTAACTGTTCTTCTCCATATGCCCAAGCCATTTCCTCTTGCTGCACGGCATCTAGGAGATCATCAAGAGCAGCATTCTGGTTATCCTGCTCGGGTATATCCCAATTTCCATCTTGTTCCCAATTATCCTCTACCTGAAAATCCAAATGGTTGTTGTTGAGAGCAGCTTGGTGGAAATCAACTCCAGGTCAGCATTCTCGGGTAAAGGGTGTGGGTCCACATTGTTAGGAGGAATAGGGTCCTCATCAGCTGGGCCCCCACCAAGAAGTTCACTAGCAAGAACTTCAATTGATGAAGACCAACCATCTTCTTCAAACTCGTCCCCTTCAGACCATCTCATACTTTTGGGGATGATTGCCAGATTCATAACCCTGGCCTTGATCACAATACGCCCCATGTGTTCATCTTCCTTGTCCCAGGAAATCAGACGGCCAAACTTACTGACAGCAGAAGCTAAATCTTCAGTGTTGCGGAAGTCAAAAGGGACTCCTGTCAGCAGTAACCAAACAGTCCTATTGAAATGAACTCGCCTGTGATTTCTACCCTCATTGTGCTTCACGAAAGAGATGAACACATCACCAAACTCATGCGGTCTATCAATCACCAATTTATTCCTCTCTCTCACCCTAGTAAGTCGCACATATGCTTCTCCGAGCGGACACCTTTGGATGTCTCTCAGTCCCAACTGCTTATGAGCAACTACAAACTCTTCAAGAACATCAATTACATTGGGGAAAGGAGCATCGGCAGGGAGAGGATGAATGGTGGCGATCGCCCAGTCTTCATGGCAACGAGGACGATGGGGAAGCACCACCCGAGACACCCCATTGCGCCCCTCAATCTGCTGAATATCGAAGCCATGGGGCACAAAGGGGCGCGGGTTGATCAGAATGTTGGCCATCGGAGTAGCGGCACGAGCACGCACCGCTGAGGTCGAGCTTGACGTGACAGGAGCAGAGTTTGGGCACTATGGAGAAGCAGAGGAGCACGGTGGAGAAGTTGAGGAGTCAAGTGCTATTCTAGGCTGCAAATTAGGGAAATATCCCAAACAAAGCTCGCTAAAATAGGAAACCACCGAAGGGTCGCGGGCCGGGCCAACAGACCTAAACCACTCCTGGACCGCATCAGGATCCCAGGCCTCTTTAGGTGGGCTGGGGAAAGGAGCAAAACACAGAAAAGGAAGAAGCCCAGGCAACCTTTTCTCATTACAATCCCTGCCAAAGTGGCCCATCTGACCGCAAGCATAGCACTGGAGCAAGCCATTTGAAAAACCCTAATTGCCACCCTGCGAAACCGTAGCGTGAACCTCTCCAGAGGTACTAAGATTCTCCATTAAGGGCTCATTATTCTCCGAAGCCAAATTATTGCTAGAGCTCAGAATATTCACAAGGCTAGAAAAAACCGATGGCCGATTTGATCACCGGAGACATTGCCGGCAGCAGCTCTAGGGCACGGACCACTTGTAACCAAAGTCCAAGTTGCATCCTCTTCATGATAGAAAAGTTTATCTTCATGCATCCAGTTAGGTCGCCCAAAATCCCAGAGACTAACACAAACTCAAAATCCTTTTCAACCACACGGCCATGATTGTAAATTTCAAAACCCACCGCCTTGGAAGCAATAGATAATTTGAAATACCTATCCTTGAGGTGATGAACACGAAACCCTTGAGGATACCCACCAAAACAAGATTGAAGAGTGATGCTAACCGTGTGACAATCCAACTGGAACCGAGCACGCCAGAAAGAAACAACCTAGGTGAACTCCCGTTGACGAAAACCAGGAGAGAACACCACTGGATGACCAAACTTTTGCGTCGTCGAACATTGAAAATCTTTACCTTAAACAAACTTGACCGATAGGGGGTCCATGGCCATCTCCCCCCTCCTTTCCCAGCAATGGTGGTGGCTGCCACCGTCGGGGTGACAAGTGGCAGGAAAGAGGTGGCCGCCGGGGCCGGAGTGGCCACCGGCGGGGGACGCCTAAGGGTAGCCTAGGAGAGGAGGAGGAGAGGATGGAGACGTTTGTCCCGAAGCCAAATATTGATCCTTTTTAGTCCCATTATTAGTGATAATGCTATGTGGATAACCAAATCAAAGGTTCAACTTTTTAAAAAAACTTGACTGTTGTTTTTGCATCGCAATTGCTGATTGGCTCTGCTTCAACCCACTTGGTGAACTTATCCACATCAACCAAAAGGTGATTTTTCTTGTCCTTAGATCTTTTGAAAGGACCAACCATAACAAGCCCCATACCGCAAAAAGCCAAGTAATTGGAATCATCCATAGCTCTTGAGCTGGCACATGAGCTTGGCATGTAAATTTCTGACATCCATCACACATGTGCATGATGTCTTCAGCATCTCCATGAGTTGTGCGCCAATAGAAACCATGTTGAAAAGCCTTCGCAACCAGGGATGTTGAGCCGGCGTGATGACCACGGTCACCAGAGTGAACCTCATTGAGGATTTCTCGACCTTCATAAGGGGAAACACATCATTGAATAACACCGGTTATGCTTCGTCTGTGTAACTCTCCATGGACAATAGTCATAGACTTGGAGCGCCGGATGATCTGATGAGCGAGAATTTCATCCTCAGGGAGCTCTCCTCGAGTCAGGTACGCCAAATAATGAACTGTCCAATCTAGGGTAGCACGAAGAGCTGCCACCAACTGTGCCTCCGGATCAAGTCTAGCCAAATCATCCTTTGATGGCAGTTTAACAGAGGGGTTATGGAGTACATTAAGGGGGCGGCTTATGCTAAGAACTGGGTCGAGAGAGGGCATCATCCGCCTCATTGTGCCACCGATCGATGTGATCCACCTGATAAGCTTTGAAGTGTCCCGCGATGTTAATCACCGCCTGCCGATAAACCACCATATCTTTTGAGTCCCACGTGCCAGCAACTTGCTGAGCCAGGAGGTCAGAGTCACCCCAGCATCTAACCCGGCTACGATTCATATCCTTAGCCATACAGAGACCATGGAGAAGAGCCTCATACTCAGCTCCATCGTTAGTACAAGGAAACATAATCCTTAGAACATAACAAAATTTGTCACCTCGAGGGGAAGATAAGATAACCCCAGGCCCCGAGCCTTCTAATTGCCTGGAACAATCAAAGTGAATCACCCAATTAGTGTTATCGGGCTTCTCTTCTAGGATCTAGAGTTATGTCCAATCGTGGATGAAATTCAATAGTGCTTGGGACTTAATAGCAGTTCGGGGCATCTATTTCAAATGATCTGGCCCGATCTCAATTGCCCACTTACCAACCCGACTCGTGCCTTCCATGTTCTGGAAGATATCTCCCAAAGGGGCAGAGCTGACCACGGTGATGTGGCGTTCTTGGAAATAATGTTTCATTTTGCGACTCGGCATGAAGACACCAAATACCAGTTTCTACCAATGTGGATATCTCTGCTTGGATTCTGTTAACACTTCGCTGACATAATAGATCGGCCTTGGAACTAGATATTCTTTCCCAACCTCCTTGCGCTCTACGACAACTGCTACACTTACCGCTTTATTATTAGCGGGAATGTACAGGAACCTAGGCTCTTCGTCTATTGGGAAAGCCAAGATAGGCGGCTCAACCAACTGTTTCTTGAGAGCTTCAAACGCACCATTGGTAGCATCGCTGCAGAAGAAGTTATTTTTCTTTCAACATCTGGTACAAAGGGATGGCCTTCTCACCCAGGTGGCTTATGAACCTGCTTAAGGCAGCGATTCGACCCATCATGCGCTGCACATCATTGATGTTGGTTGGCTTACCAAGGGAGATCATTGCTTTGATTGTCTCTGGATTTTCCTCTATGCCTCGTTCAGACACAAAAAATCCTAGCAACATGCCTGTAGGACCACGAAAGACACACTTGGCCATGTTAAGCATCATCTTGTAAACCCAAAGATTGTCAAAAGTCTCATCGAGATCTGTCAATAACGTTTCCTTCTTCCGAGACTTGACCAAAATATCATCAACATAAGCATAAACGTTCCACCCGATCTAATTGTGAAAACAATTCTGTACATAGCGTTGATAAGTAACCCCCACACTCTTAATCCCAAAAGGCATAGAGACATAGCAGAAATCCCCGAATGGTGTATTGAAGGTTGTCTTTTCCTGATCCTCAACGGCCATCTTTATTTGATGATAACCGGAGTAAGCATCCAGGAAACAAAGACTCTCACAACTAGTGGTGGAATCACTGCTCTGATCAATGCTGGGAGGGAAAACGGGTATTTGGGACACGCCTTGTTGAGATCTGTGTAATTGACACACATACGCCAAGTGCCGATTTTCTTCAGAACAAGCACTAGATTTGCCAGCCACTCAGGGTGAAATACTTCAATGATAAACCCGACAGCTAGGAGCCGGGCCACTTCTTCCCCAATAGCTTTGTGTCTCCCCTCGTTAAAATGACGGAGGTATGATGGACTGGTTTCATCTTAGGATCAATATTAAGGTGGCGCTCAGCGAATTCTCTCGGTACACCAGGCATGTCAGAAGGTTTGCATGCAAAGATGTCCTGATTCTGACGAATGAAATCGATGAGCACACTTTCCTATTTGGGATTCATGCCAGTCCCAATAGTGAACTGCTGGGATGAGTCACTCGAAGTGAATTCAACCTGTTACGTTTCCTCATCTGACTTAAACTTGAGGGGCAGGTCAGTTTCTCTGGTGGGTTTTTTCACGGATGTCAACTTAGCTGGGTCAACATTGGATGTGTAGAATTTCAACTCCTCCGCTGCACAAGCTAACTCCGCGTAAGTTGCATCCCCTTCCTCACACTCACGAGAAATTTTCCTATCGCCATCGATCGTGATAGTACCCTTTGGCCCAGGCATCTTGAGCTTGACATAAACATAACTTGGCCAGGCCATGAAGCGAGCATAAGCCGGCCTCCCAAAAAGAGCATGATACGGACTCTTGATTTTGACCACCTCAAACGTCAAGAAAACTGTTCTGTAATTGTACTCATCACCAAAAGCGACTCCTAGCTTAATCCGCCCAACATGATAAGCAAACTTGTCGAAAACGATCCCATGGAAAACATTCGAGGTTGGCAAGAGTTGTTTATCTGATAAGTGTCATAATATAAGACGTTGATACTACTTCCTCCGTCCATCAACACTTTAGTAAGCTTATACCCATCGACTTGAGGCGCCACCACCAAAGTTAAACAGTCGGCATTCCCAACCTGGGGAGGATGATCCTCCTTGCTGCAAGTGACTGGTTGCTCTAACCAATTCAAATATGCAGGGACAGCTAGCTCGGTCATGTTAACGTCACGCTTCTGGAGTTTGTTATCTCACTTGTAGGTCCTAGTTGGGAAGACGTGAAGATACAAGATTGAAGACTCCGTCCCGTGTTCGGAAGGGACTTCTCTTGGCGTGGAAGGCAAGCTTGGCGATACGGATGTTCAGATCTCCTACCATTGTAACCGACTCTATGTAACCCTAACCCTATCCGGTGTCTATATAAACCGGAGGGTTTTAGTCCGTAGAACAACATACACATCAACAATCATACCATATGCTAGCTTCTAGGGTTTAGCCTCTCTGATCTTGTGGTAGATCAACTCTTGTAATACCCATACCATCAATATTAATCAAGCAGGACGTAGGGTTTTACCTCCATCGAGAGGGCCCGAACCTGGGTAAAACTTCGTGTCCCCTGCCTCCTGTTACCATCCGGCCTAGACGCATAGTTCGGGACCCCCTACCTGAGATTCGCCGGTTTTGACACTGACATTGGTGCTTTCATTGAGAGTTCCTCTGTGTCGTCGCCATCAGGAAGGATGCCTCGCCCCGTCTTTAAAGACGGCACCGTTGCTAAAGGAGCTTTGGCTGTCGGCCAAACCCTCCGGCTAGGTGGTTTTCTTATGACCACCTGTTCGGCTTCTACGCCGACGATGACCTCTCGAGCCATCGAAAACAATCTTCATGTCAACTCGGAACTTGCTGAGCAGTTAGATCCAATAGAGCTTTCCTCTATAAACGAGCTCTTGGATCGCTTCGCCACCCTGGGAGTCGCTACGGTTTACGACCAGATTGGGCCTAAAACCGATCTGAGAGAGATTAACTCTCCCCAAGCCACCCACCACGTTGCCATGGTAGAGGGACAGTGCGGCGACCCTTCATCTATCCTAAGGACTCGCTACGTCCGGATTCCCGATCCCTCCAAGCCGGATGCCCGCGGAGGGGAGGATATCACTCAAGACCTGAACCTAGAATCAGGCGACGGACTGGATTCATTGGACAACATCCATGAATCCAAATTTTCGAGTTTGGAAATTCCTCGGCCTCTGAGCCTCAGACGGGATAAGGCTTTGGATTCAATTCCACCCACCCACCCAAACATTAGCGATCTATCCCAAATCAGGCAAGAGCCCAAAGAAACAGTACATCATTACTGGGCCAGATTCCTCCTGGTTATGCACAGGATAAAGGGCTGCCGCGAGGAAGACGCAATTCTATCCTTCTGCAATAATTTTATGGACAAGGGAATACTCAATGCCATAAGTCGCTGTGATATTACACGCTTCGTTGACTTAGCGTCCATAGTACAAAAGTACTGTGCGATGGAAAGTGCCCGGAAAACCGAAACAAAATTTTGGGACAGTCCGGCCCTTAATGCAAGCCCAGTCCGAAATAAAAGGGTGCATCATCGCCAGACACCCGGGTCAAACACCAAAAGGCAAAAACCCTCTACAGGGCATGGAACCATACTGGAAGGATGGCTTAACGGACCCTGTAAAATTCATAGTACGGAGGACGCCACACCAACTCACAGCCTTAGAGCATGTTGGATACTCCGGCAGGTGGCTAAAATTGGCGAAAACCTCCTAATCCCGGAAGCTACGAGACTACTTTCAAGAGTGTTCAATAACAGTAGCCTCGGAAGTACCACTTAACGACATTATAAACAACCGTGACGCAACGGGCCGTATTGCGAAATGGGCCATCGAGCTCCTCCCGTTCGACATAACTTATAGGCCACGACGAGCCATCAAGTCACAAGTTTTGGCCGACTTCATTGCAGAATGGACGGAGGCCGAACTCCCTAGAGAGTATGGCACATATTCAAATTGGATCATGCATTTTGACGGCTCCAAAATGTTGGCTGGACTGGGGGCTAGCGTCGTTTTGACGTCCCCCACAGGAGACACAGTTCAATACGTACTACAAATTCTATACACGGACTACAATAATGCAGCCGAATATGAGGCCCTTCTACATGGTCTCCGGCTGGCAGTATCCATGGGCATCCAACGCCTAGAGGTGCGCGAGGACTCGAACCTCGCAATCTCCCAAATAAATGGAGACTTCGATGCCAAGGATCCGAAAATGGTAGCTTACCGAAACGCTGTCCTAAAAATGTCAGCTCGGTTCGAGGGACTTGAATTTCACCATATAGCCCAGGAAAATAATCAGGCGGCAGACGTCCTGGCACGCATCGGCGCAAAACACGATGTAGCCCCCCCAACATCTTCTTGGAAAGGCTTTTCAAGCCATCCGTGGCATGGGAAGGGGAGCCAAACAATAACAGCCCGGACCCAACCGCACTGCCCGACACCGAACATTCTGACTCAATCGGAGGCTCTGCCATTGAAATAACACCCTCAGCCCACGTAATAATGGCCGTCATCGCCCCGTGGACAGAACCATTCCTTGCCTACCTTACTAGGCAGGAACTCCCCGAGGACCAAAATGAGGCACGTTGCATAGTGCGGTGATCCAAAGCCTACAAAGTCCATGAAGGAGAGCTTTACAAGAAAAGCACTACCGGAGTCCTTCAAAGGTGCATCTCCGAAGAGGAAGGGCGGAACCTCCTGGCTGAAATTCATGCCGGACTCGGTGGTCATCACGCTGCAGCTCGGTCCCTAGTAAGCAAGGCCTTTCGTACAGGCTTTTATTGGCCGACGGCCCGGGCAGATGCCCAGGACTTAGTCCAAAAATGCACCGGTTGCCAGCTCTTTGCAAACCAAAGCCATATGCCACCTACTGCCCTCCAAACCATCCCCATCACTTGGCCTTCCGCGGTCTGGGGGCTTGACATGGTTGGACCCCTTAAAGGCGGAACCCACAAACACAAATACTTACTGGTCATGGTGGATAAGTTCACCAAATGGATAGAAGCCAAGCCTGTTAAGACGGCCGAATCCGGACCTATGATAGACTTTATATCCAGGGTTGTACACCATTATGGTGTCCCCCACAGCATCATCACTGATAACGGCACGAACTTCACGGCCGACGAGGTAAAACTCTGGTGCAAAAACATGGGCATCAAGCTCGATTATGCTTCCGTCTATCATCCACAAACTAATGGCCAGGTCGAACGTGCAAATGGTCTTATCATGAGCGGCATTAAACCCAGATTAGTGCGGTCACTCACGGAATCCAACACGCACTGGGTAGAGGAGCTCGAATCCGTACTCTGGGGGCTGCGGACCACGCCGAACCGCACCACCAGATACACACCATTTTTTATGGTGTATGGCGCAGAGGCAATTTTGCCTTGCAACATAATTCATGACTCACCTCGGATGCGCATGTACGAAGAAAGAGAAGCTGAGCTCGATCGGTAGGATAGTTTGGACGCATTGGAGGAAGAGCGTGACGTGGCAAAAGCCCGTTCCGCATTCTATCAACAACAGGCTCGACGATACCAAAGAAGAGAAGTACGGGCCAAAAATTACAACATTGGCGAATTAGTTCTACGCCTGCCGGACAAGAAAAAGGACAAACTCAAGCCCAAGTGGGAAGGTCCCTTCATAATTGACCAAGTTCTGACTGGTGGAGCGTACCTCTTGCGAAATGCATCGGATAACCGACTCGAGCCGAACCCATGGAACGCAGCCCGTCTCCGAAGATTTTATGCCTAGCGCCAGACTCAGTGTTCGTCTCCTTCCTCTATCCATTTTTATATACTTTCTGTCTTTCATTCCTCTTCTTCTCTCTCAATCTCTTATAGCCTTTAAAAGCTCATAAAGTGATGCGCTATCCACGCTCATCAGACCTGGGGGCTTCTTTAAACAGAAGCTTATTTATACGGGCTTCATGCCCCACACATGTGTCACACTTCCGCATGTACCTTTTATTCACCATTATATGCATCGATATGACTTAAGTTTTGGCCAAGCTGGGTTGCCTGGCTCCTGTGCTTACCCCTACATTTCCGATTGTTCGGCTAGGTGGTAAAGGGAGCACCTCTGTGATTGTTACTACCGGGTCAGCGGGACGTGTACCTCAGACTGGGTGAAGTCGAAAGCTAGCGTTCTTAAGGGAATATTCGGTCGGTGAACTAAAGATGATCTTTTTTATTTTATCTATATGCCCCCAGATGTTTTTCCTGCGTTTCTTTTCGCAGCATGGACATGCACTTTAGGGCATGCCCCCCAGGGAAAGGAACCCCTAACGGTACTATTCTGCCTGGAAGATGTTTCTTACTAACCATGTAATATAACATAACTAGTCGGTCACTTGTCTGTTAACGCCATAATGACCCCTACGCCTGGTCTCCACGCATTCCCCGGTTCCTATATAACCGCATGGGAATTCGGACACACTCCGGACCGTCAGGCCCCGAGGTTGAAGCGAAAAGGTCGGCCATGACAAATGATCTACAATCCGGCTAGAAGGCATTATAAATGTCAATTCGATTACATAGTCATTTTGACTGACTGTACTCCTCTTCAATACCATCTAACAGGCTGTCCAATTTACAGTCCTGCTGTGAATACTTTGCGGCCAACTCTACTTGGCCGTATACTAAGCTCACAGGGATCTCCTTCCCATCGGGCCCTACAGGTCCAACCTCGGCCATATGGTTGGGGTCGGCCTGTGAATACTGCGTCTTCACCATGGCCCAGGCCTCCCTAGCGCCTTGACGGCAGGCTGATATCTTCCACAACTGGAAGCGCCGCCGTGCTCCTCTCAGCTTCTCCACAAGCTCTCCCAGACCTTCGGGCGTGGAGACGGATGGCCACAGGACCTGGGCAACGCCTCACATCGCCTGCCGAACTCGATCGAGCAATTGCAAGAGCTCGGGAAGAAGGTCACCCATAGAACTGGGCATCTCTTCTGCAGGATGACCTATTAACATACCTACGGATATCGCTCTGTTAATCAACGGCACCACCGAACTTTCTTTTAAAAAGGTTCGTTCAAGCACTTAATAAATATGCCGCGCCGAAGCCGTTGATTCTCCTTCACAGAGTCTGACAGCTGGGCACGAACATCTTTTAGCTCAATGCCCAGCCGGGTGTTGGCATCTTGGAAAATGTTCTTCTCCCCCATCACCTTTAACAGCACCCTCTCACCAGCCTTTAGTTGGCGTTCGAGGTGTTGCCTTTCCGGATTCAATCCGGCGCCATTTGCAATTTTATTTGTCAGATTCGCACACAAACCGTGCTTCGCCACATACTTATCTTTCGAAATATATATTACCGGAGGGGGTCTCCTTAGGCTCCCCTGCCACGGCTAGTGCGGCCTCCAGTTGGGCTTTGCACTCTTCCAGCTCCTGGGACAGTAGGGAATTCTTTTCTGTAACTACTTGCATTTCAAATGATCCTTAAACCAGTTATTCTAACTGTTTTCAGTCTCGGGGGCTACTGCTACATATATACCAAAGTTTTCTTACCCGTATGTCTTTTACATATTCCTCCGTGGCTCTGGCTAGACCATTTTGAGCGGCACGGAGGTACGCATCTCCCGAATTGAAGGCATCTAACGCCCCTTGGGAGAAACAAGAGTTGTGAAGAATTGTCCGGCGGCGCCTGTGGTTCATGGCAGTCTCCACCTCAGAGTTGGTGGCAGACAACCCGTCCGCTTCCTCCGTCGGTGGAGCGTCTGGCACGCGCCTTGAATTCGCCTCTACCTTCGGACCAGGCTTTGGAGCCTGGCTGGTGGAGGCACGATTGATAGCATCTCCGGATATAGTCCGGCGAGGTCTCTTTGTCCTAAAGAAAACAAGTGTCAGATGTGCCTCGAAGGTATAACACCTAGGATGGGGAGGCGCACCATACCTTTGCACTGATGCCTCGGTCCGGACCGCACTTCTTTTCTGCCCACGGGGCCCTACGGCCCCTCGTTGGCTTGTCGTCGCAGGTTCGGCCTCCCGCTTCAAGAACCTCCCCTGCAAAGTTCGGTTGTAATCAGGAAACTGAAAACACGAGAGGACGGACACCTATTCGGGGTACTGGGACTTTGATCTCAGTTACTTGGGAGGCCGGAATTAGCCCTGGGTAATCAGCCGTAATGGCCACCAAGGCGTTGTCCATACTCAATTGATGGAACACTCCATCAATTAGCTCCACAGATATGTCCGGATCCTCTTGAGAGGCCGGGTCGAGGGACCGTTCTGGGTCCTCGGGTTGTGGAGAAGGGCTGCTTATTTCCTTAACAGCCCGGTGCAGTTCCTGCGTTGAAGTCGTCAGACTGAATATTTAACAATGGGAATACGAAACAGGTGAGCAAGTAAAGGCAACCACTTACCCAGCTTGGGGCATTGTGCATAGAGAATCCACCCTGTGGGTTGACGCGGAGAAATTCCTCCTCTTCTCCCTTGTACAAAGTGGACAAGATCTTTAGTAGAGCGGCAGCCGAATCCGGCCCCTTACGGCCGCAGCGGGTGGCGTCGTCCTCCCCGTTGAAGTCCCACATGGGGTGGCTTCTATACTGAAGCGGCTGCACCCCCCGCATGATGCATTCGGCCATAACCCCGATCATGGTTAGTCCGGAATGGGCCAACAGTCTTATTCGGCCCATCAGGTAAATGATGTCCCTGTCACTTTCCCTCTGAGGGCTCCGCGTCCCCAGCTTAGGCGCTTCTTTAAGGGAGCACCGTCGAATTCAGGGAGGCCGACCCGGACAGGATCCGGTAGCGGGACGTCTTCTATATAGAACCATTCCGAGGGCCAGTCTTCGGACGCCTTCTTTGGGGTTCCGGACAGATATCCGGTCCCGGTGATGCGCCATACTTCGGCTCCGCCCACTTGATACATTGACCCCTCCTTAGAGCGGGGCACAAGGCAGAATAACCTTTTCCATAGCCCGAAATGAGCCTCCACGCCCAAATACAGCTCGCAGAGGGCTACGAAGCCCGCGATATGCAATACGGAGACTGGCGTGAGATTGTGTAGTTGGAGACCGTAGAACTCCAGCAGCCCCCGGAGAAATGGGTGGATTGGAAACCCGAACCCCCTTATTAAATAAGGGGCAAGGCATACTGGCTCTCCTTTGGAGGGATTGGGGGCATCCTCCGCTTGCTTTCCGCCATTATAGATGGCAAGACCGGCTCGAACCAGGACCATGTAGGCCGGGGGGAGAAATCCCTTGGTCTGGAGCTTCACTAGCTCGCTATGCGGGACGGAGCATCTCTCCCAGTACCCGGGCTGAGGGCTGGAAGGGCGAGGGGAAGAGTTGTGATGACTGGCCATGGTGGAATGGACCTTCGTCGGATGCACTCTGATGAACACTTGCGAAGGAAGGAAGATGTGGTTTGGATCTAAATCCTCGTCCCCCTAAATAGGGTAGCTCATTTACGCGTCTAGGGGTGTGAATGTAAAAGCGCTCAGACTTTTCATATTCATTTGACACGTGGGAAGCGGCCATTATTGGGCGTAGAAGCCAAGGAGCGCAACATCTACAAGAAACCGGACTTTATTCAACAGGTACACGGAATTAGGGGGAGAACCCGCCTTGCAATGCCGAAGACACTCTGAGTGCCGGACTTATCTTCATTGAAGCCTGGTTCGGGGGCTACTGAGGGAGTCCTGGATTAGGGGGTGTTCGGATAGCCGAACTATACCTTCAGCCGAACTCCTGGACTATGAAGGGACTTTCCTTGGCGTGGAAGGCAAGCTTGGCGATACGGATGTTCAGATCTCCTACCATTGTAACCGACTCTATGTAACCCTAACCCTATCCGGTGTCTATATAAACCGGAGGGTTTTAGTCCGTAGAACAACATACACATCAACAATCATACCATAGGCTAGCTTCTAGGGTTTAGCCTCTCTGATCCCGTGGTAGATCAACTCTTGTAATACCCATACCATCAATATTAATCAAGTAGGACGTAGGGTTTTACCTCCATCAAGAGGGCCCGAACCTGGGTAAAACTTCATGTCCCCTGCCTCCTGTTACCATCTGGCCTAGACGCATAGTTCGGGACCCCCTACCTGAGATCCGCCGGTTTTGACACCGACACCTGCCATATGAGCCTGTAGCCCCAGGAAAGCTGAATCCTGAGCCGCCAGGCCCCGGTTGATCTGGGTTTCCATCACCACCACCCTAGTGATTCTGATAAGCTTTGTTGCGATACTGCTGCATAATATAGCAATTCTCCCATGAGTGGTTGGTCGGCTTATCTGGTGTACTATGCTTGGGACACGGGGCCTTGAGAGCTTCTTCGAAGTTACGAGCTTTATTCGCGATGAACAGTCTCCCAGAATTATTTCGCCTCTAGCCCTTGGAACCAGTATTAGTGTTGGCAACAAAATCTGGGCCGCCATCGCGATGCTTACGCATACCACGATTGCCTTGATTCCATGGTTCCCATTGTACCCCGAGTTACTCTGCTACTATGCTTCGCCAACACCATTTTTCTTAACCTTGTTGGATTTATGATCATTTGACTCTGGATCTTTCGTGGTGTCTGACTCAGTGTATCTGGTAAGGACATCCATGAGGTCTCCCATATCCTGGACTGTCCGCTAAAGCGCCGGTACCTCTTGAGCACTGTGTTGGTTTTTCCCCGAAGAGGAAGGGATGATGCAGCAGAGTAGCGTAAGTATTTCCCTCTAAACCAAGGTATCAATCCAGCAGGAGGCTACACGCGAGTCCCTCGTACCTGCGCAAAACAAATAAATCCTCACAACCAATGCGATAAGGGGTTGTCAATCCCTACACGGCCACTTACGAGAGTGAGATCTGATAGATATGATAAGATAATATTTTTGGTATTTTTATGATAAAGATGCAAAGTAAAATAAAAGCAAATTAAATAGCAAAGATTGGAAGACTAATATGATGAAGATAGGCCCGGGGGCCATAGGTTTCACTAGTGGCTTCTCTCAAGAGCATAAGTATTCTATGGTGGGTGAACGAATTACTGTTGAGCAATTGACAGAACTGAGCATAGTTATGAGAATATCTAGGCATGATCATGTATATAGGCATCACGTCCGAGACAAGTAGACCGACTCCTGCCTGCATCTACTACTATTACTCCACTCATCGACCGCTATCCAGCATGCATCTAGAGTATTAAGTTATTGAAAACAGAGTAACGCCTTAAGCAAGATGACATGATGTAGAGAGTTAAACTCATGCAATATGATGAAAACCCCATCTTGTTATCCTCGATGGCAACAATACAATACGTGCCTTGCTGCCCCTGCTGTCACTTGGAAAGGACACCGCAAGATTGCACCCAAAGCTAAGCACATCTCCCATTGCAACAAAGATCAATCTAGTAGGCCAAACCAAACTGATAATTCGAAGAGACTTGCAAAGATAACCAATCATACATAAAAGAATTCAGAGAAGATTCAAATATTGTTCATAGATATCTTGATCATAAACCCACAATTCATCGGTCTCAACAAACACACCGCAAAAAGAAGATTACATCGAATAGATCTCCACAAGAGAGGGGGAGAACATTGTATTGAGATCCAAAAAGAGAGAAGAAGCCATCTAGCTAATAACTATGGACCCATAGGTCTGAGGTGAACTACTCACACTTCATCGGAGGGGCTATGGTGATGATGTAGAAGCCCTCCGTGATGGATACCGCCTCCGGCAGAGCTCCGGAACAGGCCCCAAGATGGGATCTCGTGGATACAGAAAGTTGCGACGGTGGAATTAGGGTTTTTGCTCCGTATCTGATTGTTTGGGGGTACGTAGGTATATATAGGAGGAAGGAGTACGTCGGTGGAGCAATAGGGGGCCCACGAGGGTAGATGGCGCGCCTGGGGGGGAGGCGCGCCCCCTACCTCGTGGCCTCCTCCCTTGTTTACTGACGTAGGGTCCAAGTCCCCTGGATCATGTTCGGTGAGAAAATCACGTTCCTGAAGGTTTCATTCCATTTGGACTTCGTTTGATATTCCTTTTCTTCGAAACCCTAACATAGGCAAAAAACAGCAATTCTGGACTGGGCCTCCGATTAATAGATTAGTCCCAAAAATAATACAAAAGTGGATAATAAATCCCAATAATGACCAAAACAGTACATAATATAGCATGGAGCAATGAAAAATTATAGATATGTTGGAGACGTATCAAGCATCCCCAAGCTTAATTCTTGCTCGTCCTTGAGTAGGTAAATGATAAAAATAGAATTTTTTATGCGGAGTGCTACTTGGAATAATTTTAATGTAATTCTTCTTAATTGTGGTATGAATATTCTGTTCCGAAAGATTCAAGATAAAAGTTCATATTGACATAAAAATAATAATACTTCAAGCATACTAATAAAGCAATCATGTCTTCTCAAAATAACATGGCCAAAGAAAGTTATCCCAACAAAATCATATAGTCTGGCTATGCTCTATCTTCACCACACAAAGTATTTAAATCATGCACAACCCCGATGACAAGCCAAACAATTGTTTCATACTTTTGACATTCTCAAAACTTTTTCAATCTTCACGCAATACATGAGCGTGAGCCATGGATATAGCACTATAGGTGGAATAGAATGGTGGTTGTGGAGAAGACAAAAGGGGAGAAGATAGTCTCACATTAACTAGGCGTATCAACGGGCTATGGAGATGCCCATCAATAGATATCAATGTGAGTGACTAGGGATTCCCATGCAACAGATGCACTAGAGTTATAAGTATATGAAAGCTCAACAAAAGAAACTAAGTGGGTGTGCATCCAACTCGCTTGCTCACGGAGACCTAGGGCAATTTGAGGAAGCCCATCATTGGAATATACAAGCCAAGTTCTGTAATGAAAAATTTCCACTAGTATATGAAAGTGATGAAATGAGAGACTCTCTACTATGAAGATCATAGTGCTACTTTGAAGCACAAGTGTGGTAAAAGGATAGTAGCATTAACCCTTCTCTCTTTTTCTCTCATTTTTTTATTTGGGCCTTTTCTCTTTTTTATGGCCTCTTTTTTTTCGTCCGGAGTCTCATCCCGACTTGTGGGGGAATCATAGTCTCCATCATCCTTTCCTCACTGGGACAATGCTCTAATAATGATGATCATCACACTTTTATTTTCTTACAACTCAACAATTACAACTCGATACTTAGAACAAAATATGACTCTATATGAATGCCTCCGGCGGTGTACCAGGATTTGCAATGACTCATGAGTGACATGTATGAAAGAATTATGAACGGTGGCTTTGCCACAAATACGATGTCAACTACATGATCATGTTAAGAAATATGACAACGATGAGTGTGTCATAATAAATGGAACGGTGGAAAGTTGCATGGCAATATATCTCAGGATGGCTATGGAAATGCCATAATAGGTAGGTATGGTGGCTGTTTTGAGGAAGGTATATGGTGGGTGTATGATACCGGCGAAAGGTGCGCAGTATTAGAGAGGCTAGCAATGGTGGAAGGGTAAGAGTGCATATAATCCATGGACTCAACATTAGTCATAAAGAACTCATATACTTATTGCAAAAATCTACAAGTTATCAAAGCAAAGTATTACGCGCATGCTCCTAGGGGGGATAAATTGGTAGGAAAATACCATCGCTCGTCCCCGACCGCCACTCATAAGGAAGACAATCAATAAATAAATCATGCTCCGACTTCATCACATAACGGTTCACCATACGTGCATGCTACGGGAATCACAAACTTTAACACAAGTATTTCTCAAATTCACAACTACTCAACTAGCACAACTTTAATATCACCATCTTCATATCTCAAAACAATTATCAAGCATCAAACTTCTCATAGTATTCAACACACTCATAAGAAAGCTTTTACTATTCTTGAATACCAAGCATATTATGATTACTTAAGCAAATTACCATGCTATTTAAGACTCTCAAAATAATCTAAGTGAAGCATGAAAGATCAATAGTTTCTATAAAACAAATCCACCACCGTGCTCTAAAAGATATAGGTGAAGTAATAGAGTATTCTAACAAATTCCAAATCATGTATGGCTCTCTCAAAATTTGGGTACAGAAAGGATGATTGTGGTAAACTAACAAATAAAGACTCAAATAATACAAGATGCTCTAAGCAAAACACATATCATGTGGTGAATAAAAATATAGCTACAAGTAAAGTTACCGATAGAAGTAGACGAAAAGAGGGGATGCCTTCAGGGGCATCCCCAAGCTTTGGCTTTTAGGTGTCCTTAGATTATCTTGGGGGTGCCATGGGCATCCCCAAGCTTAGGCTCTTTCCACTCCTTGTTCCATAATCCATCAAATCTTTACCCAAAACTTGAAAACTTCACAACGCAAAACTTAAAGTAGAAAATCTCGTGAGCTCCGTTAGCGAAAGAAAACAAAAGACCTCTTCAAGGTACTGTAATGAACTCATTCTTTATTTATATTGGTGTTAAACCTACTGTATTCCAACTTCTATATGGTTTATAAACTATTTTACTAGCCATAGATTCATCAAAATAAGCAAACAATACACGAAAAAAAGAATCTGTCAAAAACAGAACAGTCTGTAGTGATATGTAGCTAGCGCAAGATCTGGAACCCCAAAAATTCTAAAATAAATTGCTAGACGTGAGGAATTTATCTATTAATCATATGAAAAAATAATTAACTAAATATCACTTTCCAAATAAAAATGGCAGCAGTTCTCGTGAGCGCTAAAGTTTCTGTTTTTTACAGAAAGATATCAAGACTTTCCCCAAGTCTTCCCAACGGTTCTACTTGGCACAAACACTAATTAAACACAAAAAACAACCAAAACAGAGGCTAGATAAATTATTTGTTACTAAACAGCATCAAGAAGCAAGGAATAAAAATAAAATTGGGTTGCCCTCCTAACAAGCGCTATCGTTTAACGCCCCTAGCTAGGCATAAAAAGCAAGGATAGATCTAGGTATTGCCATCTTTGGTAGGCAATTCATAAGTGGCTCTCATAATAGATTCATAAGGTAATTTAATTTTCTTTCTAGGAAAGTGTTCCATGCCTTTCCTTAACGGAAATTGGAATCTAATATTTCCTTCCTTCATATCAATAATTGCACCAATCGTTCTAAGGAAAGGTCTACCAAGAATAATAGGACATGAAGGATTGCAATCTATGTCAAGAACAATAAAATCTACGGGCACATAATTCCTATTTGCAACAATAATAACATCATTAATTCTTCCCATAGGTTTCTTAATAGTGGAATCCGCAAGATGCAAGTTTACAGAGCAATCATCAAAATCACAGAAACCTAACAAATCGCACAAAGTCTTTGGAATCGTGGAAACACTAGCACCCAAATCACATAAAGCATAAAACTCATGATCTTTAATCTTAATTTTAATAGTTGGTTCCCACTCATCATAAAGTTTTCTAGGGATAGAAACTTCCAATTCAAGTTTTTCTTCATAAGATTGCATCAAGGCATCAACAATATGTTTAGTGAACGCTTTATTTTGACTATAAGAATGAGGAGAATTTAGCACGGATTGCAACAAGGAAATACAATCAATCAAAGAGAAATTTTCATAATTAAATTCCTTGAAATCCAAAATACTGGGTTTAGCAACATCTAGGGTTTTAATTTCTTCGATCCCACTTTCATCAATTTTAGCATCAAGATCTAAAAACTCTGAATTCTTGGAACGCCTTCTCGGTAAAGGTGGATCATATTCAGTCCCATCATTATTAAGATTCATATTGCAAAACAAAGATTTAATAGGGGACTCATCAATAACTTTTAGATCTTCATCTTTATTTTCATAGGAACTAGAAGAACACGCTCTTATAAAGGCATCTTTCTTAGCACGCATCCTAGCGGTTCTTCCTTTGCACTCATCAATGGAATTTCTCATGGATTTGAGAGACTCATTGATATCATGCTTAGGTGGAATAGATCTAAGTTTCAGAGAATCAACATCAAGAGAAATTCTATCAACGTTCCTAGCCAACTCATCAATCTTAAGCAATTTTTCTTCAATCAAATCATTGAAATTCTTTTGCGAAGTAATAAATTCTTTAATATTAGATTCAAAATGAGAGGGCATATTATTATAATTTCCATAAGAATTGTTGTAGGAATTACCATAATTATTAGAGGGATTACTAGGATAAGGCCTAGGATTTAAATTTCCTCTATACGCGTTGTTACCAAAATTGTTCCTACCAACAAAATTCACATCCATAGATTCATTATTATTATCAATAAAAGTAGAAAAGGGCATATCATTAGGATCAGAAGAAACACTTTTACTAGCAAATAATTTCATAAGTTCATCCATATTTCCACTCAAAACATTAATTTCTTCTATCGCATGCACCTTTTTATTAGTAGATCTTTCAGTATGCCATTGAGAATAATTAACCATAATATTATCTAGGAGTTTAGTAGCTTATCCTCAAGTGATTTCCATAAAAGTGCCTCCCGCGACCGAATCTAAAAGATTTCTAGAAGCAAAATTCAATCCGGCATAAAAAATTTGTATAATCATCCACAAATTCAAACCATGAGTAGGGCAATTACGTATCATTAATTTCATCCTCTCCCAAGCTTGTGCAACATGTTCATGATCAAGTTGCTTAAAATTCATAATATCTTTTCTAAGGGAGATGATCTTAGTTGGAGGAAAATACTTACAGATAAAACCATCTTTGCACTTATTCCATGAATAATGCTATTTTTAGGCAAAGACGAGAACCAAGCTTTAGCATGATCTCTAAGCGAAAAAGGAAATGGCTTCAATTTTACAATATCATTGTCTACATATTTCTTCTTTTGCATATCACACAAATCAACGAAGCTATTTAGATGGGTAGCGGCATCTTCACTAGGAAGGCCGGAAAACGGATCTTTCATGAAAAGATTCAGCAAGGCAGCATTAATTTCACAAGATTCAGCATCAGTAAGAGGAGCAATTGGAGTGCTAATAAAATCATTGTTGTTGGTATTGGTAAAGTCACACAATTTAGTATTATCTTGAGCCATCGTGATAAGCAATCAATCCAACACACAAGCAAACAAAAAGCAAGCGGGCAAAAAGAGGCAAATGGGAAAAGAGTGGGAGGATAGAGAGAGAGAGAGGGCGAATAAAACGGCAAGGGTGAAGTGGGGGAGAGGAAAACGAGAGGAAAATGGCAAATAATGTAATGCGGGAGATAGGGATTGTGATGGGTACTTGGTATATTGACTTTTGCGTAGACTCCCCGGCAACGGCGCCAGAAATCCTTCTTGCTACCTCTTGAGCACTGCGTTGGTTTTTTCCCGAAGAGGAAGGGATGATGCAGCAGAGTAGTGTAAGTATTTCCCTCAGTTTTTGAGAACCAAGGTATCAATCCAGTAGGAGGCTACGCGCGAGTTCCTCGTACCTGCACAAAACAAATAAATCCTCACAACCAACGCGATAAGGGGTTGTCAATCCCTAAACGGCCACTTACGAGAGTGAGATCTGATAGATATGATAAGATAATATTTTTGGTATTTTTATGATAAAGATGCAAAGTAAAATAAAAGCAAAGTAAATAGCAAAGTATTGGAAGACTAATATGATGAAGATAGACCCGGGGGCCATAGGTTTGACTAGTGGCTTCTCTCAATAGCATAAGTATTCTACGGTGGGTGAACGAATTACTGTTGAGCAATTGACAGAATTGAGCATAGTTATGAGAATATCTAGGCATGATCATGTATATAGGCATCACGTCTGAGACAAGTAGACCGACTCCTGCCTGCATCTACTACTATTACTCCACTCATCGACCGCTATCCAGCATGCATCTAGAGTATTAAGTTATTGAAAACAGAGTAACGCCTTAAGCAAGATGACATGATGTAGAGGGATAAAATCATGCAATATGATGAAAACCCCATCTTGTTATCCTCGATGGCAACAATACAATACGTGCCTTGCTGCCCCTGCTGTCACTGCGAAAGGACACAACAAGATTGCACCCAAAGCTAAGCACATCTCCCATTGCAACAAAGATCAATCTAGTAGGCCAAACCAAACTGATAATTCGAAGAGACTTGCAAACATAACCAATCATACATAAAAGAATTCAGAGAAGATTCAAATATTGTTCATAGATAGACTTGATCATAAACCAACAATTCATCGGTCTCAACAAACACACCGCAAAAAGAAGATTACATCGAATAGATCTCCACAAGAGAGGGGGAGAACATTGTATTGAGATCCAAAAAGAGAGAGGAAGCCATCTAGCTAATAACTATGGACCCGTAGGTCTAAGGTGAACTACTCACATTTCATCGGAGGGGCTATGGTGATGATGTAGAAGCCCTCCGCGATGGATACCCCCTCCGGCGGAGCTCCGGAATAGGCCCCAAGATGGGATCTCGTGGATATAGAAAGTTGCGACGGTGGAATTAGGGTTTTTGCTCCGTATCTAATCGTTTGGGGGTACGTAGGTATATATAGGAGGAAGGAGTACGTCGGTGGAGCAACAGGGGGCCCACGAGGGTGGAGGGCGCGCCTGGGGTGGTAGGCGCGCCCCCCTACCTCGTGGCCTCCTCCCTTGTTTCTTGAAGTAGGGTCCAAGTCCCCTGGATCATGTTCGGTGAGAAAATCACATTCCCGAAGGTTTCATTCTGTTTGGACTCCGTTTGATATTCCTTTTCTTCGAAAACCTAAAATAGGAAAAAAAACAATTCTGGGCTGGGCCTCCGGTTAATAGGTTAGTCCAAAAATAATATAAAAGTGGATAATAAAGCCTAATAATGTCCAAAACAGTAGATAATATAGCATGGGGCAGTCAAAAATTATAGATACGTTGGAGACGTATCAAGCACCCATACTTCTGAACCAGAGGATCTAAATGGCAATTTTTCTCCATAATCAACATCGCCTGGGTGGCTGATATGCCATCGGAGGAGTGGATGATATCCACAACCCAGCGAGACCAGTGATGAGCCAACTCGCCCTCATGTTGCACATAGTGTTGTGGATCGACGATCGTCATCGGACACTTGCAGGTTCCTTGGAAGTGATTGATGAAGCACTCCTTCAATTATGACCAAGTGTTGATGGAGTTAGGGGGCAAACTTTTCAGCCAAGTACGAGCTCACCCTTCAAGCATCATAGTCAAATACTTGGCATAGACTGCATCGCTAACGTCCAGCATGGCCATAGCAATCTCATAACTCTCGATCCAGGTCGCCGGCTTGAGGTCAGGCGTGTAATTAGAAACCTTACGAGGGCCCTAGAAATCCCGAGGCATACACTCATTTCACAGAGCCGATGCCAAGCACGGGATCCCTATAGTTCTAATGCTCGATCCAACAGCTTGCGAGGCTAAGGGGGTCACGAGAGGCGACTAATGAGGGCCCGGCCGGTGAGCCGTCGTGTGGGCCGCCTCTGCCTCCCGCCGTGCTCGGGCTGTGTCGATGATCTCCTGGGCATCCGAAGCTCCCTTATGGGGTGGGTCACGCTAAGGCTCGCGTCTTCGATGAGAGTTACTATAGATGGCTGAGACTCAGCATAGCAACTCCTGCTATGACTTGGATGTGGGGTGGAGTGAAGCATTGCCGGCTGTAAGAATAATTTGCTTGTTGAGCGCGCGCAGTTTTTATTAGCTCAATGGCATGTAGAGCCTCCCTCCCTACAGGGGCATTTCCTCTGATTGGAAGCGTAGCAAGGTTGGTGGTTGCTGCCACTAGATTATCAACAGGGTTGGAGAAATGACCCGCCAGGGTCACAAAGCGATCTGATGTTGTGCGAACCGGCGATGGCTCAAGATGCTGATGATAAGATGATTGATTGGGTTGAGCTGGAGGCGACCCTCCTTCTCCTCTTTGGGACACGACCAGGTTCAATTGGGGTATAACCGATGTCACATGGGTGCTTGTACCGGCATCTGGCGCATGCGTGTTAAACAGACGTGTTCCCTCAAAGCCAAGGGGCAGGCGACTCGAATGACGTCTCCTGTGAACCGCCTCGAACGCGTGCTGATGGAGGCCCGGGCGCGATGCCTATGTCCTACGGCCCTCTGTTTCATTATAGATCTGGGTTTCTAACCGCACCATCAGAGCACTCTCATCATTGATTTCCTCCTGAGCTTTAACCATTTGCTCACGAATTTTAGCTTCCTCCATGTTGCGCGTCCTGATTTTCTGTTGTTAAGGGCGACTCGAGAAGATTCATCAAAGAGGTGACAAACTCTAAGATAACTTGAGCCGGAGGCTTAATCGGGCCAGATGCGTTTGGATCAGGCGCTGAAGCACCGGTCCTCTCTAGGGCGCTTGCTGTGGTGGAGCCAAGAGCTGGTGCAGTGCCTGCCATGTAGACGGCGTTCCATCGGGGCGGCTCATCGTCAGCGGGGGCCGGCTCATTATTAGAGCAACCCAAAGCCGCTCGTCGTAGAGCGGAAGGATGGACTCACTCTCTCCGACTGATGACTCGCCATTAGAATAAACCAAGGTGCCGCTGCCAAAAGTAGAGTTATTCGCGAGATCGACACCCCGGGTGAAGCCGATGAAGACATGGTTCTGGTGGGTTGTACACACCGAGCCAACTCGACGATGTTGGTGTAGGTGTCTGGCTCGGGTCCTGACTCGCTGATCTTGCCGATGAAGATGTCGATCTTGCCAAAGGGGACCGGGTACCCGTACTCGATTGAGTCGGGCTCGGGGCCCCAGCCCGAGTCGTCGATGTAGAGCTTGCCATGGTGACTCTTGGTCATGCGGCTGATCGCGTATCCCTCCACTACAAAAAAATACACTTCCGTGATGATACGTGTTTGTCACAGTAGGTCGCGTTTTTTGTCATGCATGTACATCCATGACAAATTTATGACAGAATCAAGATAGTCATACCTGTGCTGTCGTAGAAGTGTTCCATGACATTACCAAAATTATCATCACGGAAGTGTCCACTTCCATGACGATAAATCGCGCGTCACAGAAGTGCTTTCGTCAAGGGTGACCGACACGTGGCATCCACCGTAACGGAATGCTGTTAAGCTATCGGGTCGGGTTTTGGATCCGATAACCCGTTAACAGCCCCGACCAATGGGAAATTTCCACGTGTAAAATTCTTATTGGCCGGATGAAACACATGTCAGCTCGTCAGTGGGTCAGATAGGCGCCTATGATATGTCGACACGTGCCACGGCCCACCACTGGCCCATTTAGCTTACAAAGCCGGCCCGTATGACTTGGTCAAAAGTTAACGGGCTGGCCCATGAAAAGCCTGTTAGCGGTCTGTTCGCAAATAGACCATTTTATGGCCCGTTAACTCACGACCCGTTAGGCCCTAAAGGAAATCGGCCAAACAACGTCATGTGGGTCGTCGAATATAACACCAGCCCATTTCACTTTTGGCCCATGTATGGCCCACGACGTCTTTAGGCCCATATGAGGCCTTCGTATCTTTCAGCCCATTACAGGCCCACGGTGACTCTAGCCCATAATGAATAGTAATTTTCTTTATACCCGTTAACGGTCCGTGTTTTACATGGGCCGTTTCCAGCCCGTGTTAGCTTTCAGCCTATTGACGGCCCATACGTTCTTGGGCTCCTTTTCGGCCCTCGATTACTTCCGGCCCGTTACTGGCCTGTTCCCATAATGGGCCAAATTCGGCCCATGGCAAGAGTCGGCCTGTTACTGGCCCGTTACCCTAATGGGCCAAATTTGGACCATGGCAAGAGTCGTCCCGTCACTGGCATGTTACCCTAATGGGCCAAATTTGGCCCATGGCAAGAGTCGGCCCGTTTCTGGCCTGTTAACCCGTTGCGCCGTTTCCAGCCCGTCCTATATTCTGGCCCATTAACGACCCGTTATGCCTGTGACAGAATTAAGCCTTTTCTGTCCTACGTCCTGTTAACGGTCTGTTACAGTGCTGGGCGGATACCAATTACGCCCGATTGCAGCCCATGTAGACCCATTTATCCGACGGCCCGAGGCCCACCGATTCCAGGCCCATTTATCGATGGCCCATAGGAGACCCATGGATCCTACGACCCGTATATGGCCCATGGTAGTTGCGGCCACTAGCAAACCAGGGAAAAAGAAGACTAGGAAATAAATAAGGCCGAAACTAATGCTAGGGTATTAAGGCGATTGCACAGATTACATCCACTCGGCATCAAAGATCGCCACTAGTGCAAATATAGGGTACACCCTACACTATACAAAAATGGCTTGCTGTTTTCTTCGGCCAGTGGTTGCACGTTAAGAATAAATTTTGTATTGCACCAAAACAAATTACAACTATATAACAAAAGGAAGGTTGGCATAAAAATTAATAGTCTAGCAGATAAATGCACCACCAGAAGTTCAGAAGCTCAGTTCATTCGACCTGACTGTTACGTTTTCATGCTGTATTGTCCGATGGAGCACCATAACCCTCGCCTTCATTTCCCCTAGGCTCATGAACAACATAGCAAATGTCTGATAGTCTGGTTTCAAAACCATGCATATCTTGACGACATTGAGCAATGTTTCTCCTTGTTTCACAAAGGGTCTCTGTTAGGGAATGGACTTGTGTCTGGAGCGCAGATACAACATTGCTTTGAGCTTGCATATCTTGATCATGAGGCAGTTTGGACGATATTGCCTTAACAACCAACCCAGTATTACGCAGGAACGTGCTTTTGGCACTGTTAGTGGACAGGTACTGACCCAGTGCAGCAAGAGCTGACATTGCGGTTATAGTTGCCTCGCCACCTTCAGAAGGTGGTGGTTCCACCATTTTTCCATAGCTCGCTGAAAAGTTGAGGTTTTACATTAGTAGTACCAGAACAGAAGATATTAAGGAGGCAGAAAAACCAAACAAAATAGCTTTGGTCTATATACAGAACTTATTCTGGTGAACCCATGTAAAATATTAGTTGTATTTTATTGCAAAGTACATAATAAAACCAGGTTCCAAACATATGACCATGTACCATCGCTAATGTATTGTCTATTTCTTCACATTGTTTTGAGGGCTAAGGATAAAGAGACGAAGTTTATAATACGGTAAGCATAGTATGACATCATTCATATCACAAAACAACTGAGAACAGACAAACATGCAATTGTAAAGTTGTGTGGGCAAGTCCAGCACGGAACTAGATTACAGGTCAAGATCAAAGGAACATCACTCCTCTCTTTTAAACCTTGTAAGGTGCAATGATACGCTAAGAAAATTGTGTATAAAATTGAAAAGAGTAATAGACATTGGATGCAAACCATGCAGTTCAAGGCACAAGTCAGAGTAAGTAGTAGTTAAAAGGCATGAGGATTAAGGACTTACAACAACGGCTTTGACTGGTGTAGTCATGCCCTTCTTCTTGCTGGTGTGACAGTCCTTGAAGATTTCCACAACATTTGGTTCAGGTACTTTTTGGTCCTTGCGGGTTTTCCTCTGCATTTTGAACAAGTCAATATAGATCTGATAATATGCTACGGCGAAAAGAGTGAAACAACAGCTAATTACAAGAGCCTCACAGTGTGCAATATAGCTACGAGATCCTGTCATCTGTTGGAATTTCACTTTCGTATGGTTGGCCTTGTTCTTTGAACAGTTCACCTACAAGAAGATAGATTTGTGTGGCACATGCGTAAATAGGACTTCAACATGTGATCTGATCACATATATATAATGTACCTAATACTTCGGATCAGACCAGTGTTTAACAAGGCCCCTCCAGTCTTCATCCGATATATTTTCCACTGGAGATGTTTGGGAAAGTTCACTGTTAGCCTTGCCTTCAAAGTGAGTTTTCCTCAAGTTATACCGATAATGTTGCAGAGCAGACTTGAAAACATGGGTGCAAGCTTGTCTGGTTGCATCATCTTGGCTATCCAACTTGAACCTCATCTGTTGAAAATTATGGGAGTCTCATTATCAGCAACCTAGAAAGTATGGGACAGAGCAAGACGATATTACTAGTTTCCATACATAACCATACTTACATAAATGGTCGAGGAAGGTGTTGAACTGGGTTTCGTCTTTGTCATTCCTGTATTGAATCCATGTTGGGAGGATACATACATGACACCTAACGGCAACCGCTGCCTCTGATACTAACTTGGCTGACTCTGTAGCATCACGTGGCCTTTTTAAACCTGCCTCAACTCCATTCTTCCTCCTCTAGATTTAGTTAACCTATCGAGCATTATGCCTGATGTTTGTTTCCTCCTGCGCCTAGGTGCTAGTCCAACAACGAACATAGGAAGTGTTAGTGTACATCAAACTGTGAGACTACATATAAAGAAGCATGCAACTGTAACTTGACTCCAGCAACAACCTTCTTGTTGTTGAAGCTCACAAGGTTCATCTGATATTGCCAACTCGTCTTGTGTCAAGAGTGCTTGGGAAGTAGTGTCAGGTGGCAAGGGAGCTTGGGAACATGGTGCTAGCTCAGTTGACGCACAAGTAAGTCATGCAACAGGTAGTACTGTGGTAGGTGTTGCAAGAACTAGGGATGTCTCTGCTTGTTTGGTGGCAGCTATTTGTTTCTGTTTGGCTTTTTTTGCAACTCGTGTAGCATGGGATGTCGTGTTTGTAGAATTTTCCGCTCGACTTTGACCTTCTATTGCACCATCAGTACCAGCAGAATCTGCAGGATTCATCCGCTTCTCATTCCCTGCCATTCTGTGTTTCTTCCTCTTTCTCTGTGCCATGTTAAGTCAAGCTAACAAGAAAAATGAATAAAAATTTAGTTCTTCAAAACAAATTGATGCGTGATGCATACGAACTGAACTTTGATGTTAGACAACCACATGATAGGAGGATGTAATATGTATGAAAAACAGGACAGAAGAGATAACCAGAACTATGATGTGTAAACTAAGAAGAAGACATTTCACCAAATTAGAAGCAATGCAATGGAAGGTAGACACCATATGAAAGATGCTACAAATATCGCTCTGCCAAGTTAACAGTGTCTCATCATAAATGGCATTTAAACAAATGTGAAGCAGTACAAGAAATAAATCATATGCAAGATGCAAACAACATCACACTACCATGTTAGAGTTCTCTCGTCATTAGTGCCATTGCATATTCATAGCTTATGATGTGTAAACTAAGGAGAAGGCATTTCAACAAATTAGAAGCAATGAAAGCTAGACACCATATGAAAGATGCAACGAATATCACTCTACCAAGTTAAAATTGTCTCGTCATAAGTGCCATTTCAACAAATTAGTAGTACAAGCTAGAAAAGAATGTGAGATGTAACCTATATCACACTCCGAAGTCAAACATGTCTTATGATAAGTGATTGTTGCAGGTTACACAACAGTAGTGATTTGATGTAAGAACATGGTGTGATAGACAGATATGGTATGTTCTAGAAACAGGAACACGTGTCTTATTCAAGTATAATGTGTAAAGTAAGCAGATGGAATTCAACAAAATTAGAAGCAATACAAGCTAGACATCACACATAACATGCAACCACATATAACAGTGCCAAGTTAGAGGGAGCACCGGTGATGCTGCACTAGGGGAGACGTGCTCATCATAAACACAACTTTGTTGAGTGTCTATGCATGTGCTGTCTTGGAAATCATCTTGGGGGTGTGGAGGAGTAGAAACTATAGAGGCCCTCTGTTCGGAAGGAGCACCTTTATCTGCTGCCTTGCTAACTTCCTTCCGCTTTATTGATTTTGAATTGTCAAGTAAAACCGACAAGGAAAAGCAATAAAATTATCTCTTTAGAACTCATTCATGCATGATACTGAAAATCACTACTTTGATGTAAGGCAAACACATGATACCAGGATGGAATATGTACGAAAAACAGGACGGCATGGCATGTTCACAACTGTTTGTGTAAACTAAGCAGAAACCATTCCAGCAAATAAGAAGCAATGCAGGCTAGACACCACATGAAAGATGCAACCAATATGACTCTGCCAAGTTAAAAGCGTCCCATCATAAATGGAATTTCAACAAATTAGAAGCAGCGCATGCTATAAATCATATGAAAGATGCAACTAATATCGCACTTCATATACTAAAGGTGTCTCGTCATGTTGATCGATGCGGGATACAAAAAACAATAATTTTATGTAAGGACATGCTTAATAGACAGCTGTACTATGTACTAAATACAGGAAGGCATGTCACATTAACAGGTATAATGTATAAGCTAAGCAGACTAGCACATGCAGTTTAACCAGATTGGAAGAATTACAATCTAGACACCATATGCAACATGCAACCACATATCATGCTGCCAAGTTAGAGCAAGCACATGCGATGCTAGTGTAGGGGAAATGCTGTAATCAACTACAGAGCTACGTTTACTATCTTCATCTAGCATTTCTGTTTCTTGAGAATCATGTCAGGAGGCTGACGCTGCATTCTTTAAATGAGAAGTAGTCCCCTTGCCTGCCTGCCTCATCATAAGTGATTGATGAGGGATACACAAGAACATTAGTTTGATGTAAGAACATGGTTAATACACAGATGTACTAGTATGTACCAAAAACAGAAAGGCATGTCATATTCAAAGGTATAATGTGTAAGCTAAGCAGAGGCAATTTAACCAAATTGGAAACAATACAAGCTAGACATCCAGCTGGAGTGGTGAGCATGATCATCTAGGACCTGAGAGCCTGGTGGGAGGCGGGATGCTTCACCACCATCGCAGCTTTTTAGTTGGCTTCCAGGTGATGCCTATCTTTGCTGGGCTTGTCACTGGCTCGGCCAGTGCCCTGACTAGCTATTTGTCTTCTGGTGCTCACGGTGGTTCATGTAAAAAAATATCTTTCCTTATCTTACCGACTTCGGCCTTTCGAATACAAGCTAGACACCATATGGAACATGCAACCACATATGACACCGCGAAGTTAAAGCAAGCACCTGGGATGGTGGTTCATTGCGAGCAAGGTCATCAACTCCAGAGCTACGTTTACCGTCTCCATCTGCTGACACTGCACCCTTTATAGCGCTGTAACGTGTCTTGCCTACCCACATACGAAGCTGGAGCGACTTCTCTCTTTTCTTTTTGGCTTCTCTCATGGCAATAGAGTCTAAAATACCCTTGCATAAAAACACAATAGTGAGAGTAAGGGTGAAGTGTGTGCCGAACTAGTGCACTGTAAAAGTAGCAGATAGCAGGTGGCTGAAAAATAAATTACAGGAGACATATGATAGCTCTACAACATTGCATGGCAAACAGAATTAGATTATACTCCGTATGATTTTGTAATATATGAGCACAGGAAATGCAGGTACTCCTCCAGCACACCACCACATGTGGTCATATCTAAGATAACAGTCGACTAAAAATAAATAGGCCAGTCGATTTTTTTAATGAACCGTCCGATCTATAAGGAACGGGCAGATGGCCTTCGTCTACCTCCCGCCAGTCACTGTTGATGATCTTTCTCGAACCACCAGCGACCACCGGCCCAGACCCCTGCCTCCGCTGCCCTGCCCTCCCATCGACCTCACACCACCGTCATGCTTGGCAGCGCCCCCAGGCCATCCCTTTAATCCTGGCCGACCTCCAGATCAGGCGCCAGTAGCTCTAGGCCGCACACGCCCCTAAGATAAAAACCAAGGCACTGATTCCCCGGTGTAATAGGCGTACTAGCGCCTGTTATGCCAGGGAATGCTTCCATTAATTGGGAATCAACTGGCCAGAAATTGAAATTCAGGAGGGGCGACGGACCTCTAGCTAAGGTGAAATAGTATATGAGGAGAAACCTTGTGCATCGCGTGTTACTAGGAACATCTAGTATCAAGAAGAAGCGGTCAACTAGTGTCTTCTGTGGGATGAATACTGTGCAAGCAGAGACATAAGATTTGCACGAATAAGGGAAGAGGAGTACCTTTTTCAGTTGCCGGTGTGGTCACCTCCACATGTCGCGCCGATCTTCTTCTTTTTACCGGGGAAACCGATGTTCTGGAGGGTGCAGGCTTGGACGAACCCATGGCCAAATCGTTGACTGTGTTGTCATGGCCGTATGTCGGCGGAGGGGAAGCAGATCCGAGGCGGCGAAGGACGGCGTAGCAGGAACAGCTCCGGTGCGGTGGAGGGTGGCGAAGTTGGAGCGGCAGCGGTGAGGCACAGGACGGCGTGGTTGAACTGGCTCGGGTACGGACGGCTCGACCTCGGCTTCAACTACTAGCCATGGAGGGCATTGCGGTTGAGGTTGCGGTGGACAACGACGTCGGGGTATCAGCTCCGGAGTGATGGAGGAGGGCGGCGGTTGATGGGTGGGATGGGGTGGTGGACGAAGGATGCCGGGGTTTCGCGGCTGGTGGAGAGGTAGTTTTGGCGCCCACAGAGGAATGGGGAATCAGACGGGTGGGGGGGAACCATGTTTTGGTCTGGGACGCGCTTGTTTTTGGTTTTTTGAATAGAAGATGGGACGCGCTTGTTTGAAATTTGGGGAAAGTACAAACTTTGCCCCCTCTTAAATTTCGGACCTACTGCGGGTCGATGGTAGGATGGTAATCCCAGGTGTCCAAAATAGTGGGCGGGAGCAATTTCGACCGCGCGCATGTGTGCTTAGGCGGCCATTGTGTATGAATGTTTTTCGGATGCGGTTGCGTGGCGTCTAGATGAAGCTACAAACCTACCCCGGTTTAGACCTTTGGACGTCGGACCGGTAGGTTTCACGGGTCGGAGTTATTAGAAAAGTAATTTCCTTGTACTACCAAACATTGGTCTCACGCGGTTTCGGGCGAGTAGAGGCTCTTTTGGCGCTTCGTTCGAAATTTTGAAACACAAGCATTCACGTTTAGAGTACACTTGAACTATGAGGATTGACCTAAATATACAACGTTATATTTGACCTTGTATGTTTGAAAACCTCATTAAATTATCCGCTTCTTTTTGAAATTTTGACACTTGAAAATCCTATAACTACGATTATTTTGGAATGGAGGAGCTAAATTTGAATCTATTTTGTACACGACTACATAGGCTATTATGTACAAAATCAGAGCAAAGATTGGTGCCCCCATAATTTAGGTATGTTTTACAAATGCCATGATATCAAATTCAAATAATTGAATGGACTTCATGTTGAATTTGATTTTTTTAAACCACCTTAAGTTGAATTCAAATGTATGCTAGTTCATAGGTAGCTATTTATAATGTCCATTGTGTAACTTTCGTACGTATAATGTGCTTTACACACACAACATGAACTATACTCACGTTTATATTCGATTGCTAAAGCGATGCATTGTCTGGAGTTCAAAATACTAACTATGTGGATCAATTGTGTCGAATAATAACATAGACATGCTCAAACTCGATAGAATCTAGATGTTTGATGGATCAATGATCGCTCCTTACGCGAATTGCAAATATCATGATCCCATCCTAATATTTGGATACAATTTATATCTTTAATCAATGTGTAGAGTAGTCTTTTACGTGTAGTTTCACTCTCCATCGGTGGCCTCTCACACATGCTCACACACTCTCTCCCGAGGTGTCTTTCTCGCACACATGCTCTAGATATAACCCTCCCTCCCTCTCGTAACCATTTACAACTGTGTCCACTAACCTTTATCACACGCACTCTTCCTCTCGCAAACATACACACGCACAATCCTCATCGACCCTTTCTATATACATGGACCTGCCTACGTGTCTCATGTATGCACATTATCTTTACGCCTGTCTCTCACGCATTGTCTCACACCTCTCTTCCTAATCGACGAGTATGATTCTAGCAGAGCATTCTGTAGGATGCCCCTTAAAGTTAGGTTGGATGAATAGTAATATCAGAGATAAAGGGGTTAACTTAGTCCGAGAACCTAGGGTTACACATCCTAGCCGGCTTTGTCAGTGGACACACAGTCCTTCACAAGTCTGCTATCTTTGTCTTGTACGACTAGTCATCCATGGGTCTTCCTAAATGCGTCACGGGCCGACCAATGTGGTGCAGGACGGAACCAAACGAAGGGCCTCACCTCGACCCACCGGACCTCACGCGGTGACACACCCTCTGCCGCCACGTCTCATTATCTTCTCACACCCACACATACCAACACAAACACCACACACACAGAAAATTTCTCCTGGTGCCTCTATTCCCTCCCCCCTTGCATATACACACTCAAGGGAATGGAATCTCTTGTCGTGATGTCATATTCGTCTCTCTCTCTCGACCACTCTCATTTCTCGTGCTATCTCTCCCACCCCCCTCGCCGGCCCCTCTATCCATGCCTCTCTCGAATACGTAATACACACACATACTTCTCTAGGCCCTGCCAAATGCATTAACTACACATTCACACATGTTACATCACATACCCCATTGATCTAAAAAGCCCTCTCTTCACGTTTATTTCGCATACAACATTCCTTTTGAATGAAGTGTGGCCAAAAAATTATTTTAGAGTTTCTACATATATACAACATTAAAAGGTTATATGGAGGAGTACGAACGCTAATTTGCATTGCATGGTGCCCACAATGATATTTATTCCGCACTGTGAATTTGTATATTTTTATACTACATACAAAGTTAATTAGTCATAATAAAGAGAAACGAAGAGCATATCTCTCTCCATAGCATACCCCCTGTACGCCCCTTTCACGTATGCACACAAAACTATCTCCAGGTCCTCTAAAAGTAAGCCCCCAGAACATTCACGCATGTTTCATATTTCTCTCGCGATATATGCAATGACGATCATTGTATTTGAAGCAAAAGCATGATACGTACATTGGACTTCAGAATCCACTCATTACGGTCACCATTTAAGTTTAGTGGTTATAATACAGTCACGGGCTCACCGTACAACTCTGTATTTGCTCTTGACATGACTAATTGACCAGTTAAACGCTCCATGTGGCACCTCTAGTGTTGCATCACATTATCTCAATACCATCGTGCCCACCTGTCGACTTGTATCTACTCTACATCTACACTCTTATAAAATACATAAAATACACTCTTATAAAAAATAGAGTTGGTGATGATGGTGTGCCTGCCATCCTGCAATATAGGCTGTCCGATTTATATCTAACGGATAGGAAAGAAACTATGGCAATTTTGCAAAAAGGTACCCACACACCTCTCCACATTTGCAAATAAGGCCTTCCCTCGTTCATCCTTCTCTCTCACAAGATAAACAAGTCATACAAATGCATCTTGATGTTACGTGCAATGCACGGGCATCTTGCTAGTAAGAATAAAAACAAACGACAAAAAAAATATTTGGACGGTGGTTCGAAGTCATGACCGCGGGCACAGCGGACAAGGTGGTCTTCTATTGGTATGCCGAGCCATCTGTTTTAACACACAGGAGCTGGTGTGGTGATTATACACATAGGCACGCATGCACACGAACTGCATCCACGCAACACTCACACAAACACATGCACCCACGCACGCACGCAACACTCACACGTACACACACAGCCACGCACGCACGCAACACTCACACGCATGCACGCAAACACACCAGTACACCACACGACCAACACACACTCTCACGCTCAAGTGCTCAACCTACACGTGCATGCGCACACATCAGGCCCTGACAGACACATACACAACCAGGTGATTCCTGCGCACGGGTTGGAGCCTTGTCGCGCCTGCGTAAATTTGTGTTTATTAGACCTTTTGCCTATGCGAACTGACATGTGGGACCCACAAGAAACGTGGTCAATTTAACTAGTCAACATGGCGCCACGCAGACTATTTGGCCGGTCAACAGAGTGCAATCCGATGCTGAACTGTGAGCAAGTGACCGTATAATCACCGCAAAACGTATATAGTGACCGTAATCAGCTCATTCTGTAGTTCGGTGACCGTATTACGCTTTTCTGTCTGTAGGCCCTCCAAAACTACATCTCTACACGTTCTCGCATGTTACATCTAACAACTATGCAATACAGCACTACTACTACACTCTAACACAATAAATCTTATGTGTTTTTAGTTTTACTAGATATCATATTGTTACTTATAATTATTCAGTTTGCATACATTAAAATTGCCTTTCAAATGTATGGCCAGTATCATCTACCGCGCGGGAAAAATCCCGCCCTTTCGTGTTTAATCGGGTTTGTATCGATGGATCGTGCGAAACAACAAAACTATAGTACTATACAGTACAAGTGACAGTTCACTGGGCCGTCGTGTCGTCTGCTCCTCCGTCGTAAGAGTGGAGCGCTCGCTTTCATAAATCTTCCAGTCCATTTTGCCGACAAGTGGGACATCAAGCTACCGGGTCCACGTGCCATACCGAAATACAGTGCAGAGAAGCCGGGGTGAAGCACCCCAGTCATGGCACCGGCGTAGTAATGAGCAATGAGGCGTCAAATCACAAAGTTGCACCTTTCCCGCAGTTAAGTTGGAGGGACGACGCAACCATCATTTCACTTGTTGCTGAATCTGCTTCTCCCTCAACTTCTTCAACTTAACCACGTGTTGCTTCTGCCGTTGTTCTGCCTCATGTGGGACGCGGATCGGCTTGGTAAAGCACTGACACGTGGGACCGCATGTTAGCAAACCGCCAGGACAACGTCCTCCGGAAATAAGAAGCCTAATCCTAGACTTACAAAGGGCTACGTAGCTGCTACGTATACTTTCCATCTAATCTATATATGCCCCCCTGATTTTCAGGTGAGGTGGGCCTAATCCTCTCCTTTAATCCAATCAAATAGTCCCACATCACATCAGTTCGTAACTTTACGTAAACCATTACGTGGATGTAGCATTGCTCAAATAAGAAACCTCCCCCGCCATCCGCGCGGCAAAATCACCTCCTTTTTACTAATATTGATTCTATAATTTTTTAGATCAATATAATTGAGATTTGTATAGATAGCACATAGGAGAAAAACCAAGTGGTACGGTTAAGCGCATCCACAATGTGTAGCCAAATGTGAAAATAGCTTTTGGCATCGTGGGAACCATTGTGGACGGTGTTGCCAAAGCCAAAACGATGGAACCGAAGCTCCCTGATTGATTGATTGATTGAAGGAATAGAAAAATGCAATATCTCTCCTCTTTCTCCCATGCTTGGACGCATGTAGTACAGTATAGAGCATAGAGTCTACTCCCCTGTCCCTTCTATCACAAATCACAAAGCAGTGAGGCGTCAAATCACAAAAGCACAGACGAAGCAACCATCATTTCACTCTTCGCTGACTCCGCTTCTCCATCGTCTTCTTCGAGAAACCATCTCACTGCACTAGTACTCCTAGTAGTACTAGTAAAGGACTTCCTGGATGCAAATAAGGCGGTTGTCTCGGCTTGTAGGCGGCACTTGCGAACGACTTATCATGGTCTCCCTCAATGGTGTTCTCCGTCGAACGCACTTCGCCAAACCACCCAAAAAAAGATATCGTCGACGTCACCGCAATGGGGAAGGAAGTCAAATATAGTTACTACCTCCAATTTTTTGTACACAAGGCCAGTATATCAAAATTACAATTTGCAAAGGGCCACTAACACTAATCAAGGCAAAATTGATGGGGTTAGCAACCAAGGACATTAATATCCCCTGCATGCATGCGGAAGTGAGAAGGTTGGTTTGCATGGCGCTGCATTAATCAAGCGATGATGAGTGAGATGGTTAGCTCTTTGGTCTTTGGAGAAAAAAATACGCATTAATTGACACGTGAAACGAGGATTTGTATCGATTAAATCCCGCGAAGGAAAACTCCGCCTTTATTTTTTAACACTAGTACTCCTAGTACGTACGTACTTATCCTTTTTGGGTCTAGGCCTTGCATTGCCAAACTTCGCCACACATTTTGCCAAGCTTGCCTAAAGTTTTCAAAATGAAAAGGAGGTACACTTGCGCATGGCTGTCGCGGTCGCACCGCACACTCACACGGTCGCTCCTGCACACCGCGGTCGCACCGCACCCTCACACAGTCGCTCCTGCACGCCGCAAACCCAACCAAGGGAACACACCCTCACTGACACGTGCTGTCGCATGTGAACAAACCAAACTCAGCCATCCTATCGCTGACACATAATTTTTGTTCATAGAGTATGTTTATCTAACCGCATGTTGGGGAGTATCTATACGGCCCGTGCGGTGGTCTGTTGGGGAAGAAGAAGAGGTGAGGAAGAAGGAAAGAAGGGTTAGGAGACGTAGGATATTCATCCAACCGCCTGAATGGGTAGACTGACCCAAGTCAGGCGACTTGCATAACAAATCTATGTTTTTACACAGAAAAAGATCCATAAAAACAACAACATAAAGAAAAACTATCACTGCTCGCGGAAAGAGACGACCTCGTCATCTTTGGCTGCAGGAGTGAACCAGTCGTCGCTGCCGACGTGTGTCTCCGCACCGTGGTTGTCCTCGGCCTCCAGCTACTCTTTCAAGCGGAGCGTGCGGGCGCTCTGCCACTACAAGAAATATGTCAACTTATGACCATCTGTTAGTGACCCTCGAAGAATTGGTCATAAATTTATGACCATTTTAGACCAATTGGTCAAAAGCTGTTCAGGGGGCTCCAAACCCTAAACCATTGCGACCATTTTGGTCAGAAAGGTTGTAATTTCCTTACACGAAATGGTCACAAAGCAAACAGTGCTAGTCCGCTGCCTTATTTCTAGCTGATCATGACCAATATAGATGGTCATAGCCTTGTAGATTGTGGTGGGTTGTGATGACTAGGCGCCATCTCATCAGTTTTGCCTATGTGTCATGTCCATGTGGCAGTTTTTGCCCTAGGTTGTGAAGCAACCTATATTTCTATCATTCCCAAAATTCCCAAAAAAATCTCATAAATTCTTTGGATCATATATTCATCAAATATGTAAAAATCCTTCCTTGCCTAGTTCAAAACTAATTCAACAATATTCATTTTCCTATTATGTTCACAACAACACTTTATGAAGGAAGTGCTATTTATATATTCTTGATTGCCCTAGGAATTTTTGGGCACTCTTTCCTATCCAAATCATTACCGCATGACAAAATTCAGCTCCATTTGCCTAGCAAATCTTCCTCGGCAAATTTCCAAAGTTTTTGTCCACCTAGAAGCATTGTGAAGGAAGTACCTTTTTTATATCTCTAAATGACATGAAATTTATACAGTTTTTTCATATGCCCAAATTATCACCCTCCTCCAAATTGCAGCTCAGTCAAATCATCTATGTGAGCCCAGGTTCAATTTATATTTTATGGCCAAATTGGCACGTTGCAAAGCAAGTGTTATATAGACCCCTCCTATTATCCTCAAACTTTTCGGGCACTCTTCCATACCCAAATCATTGCCACATGATAATATTCAGCTCAATTTTCCTAGTAAATCGTTCTCGGGAATTTCCAAAGTTTCTACCTCGAGAGAAGCTTTGTGAAGTAAGTACTAGCTAGGATTACCCGAATGATCTGAAAATTTACCAGCACATGACCATACCTAAGTAACTTACCTACACCAATTTGGAGCTCATTTCATTCATCCAATCTCTCACTAGTTTTCTCAAGTTTCTGTCCATAGAAGAGCATTGTGAAGGAAGTACTACTTTGTCATGTCCAAATGGTATCAATTTTCTACAATGCTTTGCTATGCCCAAATAACCATCCTCCACAAAATTTCAGCTCAATCCATTCATTATTTTGAGCCCAGCTTCAACATTCATATTTTTGTCTAGCGTGGTACTTTGCAAAGCAAGTACCACCTAGGATCCTCCTTTTGAGCTAAAAATTTGTGAAGACATTCTCCTTAGTAGATGATCATCCTCAGCCAAAACTCACGCCCATCGGCCATGTGCATTTCCCATACCGCTAATCAAACACTTGGCTGCTAATTCATGTTTGAGCATCGATCGGTCTCCTCGTGAGAATCTTATGTTGTAATTTTATTCCTAACACCAACCTGGGGAGTGCCCAACCCACTAGACATGCCTAGGCCACCCAGAACACATGGCAACATTACGGTCACACGGTGACCACGCGACGGGCATGCGAGTTTACGCGCTCTAGAGTTGGGGCCCTCGGCCATCGCCCAAACCTCGACGTATCGCCACCAAACCATGTATTTATGCTTAAATAGGTCCTTATGTAACTAGAAATGATTTTTGGAAAAAATAAATAGCAAACTATGAGGCAGTTGCAGTTCAAATTTGACCCGCTTCCAGCTGAATCGGCAGAAATTTGTCTTTTTCACGAGAGGTGGATCAAAAACATTTACACCCAACCATTTTGTCAATTGTGCATTAAATATGGCCTAGTATTTTATAAAAATGATTTGGTCCAATTTTGCAACAATTATTTGGTAGTTCCTTCACAAAAAACCCTCCTTTTGGGCACTCGAAAAATGGAAAATGGTTTTTTCGTCCAACGAAAATGAAAACTTCCTTAGGCAACATTGTTTGCTATTCCAATATGCACCCTTGTGCACAATATTAGATCATTTAAACAAACTATGCCATGAATGTGGCCATAAGATTGATCATTTGGCTTGAAAGCCATTGATCTCCACACGTGATAGCTCGTTTCTGAGAACACTTTTTTAAAATAGTTGTCGTATTACAAGTTTGTTATTTTCCTGGGAACTTGGCCACATATAATGACACAATGCGAAGGTTTCCCAATTTTTTGATTTTTTTTGAATTTTTTATGCCCGTTTCAAAATGCGGTCAAAACGGCGGGAATGACCGTTCCTAGCTAGTAGTTGAATCTTGGAATTTTTTTGGTATTTCTCTGATTAAATAGATACTTATGTACCTAAAAATGATTTTTGGAAAAAATAAATAGCAAACTACAAGGCAGCTACAGTTCAAATTTGACCCGCTTCCAGCTGAATCGGCGAAAATTTGTCTTTTTCACGAGAGGTGGATCAAATTTTTTTACACCCAACCATTGTCAATTGTGCATTAAATATGTCCTAGTATTTTATAAAATTGTTTTGGTCCAATTTTGCAACAATTATTTGGTAGTTCCTTCACAAAAAACCTCCTTTTGGGCACTCGAAAAATGGAAAATGGTTTTTTCGTCCAACGAAAATGAAAACTTCCTTAGGCAACATTGTTTGCCATTCCAATATGCACCCTTGTGCACAATATTAGATCATTTGAACAAACTATGCCATGAATGTGGCCATAAGATTGATCATTTGGCTTGAAAGCCATTGATCTCCACACGTGATAGCTCGTTTCTGAGAACACTTTTTTAAAATAATTGTTGTATTACAAGTTTGTTATTTTTCCTGGGAACTTGGCCACATATAATGACACAATGCGAAGGTTTCCCAATTTTTTGATTTTTTTTTGAATTTTTTATGCCCGTTTCAAAATGCGGTCAAAACGGCGGGAATGACCGTTCCTAGCTAGTGGTTGAATCTTGGAATTTTTTGGTGTTTCTCTGATTAAATAGGTACTTATGTACCTAGAAATGATTTTTGGAAAAAATAAATAGCAAACTATGAGACAGCTGCAGTTCAAATATGACCCGCTTCCACCTGAATCGGCGGAAATTTGTCTTTTTCACGAGAGGTGGATCAAAACTTTTTACACCCAACCATTTTGTCAATTGTGCATTAAATATGGCCTAGTATTTTAGAAAAATGATTTGGTCCAATTTTGCAACAATTATTTGGGAGGTCCTTCACAAAAAAAACCTCCTTTTGGGGACTCGAAAAATGGAAAATGGGTTTTTCGTCCAACGAAAATGAAAACTTCCTTAGGCAACATTGTTTGCCATTCCAATATGCACCCTTGTGCACAATATGAGATCATTTGAACAAACTATGCGAGGAATGTGGCCATAAGATTGATCATTTGGCTTGAAAGCCATTGATCTCCACACGTGATAGCTCGTTTCCGAGAACACTTTTTTAAAATAATTGTCGTATTACAAGTTTGTTATTTTTCCTGGGAACTTGGCCACATATAATGACACAATGCGAAGGTTTCCCAATTTTTTGATTTTTTTGAATTTTTTATGCCTGTTTCAAAATGCGGTCAAAATGGCGGGAATAACCATTCCTAGCTAGTGGTTGAATCTTGGAATTTTTTTGGTGTTTCTCTGATTAAATAGATACTTATGTACCTAGAAATGATTTTTGGAAAAAATAAAGAGAAAACTATGAGGTAGCTACAGTTCAAATTTGACCCGCTTCCAGCTGAATCGGCGAAAATTTGTCTTTTTCACCAGAGGTGGATTAAAACTTTTGACACTCAACCATCTGGTCAATTGTGCATTAAATATGACCTAGTATTTTAGAAAAATAATTTGGTCTAATTTTGCAACAATTATTTGGTAGGTCCTTCACAAAAAAACTCATTTTGGGCACTCGGAAAATGGAAATGATTTTTTTTGCGCAATGAAGAAGAAAACCTCCAAATCAACATTGTTTGTCATCCCAAGATACACACATGAGCACATTATTGGTTAATTTTAACAAACTATAAGAAGGTAATATGTTGAATGTTACCCGAAATAAGAGGGTAAAAAATATAAGAGAAACAAAAGAAAAAAACCAAATTATGTAGGCTTAATCCTGATTGGTGGAGTCAGTTGTGGCATGGATCGCTGACATGGAGAACATCCGTCCATCCATACATCCATTCATGTGTCCATCCTTCCGTCCATCCATCCCACCACCGCGAACCCCACCCAACCCCTCTCTCCTGAGCGAACCCCACCCCTCTCCCCTCAAGCTCGAACCCCACACAACCCCTCTCTCTTGCGCGAACCCTAGCTTCCTCCCTTGCCGCCGCCACCTCCAGCCGCCGATCCCCGTGACCAGCACACCAACGTCCGGCGAGATCCCGGCGACGCAGCAGCCGCCCTCCCCGCTGCGGCTCGGGGGCAGGCAGCAGCAGCCCCTCCCGCTGCCCAGGCTGGTAGCAGCCCCTCCCGTCACCCTCCCCGATCCAGATCCCTCGCCGCCACCCACCCTCCCCTCGCCGCCACCCACCTCTGCCCTCGCCGCCACCCACCTCCACCACATCTCCCCTCCCCACCTCGATGCAGAACCCCCCGTCCCCTTGTCGCCGCCACGCACCCCTCAGATCCTCGCCCCCGATGCAGAACCCCCTCATCCCCCTCGTCGCCACCACCCACCCCTCAGATCCTCGCCGCCACCCACCTTCACTGCCGCCCTTACTCTCCCCTCGCCCCCCTCGTCCTCGACCAACCTTGCCGCCCGCCCGCCCATCCTACACCTCGGAGGCGGCCTACACCCCGCGACCCGGAGGGGTACGAGACGAGCGATGTCCAAGGAGCCCGTCATCTGCTGCGCCATGCCATGGAGCTCACCACCATCGGTGGTGATCTGCTTCTTCCTGTCCATGGAGGTGTGCATCTTCCATTCAAGGTGCCCATCTTCCCCTATCCTCTTGGATTGATTTCATTTGATCCAACCATGATGCTGATGCGTGCTTGACTCCCTTCCCCACGCAGCTGCAGCTCACAGACGAAGGTCACTTCCTCCTGAGCGCCCACACGGAGGAGCTGCAACAACCCTGGATCCGTCCGTTGGTCCTATTGATTTCTGCCGAAGGTCGTCGGGCTTTTCAGGTACGTCAACATCCTACTCTGGTTGCAGTTGTTCTGGTTATATTGGACTATGCATGATTTTATCCATAGCTGACACTTTAAATCAAATCCATGATTCTGATATGTACTATTTGTTCACATTTAAGTATAAGTTAAATAGCCATGTTAAGGGTAACCCGTGAACACTTGCTTATAAGAATGAACTTGACTTACTATATATACCCAAGTGAAGATGTAATGTTACTAATTTACTATGGCAATGGATTTTATCTATGTGAGATTAGAATTTGAGTGCCATCATTCATCTCGTGGTATCTTGTTCTCTGAGATTAGAATTAATTAGTAATAGCAGTTTGGATTGCTTTGTCTTCACAGTGCTCAAATGGACTAGATTTGCAAATCAATGGTGAACACTAATCTAGTGAACGAAATAATGGAACAAAAACATGTCCCCTTTTTCTTCAGATGACATACTGAAGTAAAACCCAACTGAAGCTGAAATGTTCATGTCGAGGGATTAAACATAGCACACGCAGTTTTCTTCTCCATTTAATATACTTTTGCATCGTGTGCTTATACTACCATTTGCTTGGTTCTTAACACAAGTGAAGTGTCCAGCTATGTTTCATGATGATTATGTAGTAATGCTCCTCTTCTTCCTCGACCACCTGAACCACCACGCCGGCGGGCTCCTGAAGCATCAACTTAAGTAACGGTGACCATCCATTCCTCCATTCCTTGCTGCATCTTTGTTGATAGTTTCTGTGCAAATTTTTCTTGGTGTGCCTGATAGTTATAGCTAGGCTGCAGTTGATTTGATATGACCATGCGGTGATCATTTGTCTGTTGTCACAGATATTTCATAGTCTGATTTGGACATTTATTGTACGTGATTCAACATCACCATTGATTTGTATTGTTTCACAGAGTTAATGTGGCTTGACGATGCTGCTGAACACTAAATTAACTTGTCCCTGCATCTTACTGTCAACAATTTGTGCATGACTTGCCTTGGTGATGTAGTTTTACTTGCTGTGTATGCTTGCTTAGTTGTTCACCGGGCCGCTCTCTTGTATCATTTGAGTGTGCCAATTAGTTCGGCCAGCCTCTATGATTTATTCTGATAGCTTCTGGTTGTTATAGGTTTTGGTTATACATGCACATTTGGGTCTTAATTCTTGCCTATTTTCTCTGAAAAAACTAAGACATGTTTGAGCTGACAACTTCCAGTGGATGTTTATTATACTATTGAGTTGAATTCATGTACTGCTAGCTACAAGATGCTATAGTCTAGATACATAATGCAAAGTATGTTGTATTTACACACTTACATCCAACTGCAGTAGCAACATGGGCGAGTTGAGGTGGGGGACAGAGAGGTTGTGTCGTGCGGGTTCTGATCATGGTATAGCAGCACACTTTCCAATGTCGATCTGAGCAAATGATGATGCAAGGCTGCTCCTCCTTGTACTGCATGTCTTCATCGACTTGAATCTTTGACAGGGAGATATTTAAAGCCTTCACTTGTTCATTGTGTCATCTGCTGATTACTTTTTCTATTATTTTCTTGCAAAGCATGTAATGGTTTGGAGTAGTTGATCATGGCCTGATGGAACATTCATGTTGTTAGCATTTCTATATCTACACTATTACAACAGCTTGTTGATCAGGCGCTTCTTTCTTTCTAAATGTGTGCACAGAAGTTCAGTTACCTTCTAAAAAATTATTGGTGCACTATCTATCTATATATATACACTATATATGTACACACACTATTACAGCAGCTTGTTGATCAAGCGCTTCTTTCTATCTATATATATATACATACACTATCTAAATTGTTTGCAACGGCATTATGCACATGAGGCAGGACTATACAAGTGAATTGTCACAGTAAGGTCCTTCCATGGATTTCATGTGGCTCCTTGAGTTGTAAGATGCAGCTCCAACATTGAATATATTTTGAATGCTTCCAAAGATACTCTCTGTTACGTTTACTTCAATATATACATGCATGTTACTGATAGAAGCTGGCTGCAGGAATCCGTACACATATATACTCTCTTGTACAGTACATTTCTAGATCACTCACTAGGCATTATGTAATACTACTAGGAGATATGGGTGAGGGACTAAAAGGATGATACGCTTCTATGAATTTATTTGTAAGAAGTTTTTCTTGGCTGTGTCCAAATCAGCCCAAATGAATTTATGTTCTTTTTACTTCCAGAGTTATAGTGCACTCATACTGTCATCACATTGTGTGTTCTTGCTACATATACCTCTCTATTTGCTTAGGCAGACAACTACTTAAGTAATATGCAAACAACAGCAACAGAGCTAGTGATGCTAATTCTACCTCTTGTTACAGAATCAGAATTCCTATTGTTGCACAGGACAACTCCGTTTCCTCTTGTTATAGAATTGGCATTCCTCTGCTTCTTATGCTACTCTGCTAGAACTCTGCTTTTCTACTTGTCATATTGAATATACATGTTCTAAACATTATACAGTACTTTTGTTGTTAACTCCAAACAACTTGGGATCTTCTCTTCTGCATGCAGTAGCTGGCTTACCAGTACGCTGCCAAGGGGGCATGCCTTGCCCTGGTAGCAAGGAGGGAGTGGAGCCTGTGGCAGGTCGCCGACCGCTCCTTCGAGCTCGGCGCGCCGGACGTGATCATTCTCCTCGGGGACATCGCAGACCCAGACGACTACAATAGATTTGTTCAGGCCACAATCGACCACTACGGCCAATGTAAGTCAGCCCCTCTCCGTTACAACTAACCTGGTTTAACATATTTCTTCCACAAGCAGTCATTCATTTGGGTGTAAGATAGTTGACATTTACACTTGTATATGTTTATCAGAATATTGATACTTTGCATGCTATGAGTAAAATGCTCTATTTTCTTTCGTCACCTTTCTTTTATGAATGATTATCTCATTTTAACTTGCTGGAGAATGAAAGCATTGTACTAGCTAAATTTGTCTTATCATTCTAAAGAACTTGTTTCTTTTTTGATTGGTTTGTTCATAATATATTGGCCCCAAATTTTTTGATTCTTCTCTTTTGGTTCATGTAACAGGGCAACCGTGGAAGGCATGCTGATAGTTCATATTGTCATTCTGTTAGTCCAGTGTAATGAAGGTCATGGCCTAGTCAAGTATGGTCGCCCATTGAGTCGTGCATATGTTTAATATGATTGGAGCAGGGACCCAGTTTGTGCCGATTGTCACTGCATATGTTTAACAGTGATTCTACTTGTATATGTGTTATTACACTAGTAGAATTTGTACCTGGAGCAGGATCCCAATATTTGTAGAGATTGTAACATTGATTGGCATTATATACAGATTGATTCTGGTTGCTGTTACTTGAAGTATTTCTTATGTTTTATGTATGTGCTGATTTAAATATTGATTATTTATTTACTGTCAAATCGAAATCAGAAGAAAAAGGCATTGACAAAAGGGGCCCACTTACTAGAACTTGACCATTGGGACCCATCTAACTAGAGGAATTTTTTGAAAAAAGAAAAATAAAACTGTCTAGCCGAAAAGGCCACGGCCCAAAAATGAGAAGGCTTAATTGCTGGGCTTGGCCCATCTACCTAGCCAAAATTAATATGAGAAAAAAACACTAATAGGCTGAATTAATGGGCCAGGCCCATGTAGAAAACCGAATTGGACCGGGCTGAATCTTGTGCCACATCAGCTTGCCACGCTGGATGCCTACGTGGCCTGTAGAGGTTGCTAGTGACCAAAACGCCACAGTGGACATATTTTGGTCATAAACGTTTGCGACCATTCCAGAAGAAAGGTCGCTATAGTCAGTTTACGACGCCCAGCTTTTGACCTTATGTTTTTGGTCACAAAAAGGTCATAAATGGAAATTTGTGACCTTTCAGTGACCAATAGTGGTGGTCATAAGTTGACATATTTCTTGTAGTGTGCATGGACGAGAGCACAGCCCGGTTCAAGTCGAGGACGCCCGGTTCCGCCTGCAGGAGGGCCTTAATGGCAGCGGCATCCGCGCGCTCCGCGTCGAGTTGAGCCTCCGCCGCCCGGTTCAAGTCCAGGACGTCCGGTTCCGCCTGCAGGAGGGTGTCGATGAGAGCGGCATCCGCGCGCTCTGCATCGAGTCGAGCCTCTACCGCCCGGTTCAAGTCCAGGACGTCCGGTTCCGCCTGCTGGAGGGCCTCGATGGCAGCGGCATCCACGCGCTCTGCCTCAAGTTGAGCCTCCGCCGCCCAGTTCACATCCACGACACCTGGTTCTGCCTACAGGAGAGCCTCGATGGCAGCGGCATGCGCGCGCTCCGCGTCAGGTTGAGCCTCTGCCTCTCGGTCCTCCTTTAGTATCGCCATGTTGAACCACTGGTCTGCCTCCACCATGGGGGACTCGGACGCCGGCACGAAGTCGACGTCCATCATCTCATACCCATCAGGGGCCTTCTGCGCCGCGACCTCCGCCATGAACACTGGATCGGCTTACTCCTCCTCGCAGCTTGGCTCCAGAGAACTCGGGGATTGGCCCGCCACAAAGCGAGCTTGGGAACGGAGGTCTGTGGCGCCGACAGCCACCGCGATTTCTGCGTGGCGCTCCGGCGTCAGCATCTTGTAGTAAGTGATCTTGCGGCGCACCATGGCTTTCCGGTGAACTAGGGGACACTTGATATGGGCTAGGGAATCGAAAGGTGGGGGAATGGGCTGGAGATTTGGTGTGGTTTTAGGGCAGTGGCTGGCGTAGGCCGAGCAGCGAAGGTTTTGGTGTGAATAGTGGTTCCAGTGATGACCGGTCAATCGGTTTTGACTGTATATCGCTCTTGTCGCGTTCGCGTTGCAGCCCGGCACGCTGGACCCTCCGCGTCGCTCACCGAATGGAACGCGCTTCGTCTTGCGTTTTCGCTCGCTTGTGGGACCGCAGTTGAGAGAAAACGGACGTCCCTCCCCCTCCCCCGCTCGCGTCATTTATTATACCACCACTCCCTCTGTTTTATGCGGAGTAAATAAAAACAGAGGGAGTATACTACGGATGAGGAACCCCTGACGTGGCTGAACCCATTGAGTAACTGACATGCGGGGCCTAGCGAGCATGGGGTCCGCTAGTAAGTGACCGAAAGGGAGGGTAAGGCAGGGATACCTACGTCAGAGGATCCACTTCCACTATACTACTTTGACCAAATGTTAGAGTAATAATATATGACATGTAACTTACACAAATGTTAGAGTAATAATATATGACATGCAACTTACACAAAGCATACAGGGTCTAATGTGTTTTTCGAGGCTAACTTTAACCAAATGTTAGAGTAATAATATATGACATGCAACTTACACAAAGCATATGGTCAAATTCGTATGTGAAAGGAGTTTCCAATGATATAATTTTCACATTATACATCTCATGTACTATTAATCTTGTCAATAGTCAAATTGGAAACCATCTCGAGTACAAATCTAGGAGTACGTATGAATCTAACAATATTGATTGGGCGTTGTTGAATGTTGATACCTTTTTGATCAAAGTAGAGATACTTTGACTACACATAAAACTTATATGTAAACTAGAAAGGATAGGAGGGAGTATATTGTACGTTCAAAAACGAAACGAACATCGAATACCCTTTATATATGATTTGCGCATGCTATGATCACCGGTTCAAAATTTTGAATCCGCCTTAGGTATCACGTGCCCCCACTCGTTCCCTCTCGATTTCATCTCAGGGTCTGGAGATCTATTGAAAGAGGACTAGGGTGGGTACATGCAAATGATACTCGGCGGAATGTTCAAATGAGGCATGCGGGAGGATGGACTAGACTGGAGGGCGACATGATCGATGAAGAAGAGGGTTGGAGAGGAATGAGAAATAAGCAAATGCCACATGATTATACTTGAACGGCTCAAATAAACAATAAGTTGTCTCGCTTGGCCTACATAGTGAAAGGCCTAATGTGCAACGCGGAGCACTGACGCTCGAATATGGCCGGGAAAACAGGGAAACAGACATGTGGGGCACACCCGTCGGGACGACGTAGCGCAGACTAGTCCAATGGAGGAGCTGGCCCACGACCTCCACGCCAGCGACAACCGTTCATGTGGGTTGTTGGGGCCAACAACGGGGCACAGCAAGTGCGAATGCTCTGCTGGAGAGCTTGTCTTCGGGGATGAAGCTCGAGGTCGCCGCCCTCGCTCAAGTCGCCTCTCACGATGCAATAGCGGCGTAGCCGGACGCGGACGCGACCGCACAAGCGGTGGCCACGCCGGCGGCCGATGACGGAAGCACCGTCAGCCACGCGTCCTACTTGTCGCCGTCCAACGTCCAGCACCGCCGAGGTTGGGGACTTCTCCGAGGATGAGTAGGGCATGGGAGGCGGCAGGGCATGGTGTGCTAACTGGCCGGTCCGTATCCTGTGTTCTACTCTTCTTTGCTGGAGACCGCACCTTCACTTCACGGGTCTTGAACCCCGCCCCCGTACATAGAGATCGCAGATGGAGGACGTCGGTCGCCGCCGTAGAATAGGTTTAGGGTCGGGTTTCTTTTATTTTTTGTACTATAAAAGTTCGAAATGTAATGAAAATCTGCCGTGTTTGCATTAATCTCGGCCGGTGTATATGAACTTTCACAATAATATACATATTGTAGGAGTACTAGCAAGATGCCCATGCGTTGCACGGAAGATCAACATCTTGTGGGAGAAAAGGATGAACGAGGGAAAGCCTTATCTGCAAATGTGGAGAGGAGTGCGAGTAAATTGTCATAGTTTCCTTCCTATCCGTTAGATATAGATCGGACGGCCTATATTGCAGGATGACAGGCACACCATCATCACCAACTCTGCTTTTTATTGAACCGATACAAATCTAACATGCGAAGTAAAATAAACACATAGGGTCTATACATACACAAATTATCTTAGGCACTCCAATAGTACGTCCACTACACATTCACGCATTTCACATCTTTCTACATCTACGGGAACCTACGAAAGGGTTAACATAAATTGCCTCTCTCTCCCCTGATTTTCATGGTGGTGGGCCCCTCCCTCCCCCCCAATCTACAATCAACAGCTCACACGTTTCACATTACGTTAATTACGTAAATGGGATTACATAGGTGTAGCATTACTCGTCCTAAAAAACCCAACCAAGCCAACCTCCCAGCATATCGCGCGGGAAAAGACCCGGACGCACCGTTTTAGTCGGGATTACCTAGTAGTATCGATGGATCGCGCGAAGCAACAATTTTTTTTGGAGGGGGCGAAGCACCTAGTTTAAAAGGAAAAAAAGGCGGTACACTCATATCACTCCTATCGCGGTCGCATTGCACCCCACACACGTTCGGTCCTGCACACGGCTCACGCAAACGGAACACGCTTCGGCTTGCCTCTTCACTGACACGTGGGGCTGCACTTGGAGAAACCGACCATGCACCAAACTCCCCTCGCCCACCGCGCGAAAATCCCCCCCACACCCAAAAATTCCCCCCAAATCCGATTCAACCGCCCTTCGGCCAACTAGCCAATAATATTCCGCAAACCCCCCTCCCCCTGTCCCTCTCCACTCCATTCGCTCCGCCAAAGCCGCCCTCCCCGCCGTGCCGATACATCGGCGCCGCGGCTCGACGATCCTCTCGCTCCCACAGTACGCTCTCGTAGACTATCGTCCTCTAGCCGCGCCGCCACCTTTGGCTACGTTCTTGTGGAGGCGCACAGCGGTCAGCGCCGCCACCGCTGGCGATGTTCGTGTGGTGACGCACGGCGGTCAGCTTCTCCAACGGTAGGCGCATTCTACACTGAGGCCCCGTTCATGTCGGTGTAGCGCTGAATGTTAGCTGATAGACGCTGTTAATCTCACTGTTTGCTGAAGTAGTTTACTGTCAATATGCTCTGCTTAAGAAGCTTCCTTGCCCTGTTTTGCACTCAATCTGCTTAGCTGAGATGGCATGCCAAGGCCGATTAGTTGCTAAAATATCCTGCCATATATTTATTGTGACATAGATTGCCATGGTCTAGTAGCCAATCTGTTAGGTGAAATAGCTCTACACCGTCTTATACTCGATCTTTGTTGCTGTGATGGCCTTCAATAGTCCGATGGCTGTGTGCTCGGCCTCATTGACTGCTGAAACAGCCTGCCATAATTTGGCACTCAAATCTGTTTGCTGAATTAGCTTTACATATATTTCGTTACTTAGATCTGCTCGTCCAAATATCTTTTCATAGCTTTATACATCGACCTAGGTATTTTTTTTCTGGACTTCATAAAAAAGCATATATGTTTTTCCTGTAATATCTAGTAGAAGAACTAATTTTTATGTCTAACAGATGGACAGGACTTGGATAAATTCTGCTCGAAGATTCTTCGCTGCATATGTCGAGGGGGTTGAAAACTTCATGAACTTTATCAGAGCTGAGTACGGTGGTTCGAAATCAGATGTGCTCTGCCTGTGTAGCAGTTGTATGAATTCAGTTACAAGACCCCAGTCAACTATGAAAAATCATCTACACTTGTATGGGATGTCAGTCACACATACTAGGTGGGTTCATCATGGTGAAGCTGTGAACGTCAATGTTATTGACTACGTGGAAGCAGCAGATCACCATCTTGATCTGCCTGATGCTCAGGTGGAAGAGGAGGAGGAGGTGGTGGTGGTGGCGGAGCCAGTGAGTTTGACCAACATTGAAACAATGCTACGAAATGCTCGTGCATTCCGTGAACTTTCACGTGTAGAAGAAAAATGGTGGGCCCGCATGTTGGAACAATGCAACGTTGCTGTCACCCCAGGAAATAAGCTGTCAGTATTCTCAGCTATGGTCACCTTTCTTCAGCTAATGACATCTGAGCGGATGACCAACAAATCATTCAATGCGATGTTTGCTGCTTTCCGCAAATCTTTCCCAGATGTGTCTAAGTTGGAATTGGATATGATATGATCCATGTTTGTAAGAATAATTGTGTTCTGTTCCGGAAGGATTATGCCAACTTAAGTGAATGCCCGAAATGCAAATCATCAAGATGGAAAGATGGCGATGATGTGAAGAGGATTCCTCATAATGTTCTGAGACATTTTCCAATTACACCAAGATTGCAGAGGTTGTTTCATGATGCTGAAACAAGAGAGGATGTACTGTGGCATTCTAGGAACCAGGAGTACAGAGATCAGAATGTAATGAGCCATCCATCTCATGGTAGTGAGTGGAAAAGCTTCAATGATAAACACAAACAGTTTGCTGCTGACCCGAGAAACATTAGACTTGGCTTAGCTTCAGATGGATTTAACCCATTTGGCCACCAGAGCGCCACATATAGCATGTGGCCAGTGCTTGTTATCCCTTACAACATGCCTCCAAATGTCTGGACCAAAGAATCAAACTACATGATGGCCTTGCTCATCCCAGGTCCAAAAAGTCCTGGAAAGGATTTTGATTTGTTCATGGAGCCTCTTGTGGAGGAACTTCAACAGCTATGGAAGGGTGTTCTCACTCGAGACCTATATAGCAGCCCACCAGCTGATTTCTTTTTGTGTGTTGTTATAATTTGGTGCATACATGATTATCCGGCTTTGGGCACTATGTCAGGGCGAACGACACATGGTTACAATGCATATCTTCGCTGTGACAGGAATCTGCTGTCATACGCAATACTTAGCAAGATCTGTTACATTGGACACCGCCGTTTCCTTGCCAAGGACAAGCCGCATCCTAGAAAATATCGAAGACATGTGTTCAATGCAAAGCATGAAAACCGTGATGTGCCAAAGAGGATCACCACCAATGAGTTGCAAGTGGAATTAGAGAAGGTCAGACATATTACACCAGGAAACCATCCTGGTAATGGTAGCGGGAAAAGGAAGTGTGGCAGGGTAGAAGAGAGATTATTGTTTACCCACAGGTCCACTTTGTGGGACTTGGAGTATTGGAAAGATTTGAATCCGTGGCATAATCTTGATGTGATGCACATCGAGAAAAATATATGTGACAGCATTATCGGCACACTTCTTAATATTGAAGGCAAGACGAAAGATACCTTAAAATCTAGGATTGATTTGACACACCTGGGTATCAGAAAGGATTTTCAAGTGCAAGATGAAGGTAAACCACGGGATATGGCACCAGCTATGTACGTCTTGGACAAGGTAAAAAGAAAAGAATTCTGCGAGGTCCTATCACGTGTGAGATTCCCACATGGATTTGCTTCCAACCCTGAAAGGAGAGTCAGTGTAGATGGAAACAAGGTACAAGGGTTGAAAACTCATGACTGCCACGTCCTACTTCAAAGGGTTTTACATGTTATCCTTAGAGGATTGGGCCGCCCTGACTTATACAGAGCAGTTGCAGAGTTGGGACAATTCTTCAGGGAACTCTACAGTAGGAATATCAGGATAGATGCTTTGGAGCGTCTTAGAGACAAGATACCAACTATCTTATGCGACCTTGAGAAGATATATCCTCCAGCCTTCTTTGATGTGATGGTGCATTTGGCTGTTCATCTACCTGATGAGGCACTACTTAGAGGTCCAGTACAGTATGGCTGGATGTACCCTATTGATAGGCGGCTAGGCACTTTCAAGGGCTATGTTAGGAATAGAGCTAGACCCAAGGGTTCCATTGCAGAGGCCTACATTGCTACAGAAGCGTTGACATTCTGCTCAAAATACATTGAAACAGCTGATCAGCTTAGCAAAGAGGTGGGTGAAGACAATCCCGGGCTCAATGTTTTCGATTATTCTGTTCGAGTTACAGGGAAGAGTTGACAATAGGAAAAACCTAAAGATTTGGACAAAATGGTTTGGTATGTGTTGAATAACTGTCCTGAGATACTACCTTATATCAAGTAAGTGCAGTACTGCAGCTTATACATCGTAATCTACTAAACTTGCAGCACATTCTTATATATTTAGATGCTTGACGTGATCACTATGTTGTGCAGCATCTACAAAGAGGAGTTACTGCCGCAAAATCCAAGAAACATTGACAAACTGGTTATGGCAGGATTTGCGAAATGGTTCAAGAACCATGTAAGCTTTTGAAGTGCAGTATCAGTTTTTTTAATATATTGAGTACATAAGATGATCAGCTTGTCTATTTTCTAACCATAGGTTAAGAAGATGCGGGAGGATGGGCAGGCAGTTGATGATGCCCTTTACTCACTAGCAATGGGTCCTGATACTCGGGTAAGACATTATGAATCTTGCGTTGTTGGAGATGTGCGCTACAACACCCTTGCACGAGACAAAGGCAGGAAGACACCAAACAGTGTCATCATGAGCACGGATACGTATGACAAAGAGACAACTAAAATGTATGCTGACATAACAGACATTATTCAATTGTAGTATATCTCCAGTTTCGAGGATCATCGGTGTGTGGTTCTGTTGTGCTGTCGTTGGTATAACCTGTTTTCCAGGATCGCAAAACCCAGAGCTGATGATTATTTCAAATCCATCAATGTCAAGGCGGAGTACCAGACCAACGAGCCTTTTACTTTGGCAAATCAAGCAACACAGATATTTTTCTTGGAAGACACATTTGCACGTAGTGATGACTGGAGAGTATTGCAAAGGTTTGAGCAGAGGAATTTGTTTAATGAAGTTGCACAACAAGATGATGCTTACACTACTCCTGATGTACAAGATAACACAAATGTTCCTAATATCTTTGAGAACCATCACTTCAATGACGCCGGTGAAAAGATTGCCTATTGTGCTGTGGACATACAAGAGTTGATCAAGAAGAAGCCAACGTTCGAGGACGTTGAGGACGAAGAAGAAGATGACACCGTGGGGAATTACGATTCAGATTGATACACATGGCGAAGATGTTGACGCTGTTGCTGCGGATGATGATTACATTGCTTTTTCGTATTTGCCTGTCAGAAGACGTTTTTTATCTACTATGTGAAATTGTGTTTGCTATGACAACTGAAACCTGATGAACATGTTGTTTAGTATTTTGCTGTGAGAACATCACTTGTTATGTATGCTGATTTGTGTTTGGTGATTGTATGACAACTAAAACATGATGACATTGTTGTTTAGTTGTACTCATATTTGGCTGTGAAACTTGAATTTGATGACATAGTTTGCTGTTGGACTGCAATTTGCTCGACGTCTTTGAATGAGAACAAAGCTGACCCGACAGGGCCTCTGCTATTTATTTATTTATATGAGCAAAAGGGGATACCCCCTGATTTCCATTAATAGAAATCATTAGATGTTCACAACACTACACCCAGCCTGCTATACAGGTTTCATTCATTACTAGTTTCAGCAAAGTGCTCATGTCATAGCCACTGAATACATCACAAGTGCTACATACACTGCAAATAAAGAGACAATCATCCTACAGAGCACATCGATTTTGCCCATTATCTTCACAAGCTCTTTCATCTCCTCATTGTTGTCAAGGCCGTTCAGCAGCTGTTGCTTGGCCATGATCGAAGGAACTGCATCTTTAACCTTCCGCTCTGCATCTTCCTCTTCTGTTGTTCCTTCGGTTACTTGTCCAACACCCCAACCTGCTGGTATTGGGATTCCTCGGCTAACCAAATAATCAGCGTAGTTGCATTCCCCCACATCAGCAACTTCCCAGAAATATAAATCACACGAATCTTCTCTTTTCTGCACGAATCAAATTGGAAGATCATCAACCAAACTATTAATAAAAATCAGCAACTGAAAGCAGCAGAACAACACTTAAACATATTATTACCCCATGATTCGGGCATTTGTAGAAGACTCGGCCAGGGTTGCGGATTGTGGTTGAGACATGACGGATGACTCTGCGTGATTTGCAGTAGTGGCACCACACCAGCGGCAGCGGGTTGCGATGAGCAATCGGCTGTGGTGCGCGTGCCGGCGGGGGTGTGATGAGACCCACAGGTGATGGCACGGGTGGCAACTTGGCCCATATCTGGTTGTTGCCTGCTGAAGAGCAGGTGGACGAGCAGCCAGTGGACATGGTTGTTGCGGCCAGAGCTTCTGATGCTAGGCAGAGTAAGTAGAGAAGAGGAGAAGCGAACGTTGGATATGTCAGTTTCATTACTTGTAGAGTAGCATAGCACCATATATAGTCATAGTCTAGGTTTGGATTCGAACCAGCTACAGGAGCACGTCTTTCTTTTTCTAAAACTCGGCAACGTCTCTTTACTGGTACACTAGCTTGTTCTGTACGCCTTCCCAAGTCTTTGATTTTCTTTCTATATATAAAAAAGTATGCTACTTGGTGTCCGCTTAGTCAAAAAACGATTGTGCCAACCTTGACCGTTAGATTGACATTCAACGTCTGTCGCGTTTCTTGAGTCTCTTCTTCCTCGAGTCGCCAAAGCCAAACCAGCGCCGGCGGGACCGTCTGCTCCCACCTCCCACGGCTGGCTGTGATCTTTCCCGGCTCCTGTTCATTCCTGTCCGAGGCCTCACCATCGTCCTCCGCCTTGGTTCGCTCGCTGCGGTGCCACCCTCCGGTGTTGTCAATGTGGTCAACAACCAGAGGAATAAGGAGATGACTGTACATGGTGAGGATGACAGTAGGGACCCAGCAGCGCGCGCAGTAATTTTGTTTTTTCAGGACGGAGAAGGGTATCAACTGGGTTGTGCGGGGCCCATGGCCCGTCTAGCCCAGGCTTTTATTTCATATGTTTAGCACATGACCAGCCCAGTTTGTTTTTTTCCTTTCTGAAAATGGCTAGCCAGCTATTTTGTTTTTTGCAGAATAACCAACGTAGGCCTACTTGCTTTTCTACGCCCTGCTGGGCCAGAAATCTTTCAAGACGAGGAGGGATGCATTTTGCCCAGAAAATGGGCTATAAGTAATAAGAAATGGGCTATAAGTAATAATAAATGGGCTGTAAAATGAAAAATACAGCAAACAGGCAATTAGTTCCAAAATACTGTTTTCTTTCAGATTTTGATATTTTAAATTTCATTGTTTTTGTGCGGGTAAAATTTCATTGAATTTAAATTAAGGTATATTTAGATTTAAAATTAATTGGAATCTGGCTAGAAATTTTGGGTTGTATGCTGTTTGGGACAGATTTGGAGGCTGACTTGTGGATCTACTAGGTTGACGTGTACTTTGGATTTGTCAACTTAGTCCACAAACGATTCTAGCAGCAGTGACCATTGGATGTTAATCCAACGGCCGTGCTGCTTCTTCAATATGTGATCTTCTTGCTCCAGCCGCCCAAACCAGCTCCGGTGGGATTGCCTGCTCCCGCCTCCCGTGGCCGGCTGTGCTGCCGCACAGGCCGCACCGCCCCACCCTACTTCATTGCTGGCCAGGTCATTCCTCTACTCACCCACACCTCCTGTTATTTTCCAGTGACGGCAGCCGCACCAGTAAACCCTCGTACTCCCCACCGCGTGGGTAACCATTGCTAAGTCTTCCCCGGCTCTGTGTCGTTCCCTTCCTAGGCCTCGCTGTCGTCCACCGCCATGGTGCTCTCAACGCGGCCTGGTAAACGTGGTCAACGAACGACATCCATCAGCCGTGGACTATACGCGCAAAATAATGATTCCTCCACCTGACAGCTGGGACCCACCGGAAGGGCCTCTGTATTTCATGAAAAAAATGCCCCCCGTTGACATGTCGGACCCACCAGCTATATCTCCGCACGCAAGGAAGTGCCTCCTTATTACACACACAAAAATGAATACGCCCGCTGCTAGCTAGGACCCACCATTGTGGGAGGCTGACTTGTGGGCCTACTAAGTTGACGGGGACGGAGGGCTTTGTCAACTTAGTCAATATGAATGATTCTAGCTCCAGTGACCGTACGATGTCCATCCAACGGCCGTAGTGCTTCTTCAACCTCTGGTCTTCTTGCTCCAGCCGCCCAAACCAGCACCGGTCATGTCGCATGCTCCTGCCTCCCGTGGCCGGCTGTGCTGCCGCAGAGGCCTCACCGCCCCCTACTATTCCCACTGCTGGCCAGGCCCTGCGGCGACGACAGCCTCACACCGCAGCCGAACCAGTGAACCCTCGTACTCCTCTCCGCATGGGCTTCCACTGCCGCGTCTTCCCCGGCTCCGCGTCGTCCCCTTCCTAGGCCTCGCCGTCGTCCACCGCCGTGGTGCTCTCCGCACGGCGTGGTCAACGTGGTCAAGGAACGACTTCCATCGGAAGAGTACTGTACGTGGAGAGGCTGAGAGCTGGGTCCACGGCCACAGCCCAGTTTTTTTGTGATTTGCCAAGTAAGTCGCTTTGTCAGGCCTGTTGGGCTGCAAATCTTTCAAGATGAGGAGAACTTTCATTCGGCTGGCCGAGAAAACGGCCCATCAGTAATGAGAAATGGGTTGTACATTTCTAAAACACATCAAACCGGCAATTAGTTTCAAATATCTTTTTTTTATTTCGAGATTTTAAATTACATTAATTTTTATGCGTGGAGAATTTTTTGGATTTTATATTGATATACATTCATTTTTAAAATTAGTTTGAATGTGAGTCGAAATTTCGGGATTAAAAACAGTTCGGACCACACCGAAATATGCAAAATTTCGTATAATTTTTTAACCGTGGCCACAATATGGGCTGTAATGCTAACGAAAAGAATATGGACTCCAAAAAAACCTTAAGAATTAGCAAATGGGCTATAAATTATTAGAAATAATGGCAGATGGGCTGTATGCTGTTTTCCACAGATTTGAGGCTTTCCTAAAAAAAGGTTGACGCACAAGCAGTGACTGTTGGATGTCCATCGAACGGCCGTCATGCTTCTTCAATCTCTGCTCTTCCTGCTCCAGCCGCTCAAACAAGCGCTAGCGGGGCTACCTACTCCCTCCTCCCCGCGGACGGCTGTGCTGCCGCGCGGGCCTCACCGCCCCACCATACTCCCATCGCTGGCCTAGCCATCCCTATACTCACCCACACCTGCTGCTATTCTCCGGCGACGGTAGACGAACCAGTAGACCCTCGTACAGTCGTACTCCCCTCCACGTGGGAAACAACTGCCGAGTCTTCCCTGCCTCTGTGTCGTTCCCTTCCTAGACCTCGCCGTCGTCCACTGCCCTGGTGCTCTCGGCGCGGCCTGGTCAACGTGGTCAACGACGGACATGCATCTGAAGTGGACTGTATGTGGAGAGGCCAACAGCTGGGTCCATGGCCGCACGCAAGGAAATGCCTCCTTATTACACGCAAAATAATGATTCCTCCACCTGACATCAGGGACCCACCGAAAGGGCCTATGTATTTCATGAAAAAAAAATGTTACCACCGCTGACAGCTCGGACCCACCAGCTATATCTTCGCACGCAAGGAAGTACCTCCTTATTACGCACAAAAAAAATGAATACTTCCCCTGTTAGCTGGGACCTAGTATAGTGGCAGGCTAACTTGTGGGCCTACTAAGTTGATGGGGACGGAGGGCTTTGTCAACTTAGTCAATATGCATGATTCTAGCTCCAGTGACCGTACGATGTCCATCCAACGGCCGTAGTGCTTCTTCAACCTCTGGTCTTCTTGCTCCAGCCGCCCAAACCAGCGCCGGTCGTGCCTCGTGCTCCTGCCTCCCGTGGCCGGCTGCGATGTGGCGGAGGCCTCACCACCCCCTACTACTCCCACTGCTGGCCAGGCCACCCCTCTAGTCACCCACACCCCCTATTATTCTGCGGCGACGGCAGCCTCACACCGCAGTGAACCAGTGAACCCTCGTACTCCTCTACGGGTGGGCATCCATTGCCGCGTCTTCCCCAGCTCCGCATCGTCCCCTTCCTAGGCCTCGCCGTGGTCCACCGCCTTGGTGCTCTCGGCGTGGCGTGGTCAAGGAATGGCTTCCATCGGACGTGGACTGTACGTGGAGAGGCTGACAGCTGGGTCCACGGCCGCAGCAAGGAAGTGCCTCCTTATTACATGCAAAATAATTATTCCTCCACCTGACAGCGGGTACCCACCGGACGGGCCACCGTATTTTGTGAAAAAAACGTTTGCCCCTGACTGCTGGGACCCACCAGCTACATCTTCGCACGTAAGGAAGTGCGTCCGGGCAAAAAAACGATTCGCCCCCCTGACTGCTGGGACCCATCAGCTACATCTTCGCAGGCAAGGAAGTGCCTGACAGTCGGGACCCACCTGGTCGAAGCGTACGTAGCGTTGTCATTCTGGTCGCGAACGTGTACGTACATATATACTGGTGGATGTAGAGGCGCGCACGTGTCATAGTAGAGGCGCGTACGTGTCGTAGTAGAGGCGCGCACGTAGCATGTACACGTACGTACAGTGGCCAGGGTGCAAGAAAGAAAATACGGCCATGTATGTGTACATACGGGCGGGGTCTCGAACGCCTACTCGCGCATACATATGGCCAGGGCTCGTGTACATGGCTGGGTCGGAACGGAGAAACAGCATCATCGTCATGTTCATGGGGAGGCAACGGAATGCGTCATGTTCATGGGGAGGCAACGGAATGTGTCGTGTTCATGGGGAGGCAATGGAATGCGTCGTGTTCATCTGGAGGCAACAGAACGCGTGGGAGCCAAACGGCTGGGTCGGAACAGAAGGCGTGGTCGTGTTCATCGGGAGGGCTTGGACGGAATAGACGATGGAAACGAGGCCTGGCATACCGCACAACGGAGGAAACAGACCTCCTACGTTCGGAACGGGGTCTTGTTGATCGGGAGGGGTCTGGCGTACCGCAAAACGGAGGAAATGGACCTCCTACAGTCGAAACGGGGGTCCTGTTGATCGGGAGGGGTGTGGCGTACCGCAAAACGGACGAAACGGGCCTCCTACGGTCGAAACGAGGGTCCTGTTGATCGGGAGGGGTGTGGCGTACCGCAAAACGGACGAAACGGGCCTCCTACGGTCGAAACGGGGGTCCTGTTGATCGGAAGGGGCGTGGCGTACCGCAAAACGGACAAAACGGACTTGTGTTGGAGCGCTACGGTCGAAACGGGGGTCCTGTTCATCGGGAGGGGTGTGGCATACCGCAAAATGGGACTCCACAGGATATTGTTCATCTCCACCGTCGACCTCCACCAGCCTCCACGGGCTCCTGTTCAACTAGCCTCCACCGCGCGCTAGTCCACCGGCTACTATTCAACCACCCCTCCACGGGCACCTCTCCATCGTCTACTGTTCATCCAGCCCTCCACACCACGGGGTCCTGTTCAACCACCCCTCCATGGGCACCCCTCCACCGTCTACTATTCATCCAACCCTCCACCACACCACGGGGTCCTGTTCATCCAGAGGCAACACCATCACTCACTGTTCATCCACCCCCCCCGCAACACTCACTGTACATCCCAGTGGCAGCATCGATCGGCTTCAGTTAGCAGCAGTAGCGAAGGAATCGCTCGATTGGGTTCAGTTAACAGCCATCGATCGATCGCTCGGGTTCAGTAACGCGTAGCGTGCAGTGCAATCGCTTGGGTTCAGTTAGAGCCCAACGCCTCGTTCGGGTTCAGTTAGAGCCAACGCCTCGCACACACGCACGTACGTGTATGAGAGAAACGCGCATCGCTCGGCCCCCGACCTCCCACCGTAACCGGGAACTCCCTGAAATTTCCCCCCTCGCTTCTACCATGGTTTTTTCCGTCATGGACGGCCCAAAGAATGTCATGCAGCTGCGTCGCCGGCCCGCCCAGGACGAAAAGCCCATTTTCTGTCATGATTTTTTGTCATAGAAGTAGAGCCCACCACATCTATGATGATACCGGGTTTTGTCACAATTATCGTCATAGAAGTGTCATATGTATGATAGAAAAAAATTTCGTTTGGCCCAAAATGTCACGGATGTGTCTTTTTTGTAGTGCTCGATCCCTGGGAGAGCTCCCTCCATGAACTCAACACCATCGAGCGATAGCCCCATGGTGGGTGCCAACTGTTGTGGTTTTGTCACGATAGATGTCCTCATGAAAGGACTTAATCGTGAGGCCATCGCCGCGAGGTAGTAGGTTGACCAGGTTTGATCAGAATTGAGAGACAAGGGTTTACCTAGGTTCGACCCCTCTCAATGGAGGTAATATCCTACTTCCTGCTTGATTGGTATTGATGATGATGATCTCGATTAAAAGGGTGCGATTTCCTAACCTAGTAGTCGAGAGATTGTAACTTTGTCTTTCTTCCTCAGGGGCTCCCCTTTATATACACGTGGAGGCCCTGGGCTTACAACATAGTCCGGGTCGTATTACAACCCATGACTTAATGAGTTTCCTTTGTCCCGTTTCCTAAGAAAAGAAACTACGGCGCCCTTCTGATGATGAGTCGCTGCCTCAAGTGATGGGCCATAAGCCGGCCCACTTTACAAGTCGTCCTGAAGGCCTTGAGGTTATCGCCACAGCCTGCTCAAGTCTTGATCTCCAGGCCCACCACTAGATAACTCGTCCCTAAATGGGCGGGTCATACCGTGGGGTTATATCCCCAATAGTGCGGTTTCTTCACCGGAATTTCATGAAAAAAACACTCGAAGCATTAGAGTTGTCCCGATCGCACCTCCTCAATCAAGAGCCAGGATGTGATCAGCAAAAGATAATGCCAGAATACTGCTCCTCTTCTCCCACCTCATTCAAAAACCTCTGCGTAGAAGAGGATCAAGAACCAAGGCGCAGGCCGAAGGGGGCCAAGGACTCAAATCCCAAAAACAATTCGGCTGGCTCCTTGTCAGCACTACCTCCCCCACATCTGGGACTGAATTTTTACTCCTACCCACCCCCACATCGAGTATTTCCCGGTAATTCTGGGCCTCCCGATGTTTGTGATCTGATTTACATCAAACAGCAAGCTGAGGAGACAGTCCGGCAATTATGTACAAGGCTCCTATTCATCAAGAATAAGATACCAAATTGCTATGATTTCGACATCTTAGCAACCTTTTGACATAACTGTCAAGATGAAGGCACCTTAAACGCCCTCGCCCGATGCCGATTTCAAACCTCCACAGAGCTATCTGAACTGGTGTTAAGGTTTTGCCTCATGCAGGACGCATGGTTGGCTCTAAAAGCGCAAGTAGATTCGGTCCACACTGCAACATCAAGACCAGGCAGGAGGGCGTGCTAGAAGCAACAGTCTGGTCCCTTATTGTCAGTTGAGCCATCGCGGAAGAAAAGGAAACCTGTAACAGGACCCAAAACCGCCCTTCACGGCCTGTTGGACAAGCCATGCCCAATGCACTTTGTTCTATTAAACTCTAACCCAACTCACATCCTTCGATCTTGTTGGGTGGTGTAACATGTGGCAAAGGGAGGCGAAGAACTCATGAGAGCACACGCGTACTGAGCCATTCAACAACCTCTTCAGATGATGAAGAGATCTTGATGATTTACTAAACTTATAAATAAAAAAACTAGAGGAAAAGAGTCCTTTGAGAGCTAAACCATGTCCAGCATATAACAACTCGAGACACATGGTTAGAAACGCCGATCACCTTTGAACAACAGGACCAACTGAAGTACGACCCAAGCCAGTGCTTAACAAGCTTGGTCATCAACCCCATAGTAGACGACTATCGATTTTGAAAGGTCTTAATGGACGGTGGCAACAGCCTAAACCTCATCTATGACGATACTCTGGAAAATATGCAACTCGACCGGTCGCGCATCAAACAGAGTCACACTACCTTTAAAGGAATCATCCCAGGAAGATAGGCGCGATGTAGTGGAAAAGTAACCCTCGTTGTGGTCTTCGAAACTCCTGAGAACTACCGGTCCGAGGAGTTGACTTTCCACATTGTGCCCTTCCAAAGAGGCTACCATGCCCTATTAGAGATTAAGAGATTAAGCAACACTTACGAAATTTTCGTTCCCCATTCTTTATTGACGCCGAACAGATGCCGCCAGGGTGCCGCCGTCGCCGCACCTCCGCCCGCGCCGATCGATGCCGCCAGGCTGCCCTCGAGCCCGTCCTCGTCGCCAGCAACACCGCCGCGCCTCCTCTCCGATCCGACGCCGCCCCCCTCGATCTCCTCCTCGACCTCGCACGCGCCTCGTCGTCGTCGCCTCGACCTTGCCCGCGCTATGAGCCCCTCTCCCCCTCTCCTCCCTCTAATTGAAACCGCCGCGTCGCCGCAGGTGCACACACACATACACACACACACAATTTGTTCATCTTTTTTTCATTCATAGATTGATGATTTACTAGATGTTGTGTATGATGTATATATGTATGAATGCAATGTGTGATGTATGTATACAATATATGTATGTATGTATAATATTTGCATGAAAAACATTTGACCACATGTGAAAGATCGTGGATGTCGCCTAGAGGGGGGTGAATAGGCGTTTTAAAATAATTACCATTAGGCTAGAACAAATGCGGAATCAACCTATTGGTTAATTTGTCAAGCACAAAACCTAGAACAACTAGGCTCACCTATGTGCACCAACAACTTATGCTAAGCAAGATAAAGAACTATGTGATAACAAGATATATGACAAGAAACAATATGGCTATCACAGAGTAAAGTGCATAAGTAAAGGGCTCGGGTAAGAGATAACCAAGGCACGCGGAGACGACGATGTATCCCGAAGTTCACACCCTTGCGGATGCTAATCTCCGTTTGGAGCGGTGTGGAGGCACAATGCTCCCCAAGAAGCCACTAGGGCCACTGTAATCTCCTCATGCTCTCGCACAATGCAAGATGTCGTGATTCCACTAAGGGACCCTTGAGGGCGATCACCGAACCCGTACAAATGGCAACCCTTGTGGGCGGTCACCGAACCCGTACACTTTGGCAACCCTTGGGGGTGGTCACCGAAACCCGTCAAATTGCTCGGGGCAATCTCCACAACCTAATTGGAGACCCTGACGCTTGCCCGAGCTTTACACCACAATGATTGAGCTCCGAACACCACCAACCGTCTAGGGCACCCAAGAACCCAAGAGGAACAAGCTCAAGGGTACCAAGCACCCAAGAGTAATAAGCTTCTCAACTTGTAACTTCCACGTATCACCATGGAGAACTCAGACCGATGCACCAAATGCAATGGCAAGGGCACACAGAGTGCCCAAGTCCTTCTCTCCCAAATCCCACCAAAGCAACTAATGCTAGGGAGGAAAGTGAGAGGAAGAACAAGAAGGAGAACACCAAGAACTCCAAGATCTAGATCCAAGGGGTTCCCCTCACATAGAGGAGAAAGTGATTGGTGGAAGTGTGGATCTAGATCTCCTCTCTCTTTTCCCTCAAAAACTAGCAAGAATCCATGGAGGGATTGAGAGTTAGCAAGCTTGAAGAAGGTCAACAATGGGGGAAGAACACGAGCTCAAAGGATATGGTTCATTGGGGAAGAAGACCCCCTATTATAGGTGGGGGAAAATCCAACCGTTATGCCCACAGCCCGCACACAGCGGTACTACCGCTCCAAGGAGAGGTACTACCACCCCCGCTAGGGCGGTAGTACCCTTTTGAAAAACAACAGTGATACGTCTCCAACGTATCTATAATTTTTGATTGTTCCATGCTATTATATTATCAACCTTGGATGTTTTATATGCATTTATATGCTATTTTATATGATTTTTGGGACTAACCTATTAACCTAGAGCCCAGTGCCAGTTTCTATTTTTTCCTTGTTTTAGAGTATCACGGAAAAGGAAAATCAAACGGAGTCCAATTGACCTGAAACTTCACGGAACTTATTTTTGGGCCAGAAGAAGCCCACGAAGTATCAGAGATGGACCAGGAGAGTCCCGGGCTGCCCACGAGGGTGGGGGTGCGCCCACCCACCTTGGGCGTGCCCCCTGCCTCGTGGACAGCCCAGAGATCCACCGACGTACTTCTTCCTCCCATATATACCCATATACCCTAAAAACATCAGGGAGCAGAATAGATCAGGAGTTCCGCCGCCAGAAGCCTCCGTAGCCACCGAAAACCAATCTAGACCCGTTCCGGCACCCTGCTGGAGGGGGAATCCCTCTCCGGTGGTCATCTTCATCATCCCGGTGCTCTCCATGACGAGGAGGGAGTAGTCCACCCTCGGGGCTGAGGGTATATACCAGTAGCTATGTGTTTGATCTCTCTCTCTCTCTCGTGTTCTGGAGGTGGTACAATCTTGATGTATCGCGAGCTTTGCTATTATAGTTGGATGTTATGATGTTTCTCCCCCCTCTACTCTCTTGTGATGAATTGAGTTTCCCTTTGATGTTATCTTATCGGATTGAGTCTTTAAGGATTTGAGAACACTTGATGTATGTCTTACATGGGATACCCGTGGTGACAATGGGGTATTCTGTTGGCACACGTTTTCGTCTTGAATCTCCGGTAGAATCTTTGGGGCACTCTTTGAAGTACTTTGTGTTGGTTTGAATAGATGAATCAGAGATTGTGTGATGCATATTGTGTAATCATACCCACGGAAACTTGAGGTGACATTGGAGTATCTAGGTGACATTAGGGTTTTGGTTGATTTGTGTCTTAAGGTGTTATTCTAGTACGAACTCTATGACAGATTGAATGGAAAGAATAGCTTCATGTTAATTTACTACAGACTCTTGAATAGATCGATTAAAAAGGATAACTTTGAGGTGGTTTCGTACCCTACCATAATCTCTTTGTTTGTTCTCCGCTATTAGTGACTTTGGAGTGACTCTTTGTTGCATGTTGAGGGATAGTTATATGATCCAGTTATGTTACTACTGTTGAGAGAACTTGCACTAGCGAAAGTATGAACCCTAGGCCTTGTTTCAACGCATTGCAATACCGTTTACGCTCACTTTTACCATTAGTTACCTTGCTGTTTTTATATTTTCATATTACAAAAACCTTTATCTACCATCCATATACCACTTGTATCACCATCTCTTCGCCGAACTAGTGCACCTATACAATTTACCATTGTATTGGGTGTGTTGGGGACACAAGAGACTCTTTGTTATTTGGTTGCAGGGTTGCTTGAGAGAGACCATCCTCATCCTACGCCTCCTACGGATTGATAAACCTTAGGTCATCCACTTGAGGGAAATTTGCTACTGCCCTACAAACCTCTGCACTTAGAGGCCCAACAACGTCTACAAGAAGAAGGTTGTGTAGTAGACATCAAGCTCTTTTCTGGCGTCGTTGCCGGGGAGGTTAGCGCTTAAAGGTATATCTTTAGATCTTGCAATCGAATCTTTTTGTTTCTTGTTTTAGCACTAGTTTAGTTTATAAAAGAAAACTACAGAAAATATGGAATTGAGTTTGCCTCATACGCTTCATCTTTTTAATATCTTTCGTGAGTATGATGGAAAGGAAAATTGTGCCAAAGTGTTAGAAGATGAAAGCATTAAAATATTTGGCACTAAATCTTTGAATGATGAGCATGATTGCAATGTTATTAGTATGAGCACTTTCAATATCCATAGTACTAATGATGATTGCACTAGTCATGATGAGAATGTCTCTTATAAGCATGTCGATTTTTGTGGAGTGCATAGAGTTTGCAAGTACATACCAAACAGGGAAGATAGATGTTGCAAGAGGCATAAGTATTTGGAAACTAAATGGTTGCAAGAAAGGCTAGATGTTTGTGCTGAAAATTTAAATTTTCTTAGCCGTACTTGTGAACTTTGCAATGAACGTGATCATTTCAGTACCCAATGCAAATTGTTTCATGATCGTATCGTGTCTAAAAATTGTGATGACTTGATTTCCCTTGCATGTCATAATGAACTTAGTTTGCTCTTGGGTTATGAGGAAATGAAACATATATCTAAGATTATTACAGAATTTTCCCTTTATAGAGTTCTTAATTTTGATCTGGAAGAAATTTATATGTATTGTGCGGTGAATTGCGTTTAAAATCCTTATATTGCCAATTACATAAAGAAAATAAAACAAATAGAAAATGAAGAGAATACTAATGAAAGGGAAGAGACTTCCCAATATCCTCCTATTATTTCTTATGATGAATCAGGTAACGAGGAGGAGCTTCTATTCAACCAATCTCATCAATAAGGAGGTCCGAAAAGAGGGTTAAACCCACACATGATGTGAAGAAGAAAAAGAAAAGACGGAGAAGCAAAGGTAGAAAGGTATCTCTCCCAAATATTGTTGCTCCAATTACTCATTGTGATGATGATAATTGCTATACTATTGGTGCTACCCATACTATTAATGATGAGAGTGATTATGCTTATGATATGAAAAGGCCCAAGCTTGGGGATGCTATGTTTGATGAAGATGATGTTTTTGAGAATATATTTGCTACAATTAATGTTAGTCCTAAGCTTGGGGATGCTACGTTTAATGAAGATGATATTTTTAGTCTCCCAAGTTTTGATATGCAAATTTATAATGATGATAGCATGCCTCCTACTTATGATAATTATGAAAGTGGATTTGGAGAAGTCATGATTTTATTTAGTGATGATTCCACTATCTTGGAAGAGGTTTCAATCGATTATGATGAGAACAAAGTTGCTACTTATGATAATTATTGTGATGATACATATGCTATAAAAAGTAGTGATGATTATATTTATAAAACATGTCATGATTATGATTACCCTTTTTCTGAACATTACTCTTTTAATGTGGAAACAATTTATAGTATTCGAGTCTCTTATGATACACCCACTATTCCGATTGAGAAGAATTTTTCTTATGTAGAGAGTAGTAAATTTTCTATGCTTGTAGATCATGAAAAGAATGATTTCGGTGCTGGTTATATTGTTGAATTCATTCATGATGCTACTGAAAATTATTATGAGGGAGGAACATATTCTTGTAGGAATTGCAATAATATCAAGTTTCCTCTCTATGTGCTTAAAGTTTTGAAGTTATGCTTGTTTTGCCCTCCTATGCTAGTTGATTATTGTTCCCATAAGTTGTTTGCTCACAAAATCCCTATGCATAGGAAGTGGGTTAGACTTAAATTTGATAGTCATATTCTTCATGATTCTCTCTTTATGTTTCAATTCTTATCTTTTATGTGAGCATCATTGAAATCATCATGCCTACCTAGGGGAGTTAAATGATAGCACTTGTTGGGAGGCAACCCAATTTTATTTTTATTCCTTGCCTTTTGCTCTTGTTTAGTAATAAATAATTTATCTATGCTCTTTTTTTGTGTTTTTTGTGTTTAATTAGTGTTTGTGCCAACTAGAACCGTTGGGAAGACTTGGGGAAAGTCTTTTTGATCTTGCTGTAAAAAAACAGAAACTTTAGCGCTCATGAGAATTGCTGCCATTTTTTATTGGAGAGTGCTATTTAGTTAATTCTTTTTTAAGATGATTAATAGATTAATTACTCAAGTCAATAAATTTGTTTTAGAATTTTTGGGGTTCCAGAAGTTTGCTTTAGTCACAGATTACTGCAGACTGTTCTGTTTTTGACAGATTCTGTTTTTCGTGTGTTGTTTGCTTATTTTGATGAATCTATGGCTAGTAAAATATTTTATAAACCATAGAGAAGTTGGAATACAGTAGGTTTAACACCAATATAAATAAATAATGAGTTCATTACAGTACCTTGAAGTGGTGTTTTGTTTTCTTTCACTAACGGAGCTCACAAGATTTTCTATGTTGAGTTTTGTGTTGTGAAGTTTCAAGTTTTGGGTTAAGTTTTGATGGATTATGGAATAAGGAGTGGCAAGATCCTAAGCTTGGGGATTACCAAGGCAACCCAAGGTAATATTCAAGGACAACCAAAAGCCTAATCTTGGGGATGCCCCGGAAGGCATCCCCTCTTTCGTCTTCGTTCATCGGTAACTTTACTTGGAGCTATATTTTTATTTACCACATGATATGTGTTTTGCATGGAGCGTCAATTTATTTTATTAGAATTTTCTTGCTGTCATTTAGAACAATGTTTGCATCTTTTATTTCAATAAAAGTGGCATTGATAGCCTTTACTATGCCTATTTTACAAGTCCACACGTTGCTGTTTGAAAACAGAAAGTTTACCACTGTTGCAATAATTCCCTAGAAAAGTAAGAAAGTGATAAAATGTTGAAACCTTTTGCATATTAAGATCTGATAAATTTACTACAGTGGGAATTTTCTTTCATAATTTTTGGAGCTAGGGAAGTATGGATGTTTCTGCATTCTTTACAAACTGTCCTGTTTAGGCAGATTGCTGTTATGTTTGCATTGTTTGCATATGTTTGCTTCTTTAATGATTCTATTTGAGGATAGTACTATTAAATACGCAGAGGAATTTAGTATGCAATGTTTAATAATAATTTTAGTGATTTGCTACAGTGGAGTATGATATGTGTTTTGCTTGGAGCGTCATTTAATTTTATTTAGTTTTGCTTTCTGTTCGAATAAAATACCAAGATATGAAATTATTAAATGTTAGAGAATCTTCACATAGTTGCATAATTATTCGACTACTCATTGAGCTTCACTTATATCTTTTGGAGCAGTTTGCCATTTGCTCTAGTGCTTCACTTATATCTTTTTATAGCACGGTGGTGGTTTCATTTTATACAAATAGATGAACTCTCATGCGTCACTTATATTATTTTGAGAGTCTTTAGAATAGCATGGTAGTTTTCTTTGGTTATGAAACTAGTCCTAATATGATGGGCATCCAAGAGGGATATAATAAAAACTATCATAAAAAGTGCATTGAATACTATGAGAAGTTTGATACTTGATGATTGTTTTGAGATATGAAGATGGTGATATTAGAGTCATGCTAGTTAAGTAGTTGTTAATTTTAGAGATACTTGTGTTGAAGTTTGTGATTCCCGTAGCATGCACGTATGGTGAACCGTTATGTGATGAAGTCGGAGCATGATTTATTTATTGGTTGTCTCCCTTACGAGTGGCGGTTGGGGACGAGCGATGGTCTTTTCCTACCAATGTATCCCCCTAGGTGCATGCGCGTAGTACTTTGTTTCAATAACTAATAGATTTTTGCAATAAGTATGTGAGTTATTTATGACTAATGTTGAGTCCATGGATTATACGCACTCTCACCATTCCACCACTGCTAGCCTCTCTAGTGCCGCGCAACTTTCGCCGGTACCATTAACCCACCATATACCTTCCTCAAAACAGCCACCATACCTACCTATTATGGCATTTCCATAGCCATTTCGAGATATATTGCCATGCAACTTTCCACCTTTCTGTTATTATGACATGCTTCATCATTGTCATATTGCTATGCATGATCATGTAGTTGACATCGTATTTGTGGCAAAGCCACCATTCATAATTCTTTCATACATGTCACTCATGCATCATTGCACATCCCGGTACACCGTCGGAGGCATTCACATAGGGTCATATTTTGTTCTAAGTATTGAGTTGTAAGTAAATAAAAGTGAGATGATCATCATTATTAGAGCATTGTCCCAGTGAGGAAAGGATGATGGAGACTATGATTCCCCCACAAGTCAGGATGAGACTCCGTACTAAAAAAAGGGAAGCCATAAAAAAAGAGAAAAGGCCCAAATAAAAAATAAAACCTTTATCTACCATCCATATACCACTTGTATCACCATCTCTTCGCCGAACTAGTGCACCTATACAATTTACCATTGTATTGGGTGTGTCAAGGACACAAGAGACTCTTTGTTATTTGGTTGCAGGTTGCTTGAGGGAGACCATCTTCATCCTACGCCTCCTACGGATTGATAAACCTTAGGTCATCCACTTGAGGGAAATTTGCTACTGTCCTACAAACCTCTGCACTTGGAGGCCCAACAACGTCTACAAGAAGAAGGTTGTGTAGTAGACATCAAACAGCAAGGATGCAAAAGGCCAGTAGAACCGACGGAGTTATACTACCGCTCATCCTCACGGTACTACCGCTCGTCCTCACGGTACTACCGCTAGGGATAGCGGTACTACCGCAAATGGTAGTGGTACTACTGCTTGCGAGCAGTACTAAAAAATACTTCCGTGCCTACCACCACTGAGCAAAACACGAGATTTTGGTCCGGAGCGGTACTAGCCATGGAAGTAGCCGCGGTAGTACTGCTCCAAGCGGTAGTACCGCTCCCATGGGCGGTAGTACCGCTGCAGCCTTTTTAAGGACACCAAAACTGACACAACTTCTGCAAAGGGAATCCGAATTCGACGAAACCAAGTTTGTTGGAAATCTAGCGACAAGGGCTAACACAATATTGAAATAATTAACAATAATAAGCAAATGAGAAAAGGACCATAAGAAAATGGTGAGAACCCTTCCTCGGAAAAGACTGGTAAAACCTCCAACACCGAAAACATCATAGAAGATGTATGCAAACTCTGTTTTTGATGAACTCAAGATTGTCATCAAGATGACCATAAGCTCTAAGACTCACATGTGTCGAATCAATAAATTTGGGTTGAATACTTTACCCTCGGAAACTTTTGCGATCCCCTATACTTGTGGGTTATCAAGACTATTTTCTGGCGCCGTTGCCGGGGAGCATAGCTCTATTCTTTGAGTCACTTGGGATATATATCTGCTTATCATTATGAAGAACTTGAGAGATTCAAAAACCAAGATCTATCCCTCAACTATGAGGGGAGGTAAGGAACTGCCATCTAGCTCTGCACTTGATTCGCCTTCTGTTATGAGTAAGCTTGCGACACCTAAACCTGCTTCTGCTATTCGTTCTGATATGTCACATGTTATTGATGATGCCACTTCTGCTATGCATGATACTTATGATGAAACTACCTCTATGCCTGATACTACTATGCCACTTAGTGATTTTCTTGATGAACAACTTGCTAGGGCTAGAGAGATTGAAAATATTGAATCTGATAATACTGATGAAAGTGATGATGAAGAATCACTTGTTATTCCTAAGGGTTATGTTTTTGATCAAGAAGCTTCTTTCGCTATTTTAGCTTGCAAAAATAGAAATGAACTCAAAAGGTTGTTAGCTAAATGGAGCAAGCAATCTCTAAATGCTAGAATGAAACCTGACCCTGCTTTGGCTACTTCACCTATCTGTGTTATTGATAAGGATTATGAATTCTCTGTTGATCCTGATATAATTACTTTGGTTGAATCTGATCCTTTTCATGGTTATGAATCTGAAACTGTTGTGGCACATCTTACTAAGTTGAATGATATAGCCACCCTGTTCACTAAAGATGAGAGAACTCGTTACTTTTACATCCTTAAAATATTTCCGTTCTCATTAAATGGTGATGCTAAGATATGGTTTAATTCTCTTGATCCTGGTTGTGTGCATAGTCCCTAGGATATGATTTATTACTTCTCTGCTAAATATTTCCCTGCTCATAAGAAACAAGCTGCTTTAAGGGATATATAATTTTGTGCAAATTGAAGAAGAGAGTCTCCCACAAGCTTGGGGGAGGCTTCTCCAATTACTAAATGCTTTGCTGATCATCCTCTTAAGAAAAATGAAATACTTGATATCTTCTATAATGGACTAACTGATGCCTCCAGAGATTGCCTGGATAGTTGTGCTGGTTCTTTTTTCAGGGAAAGAACACCGGATGAAGCTGAAATTCTATTGAACAATATGTTGACAAATGAAAATAATTGGACACCTCCGGAGCCAATTCCTGAGCCTATTCCTAAACCAACTCCGAAGAAGAGGGGTATTCTATTTCTCAGTCCTGAAGATATGCAAGAGGCAAAGAAATCTATGAAAGAAAAAGGTATTAAAGTTGAAGATGTTAAGAATTTACCTCCTATTGAAGAAATACACAGTCTTAATTTACCGCCTGTTGAAGAAAGATATGATCTTGATCCATCACCTATTGAAGAAACTCATGGTCTTGATAACCCAACACAGGTAGTAAAGGTAAACTCTCTCCACAGATATGATAAAGCTAAAATCCCATTTACTAAAATTGCTAGCCCATGCTTAGATGTGTCTGATAAATTTATGGCTAAGCAAGAAGACTTTAATGCTTATTTTGGTAGACAATTGAAATACAATTTAAATATGCTTGAACACTTGGGTGATTATATGGCTAATGTCAAAGGTGAACTTAAACTTATTAGCAAACATGCTTCTATGGTTACCACTCAAGTAGAACAAATACTTAAAGCTCAAAATGATTTGATCAATGAATTGAATAGTAAGGATAATGATAATGCTGTTAGAGTGGCTACTAGAACTGGTAGAATGACCCAGGAACCTTTGTATCCTGAAGGCTATCCTAAGAGAATTGAGCAAGATTCTCAGAGAAATAATATAGATGCACCTAGTCCTTCTAAAAGGAAGAAAAAGAAAAATGATAGGACTTTGCATGCTTCTAGTGAACCTATTATTGAACCACCTGAGAATCCGAATGATATTTCTATTTCTGATGCTGAAACACAATCTGGTAATGAACCTGAAACTAGTGATAATGTTAATAATAATGTTCATAATGATGCTCAACCTAGTAATGATAATGATATAGAAATTGAATCAACGTTATGATAAGAAAGACTTTGTTGCTAGGAAACATGGTAAAGAAAGAGAGCCTTGGGTTCAGAATCCCATGCCTTTTCCTCCCAAACCATCTAAGAAAAAGGATGATGAGGATTTTGAGCGCTTTGCTGAAATGATTAGACCTATATTTTTGCATATGCAATTAACTGATATGCTCAAAACCAATCCTTATGCTAAGTACATGAAAGATATCATTACAAATAAAAGAAAGATACTGGAAGCTGAAATTGCCACCATGCTTGCTAATTATACTTTTAAGGGTGGAATACCAAAGAAACTTGGAGATCCCGGTGTACCAACTATACCATGCTCCATTAAAAGAAACTATGTTAAAACTGCTTTATGTGATCTTGGAGCCGGTGTTAGTGTTATGCCTCTCTCTTTATATCGTAGACTTGATTTGAATAAGTTGACACCTACTGAAATATCTTTGCAAATGGATGATAAATCAACTGCTATACCTGTCAGTATTTGTGAGGATGTGCCTGTTGTAGTTGCAAACGTTACTATTTTAACGGACTTTGTTATTCTTGATATTCCCGAGGACGATAGTATGTCTATTATTCTTGGAAGACCCTTTTTGAATACTGCAGGGGCTGTTATTGATCGCACTAAAGGCAATGTCACTTTCCATGTTAATGGTAATGAGCATACGGTACACTTTCCGAGGAAACAACCTCAAGTTCATAGTATAAACTCTATTGGAAAAATTCCATCGATTATATTTGGTGGTTTTGAATTTCCTCTTCCTACTGTCAAGAAGAAATATGATATTCTATTTATTGGGGATCTGCATATCCCCGTTGAGGTAACATAGTGTTATTCGAAATTTTTCCGGTTCCATGTTATTCGGAATGAGTTCGTTAACAATACTTGATCAACCTTGTTAGTGGATTCCTTTTGATGACCATGAGATGGATGAAAGTAGAAGGCACAACCTTCTGTACCCCACTTTTACTTTCTGTTATTTATATTAAACAAAATAAAAATAAATATTTTTCTGAGTGTTATCTGATTATCCGTGCAATATAAAAATACCCCGAAAATAAAAGTTCTCCAAATGCACTGAAATTTAAATATGATTTTTTCTAGAATATTTGAGAATATTTGGCACTGAGAACATAGGAGGGGGTCAACCACCTGCCCACAAGGGTGGAGGGCGCGCCCTACCCCCTAGGCGCGCCCCTGCCTCGTGGGCCCACGGTGGCCCTCCACCACTTATTCTTTCACCCACACACTTCTTCTTCCTCCCACAAACACGCATATCCAGCTCAAGCACGAGTTATAGCTCATCTTGCTGCCATTTTCGATCTCCTTGCTCAAAGCACCTCTTACAAAACTACTTGAGGAGATTGTTCCTTGGTATGTGACTCCTCCGTTGGTCCAATTAGTTTTTGTTTTAGTGCTTTATTCATTGCAAATTTTTTCTGCTTAGGTGACCCTGTTCTTGAGCTTTCATGTCAAATTTATATGGTCAAAAGTAGTTTTGATGCATGATATAGGCCCTAGGCACTTGTAGGAGTAGTTGCTATCAATATTACTGAGTTTGGTTTACTTTTATTTTGAAGTTACTAAAAATTTCAGAATTTTTCAGAAAATGATGAGGAGGCTTTTGAGGGGCTCATCGAGCCAAAGCTCGAAGGAAAAGGCACCAAAGCCTAAGTATAATCTGCCACGCACCGCGGAGGTTCGGGCGTGTGAATGGCCTTCCGATGATTTCTTGAGAGCAGCCGGTATCTATGAAGATTTTCATGAATTGGCTAAGAATGCAGGCCTCACCGCTTTCCTCCATGACCAATGCGATCAATATCTCTTACTCACAAATACCTTTGTGCAAAACTTTCATTTCCATTCTAGGAACTCGCCACCTATGGTGGAGTTTCATTTATATGATGAGTATAAGGAGATGTCACTTTATGATATTTTGTCGGATTTGTTTAGTCCCTTTTGAGGGCAAGACAGAAGAACCACATCGCGATGATGTGGAGGGGTTTATTGATACTATCACTGTAGGGGAAACAAGGAAGGTTTCCAATGCACCAATCACTAGCATACATTTTCCTGTTTTACGTTACTTTGCATTATTTGCTAGTCGTTGTTTAATTGGTCGCGGAATCTGTGGAAACCTTAGTATCCCTGATATTATTATTTTTCTCCACGGTTTATATGGTGATAACTCTGTTAGTATGGGCGGTATTATTGCCAAACGGTTAAGCCTGAACTGTACCAAGGGCCCCATCTTTGGAGGCATCTATGCTTCACGCCTAGCTGGATATTTTAACATACCTATTAGGCATTTTGTGAAGGAAGAAAAGGTGCTGTCTCGTATTTATCTAGATTATAAATGTATGGTGGCACATGATTTTATTGTTAAGAATAGGGAAGGAGAGCTTAAATACCAATTGTTCTTTAATAAACATCATCCTGAGACTATTACCCTGCCTGCTCCTTCGTTGTTTGATCTATTTGTAGGCCAGTACCTTGTTCTGTTAAAGGCTATTCACGCCTATCGGAACCCTGCACCTGCCATGGAGCCAGTGCCGGAACCACAAGTTGATCCTCCACGACAGTCTAATTATCAGTGGGATCCAGAGATGATTGTCAGCCAGTGGCAATCAGAGTCTTCCTCTTCTTCATCTCAGTACGGCCCCAACTATTATTATGGATGTACGCCAGGCCAGCCGTGGCCATAGACCAACTTAGGCCAAAAGCCTAAGCTTGGGGGAGTACGTATTTCCCACCGACATTACATTTATGTTCACACACTCATTGCTAGATGTCGGTGCTCATACTTTTTCATTGTATCATCCATGCTAATTTATTTTCCTTTTTATGCTTTCTTCTTGTGTGTTTAATAAACCTTAAGAAAAACCAAAAAAATTAGTTGTAGCTTTTAGCTAGTTTTAATTTCCATGCTTGTAGTAGTAATTAAAAAGAAAACCCAAAAATATTTCCTGTTCTTCTTTTGCTTGTTGGGAGATTTCCCGTGTAAATAGTTTTATTTCTTTTCTTTTCTTTGGGGGTCGATAGGAGAAGACCATAATTCAATTGTTGAAGTGGCTCTTATATGCATTATTGTTTATCTGACAAAAGAGCCCATATTGCCTTGTCTTCTCCTGTTTATTGAATGCTTGCAGATTCCAGATTAGTCCAATGCACGTGCACTATTATTATTATTGACACTATTCGGTCGTGCAAGTGAAAGGCAATTATGACGATATATGATGGACTGACTGAGATGAGAAAAGCTAGTATGAACTCGACCTCTTTTGTTTTTGTAAATATGATTAGTTCATCGTTCCTGATTCAGCCTATTATGAATAAACATGTTTGCAATGACAATTAGAGATCATAGTTTCTTGTGCCATGCTTGATTAGCTATGAGTTATAATGGTTTACCTTGCATGCCAACATGCTATTGAGATGGTTGTGATGTGGTATGATAGGGTGGTATCCTCCTCTGAATGATTTAAGTGACTTGATTAGGCACATGTTCACGCATGTAGTTGAAATAAAATCAACATAGCCTTCATGATATTTATGTTCATGGTGGATTATATCCTACTCATGCTTGCATTCGGTGTTGATTAATTTTAATGCATGCTTGATTAGGCACTGTTGTCGCTCTCTAGCTGGTCGCCTCCTAGTCTTTTGCTAGCCTTCACCTGTACTAAGAGGGAATTCTTCTTGTGCATCCAAACTACTTAAACCTCAAATTTATTCCACATGAGTCCACTATACCTACCTATATACGGTATCCACGTGTCATTCCAAGTAAATTTGTATGTGCCGAACTCTAAACCTTCAAATAAATATCCTGTTTTGTATGCTCGAATAGCTCATGTATCAACTAGGGCTGTTTGTATCTTCCATGTTAGGCGGGTTATTCTCAAGAGGAGTGGACTCCGCTCCTCACTCACGAGATAAATGGCTGGTCACCGGGATGCCCAGTCCCATGCTTTATGCAAACTAAATCAAAATAATTGCAAACAAAACTCCCCCTGGGACACTTGTTAGTTGGAGGCACTCGTTGTTTCGAGCAAGCCATGGATTGATGCTTGTTGGTGGAAGGGGGAGTATAAACTTTACCATTCTGTTTGGGAACCGCCTATAATGTGTGTAGCATGGAATATATTGCCATCTCTTGGTTGTTATGTTGATAATGAAAGTATACCGCTCAAAATATTATTCACCTCTGTTTCAAAACCGAGCTCTGGCGCCTCTACAAATCCCTGCTTCCCTCTGCGAAGGGCCTATCTATTTACTTTTATGCTGAGTCATCATCCTCTTATTAAAAAGCACCAGTTAGAGAGCATCCCTGTCATTTGCATTCATTATTGTTAGTTTACATTGAGTATGACTTGACTGGATGTCTTTTACCATGAATTACAATGTCTAGTCAGTCCTTGGTCTTTAAAGGTGCTCTACATTTATGTTTTGCGGTCTCAGAAAGGGCTAGCGACATACCATCTTGTTATATCATATTATGATTGTTTTGAGAAAGTGTTGTCATCCGAGATTTATTATTATTGCTCACTAGTTGATTATGACATTGATATGAGTAAATTTGAGACCTATGCGTTATTGTGAATGCGGTTAGTTATAATCTTTGCTGAAAACTTGAATGTTGGCTTTACATATTTACAACAATAAGAGCAAACAGAGTTTGTAAAAGTTTTTCTTTATCACTTTCAGTTTGTCAACTGAATTGCTTGAGGACAAGCAAAGGTTTAAGCTTGGGGGAGTTGATACGTCTCCAACATATCTACTTTTCCAAACACTTTTGCCCTTGTTTTGGACTCTAACTTGCATGATATGAATGGAACTAACCCGGACTGACGTTGTTTTCAGCAGAATTACCATGGTGTTATTTATGTGCAGAAAGAAACATTCTCAGAATGACCTGAAACTTCACGGAGCAACTTTTCAGAAAATATGAAAAATACCTGCAAAAGTTGAATGCCAGTGGGCCCACCACCTCTCCACGAGGGTGGGGGGCACGCCTGCTCCCCTAGGGCGCGCCCCCTACCTCGTGGGCCCCCTATTGCCTCTCCGACTCCAACTCCAACTCCATATGTTGTGTTTCGGGGAGAAAAAAATCAGGAAGAAGAAATCATCGCGTTTTACGATATGGAGCCGCCGCCAAGCCATAAAACCTCTCGGGAGGGCTGATCTGGAGTCCGTTCGGGGCTCCGGAGAGGGGAATCCGTCGCCATCGTCATCATCAACCATCCTCCATCACCAATTTCATGATGCTCACCTCTGTGCGTGAGTAATTCCATCGTAGGCTTGCTAGACGGCGATGGGTTGGATGGGATCTATCATGTAATCGAGTTAGTTTTGTTAGGGTCTGATCCCTAGTGTCCACTATGTTCTGAGATTGATGTTGCTATGACTTTGCTATGCTTAATGCTTGTCACTAGGGCCCGAGTGCCATGATTTCAGATCTGAACCTATTATGTTTTCATCAATATATGAGTGTTCTTGATCCTATCTTGCAAGTCTATAGTCACCTATTATGTGTTATGATCCGTTAACCCCGAAGTGACAATAATCAGGATACTTACCGGTGATGACCATAGTTTGAGGAGTTCATGTATTCACTATGTGCTAATGCTTTGTTCCGGTTCTCTATTAAAAGGAGGCCTTAATATCCGTTAGTTTCAGTAAGGACCCCGTTGCCACGGGAGGGTAGGACAAAAGATGTCATGCAAGTTCTTTTCCATAAGCACGTATGACTATGTTCGGAATACATGCCTACATTACATCAATGAACTGGAGCTAGTTCTGTGTCACCCTAGGTTATGACTGTTACATGATCAACCGCATCCGGCATAATTTTCCATCATTGATCCATTGCCTATGAGCTTTCCATATATTGTTCTTCGCTTATTTACTTTTCCATTGCTATTGCTATCATCACTACAAAATACCAAAAACATTACTTTTACTACTGTTACCTTTTGCTACCGTTACCACTACTATCATATTACTTTGCTACTAAACACTTTGCTGCAGATATTAAGTTTCTAGGTGTGGTTGAATTGACAACTCAGCTGCTAATATTTGAGAATATTTTTTGGCTCCCCTTGTGTCGAATCAATAAATTTGGGTTGAATACTTTACCCTCGAAAACTGTTGCGATCCCCTATACTTGTGGGTTATCATTGGCCTAGCTTCAAGGAAGGCCAAAATGTTCTGGACTTCGGAGCGGCTCAACTGGCGGGAGGAGGCGACTGACGTTGGTGCAAGGAATCGGTCGACGGCGGCCATCCATGCCCCTGAGGGGGGAACTGGCACCCGCGCGGGGACAAGCGATGTCAACGGCGCGGCGGAGACATTCGTGTGCACGGGCACCGGCATGGGCGCACACGTCAGTGCACGCGCAGGCGCATGCGCTGGCAGGTGCACAGGCACCGGCATGGTCGTGCGCGTCATTGCACGCGCAGGCGCATGCGCTGGCAGGTGCACGGGTGCGTGAAAGTCGGCGGCGACCTCGTGGAACCCCATGGCATCAAGCTCGCCAACAATGTGCGGCTCCCGGCCCATCAATGCCACGGGGATGGGCGCTGGTACAGTCGGGGCGACAGGAGCCGGAATGAGAGCGGGACAGGCGCGGCGTCTTCCCGCAAGGCCAGTCCAAGCTCGTTCCAAAGCGCCTTATGTTCTTGAGTCTCCGGCTGGGTGTCTTCCTTAGGAAACTGGAAGACTAAGGGCAGACCATCATGATGCGGCATGGCATACGTTTAGGTCAGGCTGGTTGGAGGTAGACGACAGGAGAATCGGAGAGGAAGAGAGATGATTGTAGCGATACTAGGAAGTGCGGGGTTGATTTTAAACTGCGGCACCGACGACATTAAAAGTGGGAGCAGTTGGGACGAAGGTGGGCGGCGGAACCTGGTCAAAGGGCTCGCCTCCCGGTGAGCCTGCACACCAGTCTGCTCGCACGCCTCCCTGTCAGCCGGCGCAGCGGTCTGCTCGCACGCCTCCCGTCGACTCACACGCTTGCTCGGACATCACCTGCCGATGAGAAGCAGGGCTCGTGGCGGCACGTAAACGCCCACGGTTTCAATAGTGAAAGCGTTCGACTTAACGTGACAGGTCTTTGCTCCAAAATACCTTGGCTCTTCATTTGTGCAACTTGTCTCAAATTGAAGAAAAAAATTACGAAGTAATATTTGTACCATATCACGTGACCATGCTCAGATTCAAGAATTTATGGTCACTTTTGGAGTTTCCGAAATTTAAAATCCAGGATTCAAAATAATATCATAACCTGCATCAAGCAATAAATTTTCAAGCCATACATCTTGCTTAGTAAGAACCCGTGCTCGCCCTCACTGCGCCCCGTTAGCCTCTCCAGTGGCGCCACGCGAGCCCTCTTCCCCGCGCGCCCGCGCATGGACGTGCCCCCGCTGCTTGCCACCGCACTCCGCACCACGCCCGTACGCGCTCGCGCCCGCTGTCGCTACTCTATTGCTCGCATGCAACTGCTACCGCTCATGCTCTTTGTGCTCTGCTCTGCTGCTGCTTCTCGCCTGGTGCCGCCGTTTGTAATTGGTGCTGGCTGCCGCTGCTGCCGCGGCCGTCGCCCGCCTCTGCCTGACGCGGCCACGGCCGGTCGGCCTCGCCACCCGCAGCCGCTATAGCCCCATTGCCGTTGTTGCTCGCTGCCTACAGCTGCTGCTATGCGTGTGCTGCTGCTACCATAACATTTAGTTACTGTAGTGCTAGCTAGCTTTTCTAATTCTACAATGAGTAACCCTCTCGACAGCCCCTAAACTCCGGCAAAACAATTGTTAACAGGACTAAAAAAATGGAAAGGTAGTATACTTGACAAACTCCATTTTATCCCAGTTGACCAAATACATTTGATGCATGGTTTAAGTCCTATGAAAATCACAAAATGCTATCTTCTGATAATATTTAACCTCTAGCCTTGTGTGTTATGTGTTGTGTGTATGCAGCATGGTGTGTGTGAGTGTGCCGTGTGAGTGCATGTGTGTGTGAGTGTGTGCGGCCGACCCAAACTAGTTAGGTCTAATTTAATTAGCTAGATTAGTCCTAGGATTAATTCTCCTGTTTAGTTAGTATGAGTTTAGTGCTAGATTAGCCTAATAGCCTATGACATATGGCCCAATTCTAATCTAGACACTAATTTAATTTAGATGCCTATGACATGTGGGCCATATCTCACCTTTGACCGGTCAAAGTAAAATGGTTGACCAGCCCCTTGGGTCCCACTATCATACACATAGGCTAGGATAACATTAGGTAACAAATGCACATTCTGCCTTTAGTTCGATTTAAACAATTCAAAAAAATTCAGAAAATAAATTTAAACTTTTAAAATTAATATAAAATAATCTGTATCTCGGATAAAAATACTTTGTACATGGAAGTTGCTCAGAACAACAAGACGAGTCTGAATACGCAGCCCGTTCATCCGCCACACATCCCTAGCATAGAGAACATGCAACTTTCCCCCTCTGATTCATCTGTCCGGAAACGTAAAACACCGGGGATATTTTCCTAGATGTTTCCCCCTGCATCGGTATCACCTCATACCCCATTAGGGCACCCCTAGCACCGCTACTTGTCATGTCATGCATCGCTATGCATCTATTTGCTTAATATTTATTGTTTCTTCCCCCCTCTTCTCTCGCTAGACACCGAGACCGACACCGCTGCCGGTAAACCTGCGATCAACTACTGTGTTGACGACCCCTCTCTCTCTCGCCAAAGCAACCAGGCAAGCCCCCCCCCTTGATCATCAGATATCACCTAATCTCTCTCTACTGCTTGCATTAGAGTAGTGTAACATGTTACTGCTTTTCGTTAATCCTATTCTGATGCATGGTTTGTCATTGTTGCTACAACTGTTGATACCTTACCTGCAATCCTAAATACCTAGTATAGGATGCTAGTTTATCATCAGTGGCCCTACATTCTTGTATGTCTGCAATGCTATACTATCGGGCCATGATCACGTCGGGTGTTGATCATGGGTATATACTATACATACATACTATACATGTTGTCACTAAAGTTGGGTCGGCTCGTTGAGTACCCGCAAGTGATTCCGATGTTGGGGGCTGAAGGGGCAGGTGGTTCTATCCAGGTAGTGGTGGGCCTGGGTTCCCGACGGCCCCGACTATTACTTTATGGCGGAGCGACAGGGCAGGTTGAGACCACCTAGGAGAGAGGTGGGCCTGGCCCTGGTCGACGTTCGCGTTTACTTCAAAATAACACGCTTAACGAGATCTGGGTATTTGATCTGAGTCTGGCTACTGGCCTGTACGCACTAACCAACTACGCATGGACAGTTATGGGCACTCGACGTCGTGGTATCAGCCGAAGCCTTCATGACGTCAGCGACTGAGCGGCGTGCGCCGGGTTGGATCGCGTAACGCAACTTCCTTTGTAATGCAGGTTTCTAGGTCTGCTCTCCGGCCGCCCTCGCAACATGCAGGTGTGCAATGGGCGATGGGCCCAAACCCCTGCGCCATAGGATTTAGACCGGTGTGCTGACCTCTCTGTTGTGCCTAGGTAGGGCTGCGACGTGTTGATCTTCCGAGGTCGGGCATGACCCAGGAAAGTGTGTCCTGACAAAGGGGATCGAGCGTGTTGGGAAATGTGGTGCACGCCTGCAGGGAGGTTAATCTATTTTAATAGCCGTGATCTTCGGTAACAGGACGACTTGGAGTTGTACCTTGACCTTATGACAACTAGAACCGGATACTTAATAAAACACATCCTTCCAAGTGCCAGATACAACCGGTGGTCGCTCTCTCACAGGGCGACAAGGGGGATCATTGGTTAGGATTATGCTATGCGATGATACTTGGTTAACTTACCATCTACTCTCTTGTTCTGCTGCAAGATGGAGGATACCAGCAGCGTAGTCTTCGATAGGACTAGCTATCCCCCTCTTATTTCGGAATTCTGCAGTTCAGTCCACATATCATACCCTTATTTCATTTGATACCAATGCATACATATGTAGTGTAGCTCCTTGCTTTCGAGTACTTTGGATGAGTACTCACGGTTGCTTTGGTCCCCCTTTTCCCCCTTTCCTATACCCGATTGCTGCGACCAGACGTTGGAGTACAGGAGCAAGACGCCACAGTTGACGACGACTCCTACTACTCTGGAGGTGCCTACTACCACGTGCAGGCCGCTGACAACAACCAGGAGTAGTTTAGGAGGATCCCAGGCAGGAGGCCTACGCTTCTTTCGATCTGTATCCCAGTTTGTGCTAGCCTTCTTAAGGTAAACTTGTTTAACTTATGTCTGCACTCACATATAGTTGCTTCCACTGACTCGTCTATGATCGAGCTCTTGTATTCGATCCCTCGAGGCCCCTGGCTTGTAATATGATGCTTGTATGACTTATTTTATTTGTAGAGTTGTGTTGTGATATCTTCCGTGAGTCCCTGATCTTGATCGTACACGCTTGCGTGTATGATTAGTGTACGGTCAAATCGGGGGCGTTTCAAGTTGGTATCAGAGCCGACTGCCTGTAGGAATCCCCCATCCACACTCCTTGGCCGAAGTCGAGTCTAGTCATTGCAAAACTTTTACTAACATGGCTATGTGGCTTACGGACCCACGTCGCCATTGGGTGGTATTAGGATCTTTTACTCCTCGTCTATACTCTGGGAGTATGATCTCTCTCCTATTCGGGTTAAATGATTTGCTAACTCTAACTCTAGGTTCTCGTAAATACTTTCTCCCGGAGAGCCCCTTGGTCCGAACGATCGTTTGCTTCACCAGAAGATTCCAAAGACACTCTATGATGTCCTCTCGAGGCTATGTGCCATCGCCTTTACAATTCCCTACCACCGATGTATCCTTAGGGATAACTACCTATAGTTGTCGTTCATGCATTCGTCTCCAGTTTATCTTGTTATTACAAGATACACCGAAATTCTCTCTATTGTTCCGAGAATACTTTGTGCCTACTGCCTTGCAGTTCTTTGCCACCTGAATACCCCTATGGATAATTTCTCGCACTTATCGAGTATCCGCTCATCCCCAAATGATTCATGTATTTCACAAAAGTCTTCGAAATACTATCCGGTCTTCTGAAAATCCTGAGCAGCCTATTGCTCCTGAAATTCTTGCTTGCTTGCATTATGGTTAATGCCATTAATCTCGTAATCTTATTGGCATCCCTTGTCATTTTCATTTTGAGTCTGTTGATTCAATATGTTGCAAATTCTCGCAATCCTCAATCAGATCCTAGAATTCATCCTTCCGGCTCAGACATCATTTTAAACATGAGCTGGATCTCGACCAATCAAATTGTCACCGATTGTACCCCTAAGCTTACTCAACTTACCCATCCTTAATCAGAGCGTTTGCTTCTGATTCCTTGTCTTGGAATTCATAATTCCTTTGCATTTGAGCTTTGAGTTAGTCAGTTGTTTCTATAATCTAATCTCCTTGCATTCTTTCTTCCTCTGGTTGAGTACCGATGCTCACATCAGATCCCTTATGGACCACCAGACCCTTTGTTGAATTTTATCCGACAGCGTCCTTCATATTCAATAAGCTTGTGAGCCTTTCCTCGGATACATAATGCCTTTGGTAAATTTTATCCTCTGCTTTCTCAAGCATGCTCTACTATTGAGCTTATGTTATTTATTCTTGAAATTTGTGGTATATGCTCCTAAGATGCCCTGATGGGTTGAACCTATGCCTTCCCCAAACCATACGAACCCGGAAGTTTTCGCGAGTCATACTCTTTGGGTATTTTTCCAGATAAAATTTCAACACTACAACTTCATCGAATGCGACAAGTGAATGAAAGGTTATGCATGGGAGAAGTGGGAGTCGACCTTGAACTTTGTGTTCATGCCCATGGACACGATGTAGATCTTATCATTAAAATTTATCTTCAATTAATTACCCCTTGTTAAAGGTTCATCTGGTATCTATGTTTGGTCTTTTGCAACCATGGTTCCAACCATGACTGTTCTCCTTTGACTCCATTTCTCAGACAAGTTGAAGTACTTGTCTTCTGCAGATCAATGCACCTGTCCAACCTTTACTTTGATCTACCATTGAGTATTACATTCTGGTATCTCGATAATATCACAGAACCATATTACTTCTTATGAGTTCTTCTTCAAGTATTATTTCTCATCGATTCCAATTTTTTCCCTGGGTTCTGAGTTGTTAGACACTCAGGGACACCGATAGTGAATCGAGTTCGTAATCCGATTCATTAACTCTAAGTAATTTTTGTTGCTTATGAGTTTAATAATCCTTCAAGTCATTCCTAGCCTAATCGGCTATATCATTATTGTGCTAAATTTTAACTGTGCTATCTGGTCCTTATTCCTGGAGCACCACTTTCGACGATGAGCTAAGCTTACGTTGATTTTCCTCATCATATCATTTCTCCTTGAACAGCAAGCTTGATTTCGAGTGTGTGTTGTACCCATGGTTCCAATAACCTTTCACTTCATCATTCCTTTGACTTCATGTCATCGCCGATCAATTATATCTTCATGAAACCTCTCGACAAATGTGCCATGTTCATCATCAACATTCTGATCTCATCAAGGATATCGATCGAATTCATGTTGAGAAATACCATCCTTGCCCCTCGATGATTTGTGTTATCATTGACCACATCCTTGTCTTCCCTCAACACAAATGGTTTCATGTTTTGGATTGAATCTTGAGTTCCTTGCTATCCAACATCTGTTCTTCTTCACCTTGGAGTATTAATTACCATCTTTTATGTGAACAAGGTCGTGAGAATTGCTCCGCCTCTTAAAATTTCTTAGTATAGTGATACTTCTCACCATCACCATTCTGTCTTGGTCACAATGCTGATTCTAACCGGAATACAACAAGTGAACGGTGTTGCCCGGATTCTATACTCATAGCAACCCTATTGCTTTGGAGTTAATGGTCGACAGTTCATTCTTAGACTATTGGATAACGAATCACCATTCTAACATTGATTGTGCTACCTAAGCCCATATGTCGGGTGCACCTTTCAACCATTATTTAATTGTCTATGATTTCCTCGAGCATACATCATTATATCATTTGATCTGACAAATGTTATCTCCTTGTTCACATAATTGTGAAAATCCATCTTGTTGGAAATCCTGATGAATTGTCGCTGAATCCCTCAATCACCTCCTCGTCCTCTCCTTGGTTTGATGATGAACTCTTGTTTCGGAACTCGCTTCCATAGTACATTTCCGAGAATCTTACAATGTCGTCTCGTCAATTTGTTTTGCACCTTTTCTTCTCAGGTATCCTGAGCATGAGGTATCCCGACACCAATTAGATCTGAATCTCGGTAAGATATGATGGTTGGAACATATTCCCAAGAGTTATAACACTGGTCTTCTATATGACCCGGTAAGATGATATCATGCCTAGCACACCTGGCCATAGGATCTATTGTTTTAGTTCCCTTCTTAGCAAGGTTAGCGGTTCTTCCATGAGGAAATCGTAAGACTTACTCTATAAGTTGTTCCTGATGGATCCTTTGTGCATCCAAATTCTGACCCTTACTTGATGGCCATGTCAATGCTATCTCGAAGCATGTCTATGGTACTCCGATTTTCAACAAGAACATTTGAAGCCCAATGCTAATTGTTTCCTGCTCAATTATCCAAACACCGCTGTATGGATAATGTCATGAAATTTCTCTCCCCTTACCTAAAGAGTTTTCTACATTATATCCTGTCATGGATATCATACTCTGTTTATCCTTGGGAAGGATATACCCCTGAAATATGTGTTTAAACACATTTTCCTTTCCATTGTTCTAGCTAATATGATGATCACCTTTTCCATTCCATTGTTTGGATCAACCTTTCTTGTGATCTATATGATCTAAGCTTTAATATTCTCATGCTTATGTAAACACCTCGGCGTACCATTCTGATAGTAAGACTCTGTTACTATTGTTGAAAACATTCCGGTGACCACCGATGGACAAGAACCTTGCCTATTGGTCTGCCTCGTTCAACGAGCAGGAAGATGGTTCTCTTCGTCCCTCGCCCTTGGGACCTATGTTGTTGCCGACATAACTGACAGGCTATCCTCTGACATGTCTTGCTTACATGATCGTGCAAGATGTCACCGCCCTTCCTACTTTTAACCCACATGGTGGGCCCATAACCCACAATTCCACAGGATCAAAACCTGACTCTCCTGTACACCCCTGTTGCCAAAGTTATTCCTCGCGCTTGACTTCGTATGTAATTCACGGGCCACCTACCTAGTAATCTATTCTGGTATCAGACGCAATACTTATTTCCCATCGCTCTGAACCCCTTTCAAATTTTGTATCAGGCAACGAACGATTGCCTATGCGCTTGAAACTTCTATGGTGCACCTTCTTACTTTGCTCTCGGTAATCTCTTAAGTTTCAACTCGAGAGTTACTTTCCGCCACCTTCCCCGATGTTAGCTACCAGGTAGTCAACCTTGCATAGGTCCATTCTTCCGGAATAACCACCCTTTATTCTTTCATAACTATGATGGAGTTCTCAAAGAAAGGATACCGACTTCATCATGAAGACCTGAAGCAGAGAAATAAAGACATCAACGAAGAGGATCAACTACTTCAGGAAGAGCAACCAACAATGATAAGATCCGTTAGAATTCTGTAACCAGAACTTTTATCCTTACTCCACCTCTTAAACCTCGGGACAAGATTTCTTGTAGTGGAGGAGATTTGTAACACCCACAGTACTTAGCTATACTGACCACATGCTAATCATGCCATGTCATTATTTTTCCTAAGCCAAGATGCCACTAGTCACAAATCAAACTCAAATTTAATTCAAAACGCCATTAAATTATTTATTTCTTCATATAGAAAAATAAAAGTGTTTACAATATTTCAAATAATCCACTTATATTTTACATGAAGAAACCCCACTTGATAGAATTTCTAAAATGCCCCTAACTAATTTTAGAGTGTACCAACAACATTTAAAGCGGTCCATTTAAATGCAAACACATTTATAAACCTTTCTAGTTGGCATCAAACTTTTTGAGCAACCTTAGAATTTTCCAAGGAATTTATGTGCCAATTTTTATTTTTTTGCAAAAATTGTTTGGACACTCAATAAATTAGAAAACAGTGGCTAACATTAAAAAAACGAAACTAAAGAAGAGGAAAGGCTAAAACCTAACTCTGCACTCTAGCCAAGTGGTTACAACAGCCGGCCCAGCCCACCCCAAGGTTTTCTTCAACCTACTGCTCACCCAGGCGCGCTGGACGCCAGGCGTCCGTCCACGATGCCGATGGCCACGGGGCAGCCATCCGGTGGCGCCCCATCATCCTACAAGGACGCCCCTGTCTCTCTCGATGAACCCTAGATCCCCATTTGCCTCTCCCCGTGCTCCATCTCTTCGTTCTGGAAGGACCCGAATCGCCGCCACCATGGAGCCCCTTGCCCGCATGGCCACCATCGCCCCCGTGCCGTGAGAGGTTGTCCCCGAGAAGCGTCGTCGAATCCACATCGTCTACAAGGACCAGCTCGAGATCCTCGCCCTTGCTTCGAGCTGTTCGCCGTCGTCCTCAACCTCCGGCCACCGCGACACCATCGACGAATTCGTCTCCTTCACTGCATCCCCGACCTCCTCAAGCTCCTCTTCTGACTCGCGGTGAGCTGCTATATGTTTCCCCTTCCTAAACGCTCTCGATCCATAGCCATAGTCGTGTCGTCGTTTTCATTTTGCTCCGGCCAAAATGCGTCGCCGCTGTGGTGCTCCCCGCCGTGGCTACCGGCCGTCCTCGGGCCAGCTAGGCACACGGGAGTGCTCCCGTGCCCATGTAGATGCAGTCTAGCCCCTAGGTTCGCTCGATCTTGAGCTATAGCGTCACGCCCGATCAAACCCGTGCTCACCGTCACCGCGCCCCGTTAGCCTTTCCATCGGCGCCACACGAGCCCTCTTCCCCGCGCGCCCGCGCGTGGACGTGCCCCCGCTGCTTGTCGCCACACTCCACCCCGCGCCCGTACGTGCTTGCGCCCACTGTCGCTACTCTTTTGCTCGCCTGCAACTGCTTCCGCTCCTGCTCTTCGTGCTCTGCTCTACTGCTGCTTCTCGCCTGCTGCCGCCGTTTGTAACTGTGGTGTGTGTGAGTGTGCCGTGTGAGTGCACGTGTGTGTGAGTGTGTGCGGCCGACCCAAACTAGTTAGGTCTAATTTAATTAGCTAGATTAGTCCTAGGATTAATTCTGCTGTTTAGTTAGTATGAGTTTAGTGCTAGATTAGCCTAATAGCCTATGACATATGGCCCCATTCTAATCTAGACACTAATTTAATTTAGATGCCTATGACATGTGGGCCATATCTCACCTTTGACCAGTCAAAGTAAAATGGTTGACCAGCCCCTTGGGTCCCACTATCATACACATAGGCTAGGATAACATTAGGTAACAAATGCACATTCTGCCTTTAGTTCGATTTAAACAATTCAAAAAAATTCAGAAAATGAATTTAAACTTTAAAAATTAATATAAAATAATCTGTATCTCGGATGAAAATACTTTGTACATGGAAGTTGCTCAGAACAACAAGACGAGTCTGAATACGCAGCCCGTTTGTCCGCCACACATCCCTAGTATAGAGAACATGCAACTTTCCCCCTCTGATTCATCTGTCCGGAAACGTAAAACACCGGGGATATTTTCCCAGATGTTTCCCCCTGCATCGGTATCACCTCATACCCCATTAGGGCACCCCTAGCACCGCTACTTGTCATGTCATGCATCGCTATGCATCTATTTGCTTAATATTTATTGTTTCTTCCCCCCTCTTCTCTCACTAGACACCGAGACCGACACCGCTGCCGGTACACCTGCGATTGACTACTGTGTTGACGACCCCTCTCTCTCGCCAAAGCAACCAGGCAAGCCCCCCCCCCTTGATCATCAGATATCACCTAATCTCTCTCTACTACTTGCATTAGAGTAGTGTAACATGTTACTGCTTTCCGTTAAGCCTATTCTGATGCATGGTCTGTCATTGTTGCTACAACTGTTGATACCTTACCTGCAATCCTAAATACCTAGTATAGGATGCTAGTTTATCATCAGTGGCCCTACATTCTTGTATGTCTGCAATGCTATACTATCGGGCCATGATCACGTCGGGTGTTGATCACGGGTATATACTATACATACATACATACTATACATGTTGTCACTGAAGTTGGGTCGGCTCGTTGAGTACCCGCAAGTGATTCCGATGTTGGGGGCTGAAGGGCAGGTGGATCCATCCAAGTAGTGGTGGGCCTGGGTTCCCAACGGCCCCCGACTGTTACTTTGTGGCAGAGCGACAGGGAAGGTTGAGACCACCTAGGAGAGAGGTGGGCCTGGCCCTAGTTGACGTTCGCGTTTACTTCAAAATAACACGCTTAACGAGATCTGGGTATTTGATCTGAGTCTGGCTACTGGCCTATATGCACTAACCAACTACGCGGGGACAGTTATGGGCACTCGATGTCGTGGTATCAGCTGAAGCCTTCGTGACGTCAGCGACTAAGTGGCGCGCGCCGGGTTGGACCGCGTAACGCAACTTTCTTTGTAATGGAGGTTGCTAGGTCCGCTCTCCGGCCGCCCTCGCAACATGCAGGTGTGCAATGGGCGATGGGCCCAGACCCCTGCGCCATAGGATTTAGACCGGCGTGCTGACCTCTCTGTTGTGCCAGGTAGGGCTGCGACGTGTTGATCTTCCGAGGTCGGGCATGACCCTAGAAAGTGTGTCCGGACAAAGGGGATCGAGCGTGTTGGGAAATGTGGTGCACCCCTATAGGGAAGTTAATCTATTCGAATAGTCGTGATCTTCGGTAACAGGACGACTTGGAGTTGTACCTTGACGTTATGACAACTAAAACCGGATACTTAATAAAACACATCCTTCCAAGTGCCAGATACAACCGGTGGTTGCTCTCTGACAGGGCGACGAGGGGAGGATCATTAGTTAGGATTATGCTATGCGATGATACTTGGTTAAGTTACCATCTACTCTCTTCTTCTGCTGCAAGATGGAGGATACCAGAAGCGTAGTCTTCAATAGGACTAGCTATCCCCCTCTTATTCCGGCATTCTGCAGTTTAGTCCACATATGATACACTTATTTCATTTGATACCAATGCATACATATGTAGTGTAGCTCCTTGCTTGCGAGTACTTTGGATGAGTACTCACGGTTGTTTTGCTCCCCCTTTTCCCCCTTTCCTATACCCGATTGCTGCGACCAGACGTTGGAATCTAGGAGCAAGACGCCACCATTGACGATGACTCCTACTACTCTGGAGGTGCCTACTACTACGTGCAGGCCGCTGACGACGACCAGGAGTAGTTTAGGAGGATCCCAGGCAGGAGGCCTACGCCTCTTTCGATCTATATCCCAGTTTGTGCTAGCCTTCTTAAGGCAAACTTGTTTAACTTATGTCTGTACTCAGATATTGTTGCTTCTGCTGACTCGTCTATGATCGAGCTCCTGTATTCGAGCCCTCGAGGCCCCTGGATTGTAATGTGATGCTTGTATGGCATATTTTATTTGTAGAGTTGTGTTGTGATATCTTCCCATGAGTCCCTGATCTTGATCGTACACGTTTGCGTGTATGATTAGTGTATGGTCAAATCGGGGGCATCACAATCATTTTTTTCTTCAAAAAAATAGTGGGAACGCTCTACCGTGCGGATCCTCCTCCAGCCATGCACTAAATTACTCACTTTCGCCGATGTGTGGGATAGCCAGTATCGGGGTCCACCAGCCATGCACTAAATTACTCCGTAGTAGAGTGGCGGTAGACTACCCCGATCGAAGCGCCGCAGTAATGCCCAATGAGCCGTCAAATCACAAAACCCCCTCCTTTACAGCAGTAAGTTGGATGGACGAAGCAACCATCATTTCACTCTTCTCTCTCAGCTTCCTCTCTACCCAACTCGCTTCTCCCTCATCTTGTTCCTCATTTCTTCAAGAAAACCCCGACCTGCTTCTGCCATCGCTCTTCCCTCCCAAATAAGGAAAGGTGAGTGCATCAATGGTGTTGATTCTGGCCAAGGCCCGGTCTTGCAACCCCGAGAATGATCCTATAACTCCCTCTCTGTTCTTCTTTAGGGTTTGTGATTATGGTTTCTTTTCTTCTATTTCTATTTGACAGTTTTTTGATGGACGCTGGAGCACCGGTCGAAGTGATGTCTATGGCTCTGGCCAAAACAGTCGAGGCTCATGGTACGAAGAAGTGCAAGCACCCCGCCGAGACTATCTCTTCTTGACTTTCTTTTTCTCGATCTTGATCGTATTTTTTCATCTAACACACAGTACTAGTAGTACAACTTTCTAGGTGATCTTGCATGTGATTTTTGTGTGCCAAATAACAGTTGTAAATTCCTCTTTTGACCAAAACATGCGAGAGGTTGACACCGATTTCTTATAGATTACTTTCAACTACTCCCTCTGTCCCTAATTTTTTGTCTTAGATTTGTCTAGATACGGATGTATCTAATACTAAAATGTGACTTTATACATCCGTATCTAGACAAATCTAAGACAAGAATTTTGGGACGGAGGGAGTACTTTATGAACATCAATGCTACCTTTTAAGAGGGTATATTTGCCTCAGTAACTTGTGTTATGGATATTGCAAGTAATCACTCTGCTCTCATGCCTTTGAAGACATGTTCTAGTGTCTTTGTTCACTCATTTCTGAATGGAGGTAGTAATAAAATATGGTTTCTGTTTGAATTAGAACCAGGTCTGCGGTGGAGATGAAGTTCTCAAAGTCATGTCATGTGAATTGGAAGACCTGAGGATGAGTTCTACTGCTAAACTATCCAGCTGTTGTGTCCTTGTTGCCACGTGTCCTGAACTAGTGTTTTCATGTAGCATTGTTGTCAGGCGTGTTCTCGAGGCTGTACTTGACCACAACAATTTCTGGTTGTGCCTTCAATTACGAAGGGTGTGGTTCTTGTAAAGCTTCCCAACAAATCTGATGTGGCATGTCTTCATCATCATGTTTATGAGAGGAAAGACCACTCTGTTAGGTTCTCCAAGGTTGACGAGATGGTGATGGTGCATGTAGACATCTCTCACAAAATCCATGGCCTAGTCAGTTATGTCGGGTTCATCACGTAGGTCGGTGGCAAGAAATAGTCTGCAGAGTTTAATTAGTGCAACTTTGCTTGTCTGTAGTAAGTACTATTGTTCAATACTTGATTTGTGTTTGTGAACCCTGTATTGTTTATTAGTATTGCTGCTTTTGGTGTGTGGTCAGTCCTGAGAACGGTCTATGTTAAGTCTGTCCACTCAATTCAGTCTGTATATTTTGAAGTATCCAGATCATCTTTTTTGTGAGGACGGATTATCAATTATGGTTGCACTCCAATATCTGTATGCATTGCAGTGTTTATCGCACCCACCAGGATTTCCAGTCCCATGGATGTTCGGTCCATACGATTTGTCACGACCTTTGGACTGTCCTGCTTGTGGGAGTAGGTAGGGCCCCTGCATGCCACCCATAGGTGGACGATCAATCTTCTGTTTAGTACTTCAACATAGTGATTTCCTGGTAAGGATTCACTCGTGTCAGATCATGTAAATCTTATTGATTTACTGTCTAAATCTTATTGATTTAATGTCATATTTTCTTTCTTTTCCTGCAATTTTACGTTGTAGGTTTTGTCATGTGACATTCATCACAGAATAAACCGTTTGGTTTGCTCTATGATGGCTATTTTTGCAGGTTTCACTTCTTATGTCATGTCTGTAACGAAGGCACTGTCCATCTCTTATATTACTAGAAAAAATTGGATTAGTCTGTTGTCTGAGTACAAGCTAAATCCCTATAATGCACTCTAGTTTGGTTTAACAAAAATGCCACAATTAGTCCTTCTCGCGTTTAAAAGAAATGAAGGAAAAAACTAGATCATGGTCACAGAGCCTAGTCAAGTTAGAAAGCTGATCATAGCAGACCAGACACGATCGCCGCTGTCTCGCACATCGGTACCACCTTCAGCAACGGATCGAGCACCAGTAGTTGCTCTAGCACTGATAGCGGCAGCAGCTCAGTCTGATCCAGCTGAGGACTGGGCAACGACCGCGTCAGCGGATCAGGCTGATCTACCGGAGGATCGGGCATCGACACCGGCACCTACTCCGACACCGGCACCAGCTCTACAAGGAGCACCATCTCCGGCAGCAGCGGCGGCTTTAGCTCCTGCACCGACACTTGCACTTGCATCTGCTCTGGCCCGTGCAGGGGCAACCAAACGAGCAGTTGCACCGGCAATAGACTGGGCTGCAGTTCGCACTTCATATACCAAAGTCCTTACAAAAACCGACATGTCCACCTTCTTGGTAAGCATTGGCCGCCCAAGTGCTTCGTTCTTTCTTCTTTCCATGTTGTTTCGCATGATTCACTGTGTTGATCTAACTGTTTGGGTATGTCTTCTTGCTTGCAAACAGAGAATTCCTAGAGCAACGAGGGAGTCGTTCAACAATCCGGGCGACAATGGCCAAGTTTCTCTTACCATGCGCAACCTTGGTGTGAATGAACCTGCTCAATATACCGTAAGTACAAAGAAAGGTCGCATGAGGATTGATGCTAAAGGATGGTCAAGGTTCAAATCTAAATCATATCTTGCGATAGGGGATGATCTCAGAATCGAACTTTCTCGGCAAGGAGAGCTATTCCAATTCAACTTTGAAATTCTTCAGTAGCAGCACGCAACTGCCGAACTGATCTATTCTTAGAAAGATTTTGATGTAATAATCTGGCATGGTGAAACAGGTGTCCTGTGTGTATAAGTAATACGACAGTATTATTTATCACATGATATATCGTTGATAGAATTGCAACTCTCATTGCTGGTTAGGAACTGTCGTTCGATTTCATTCCAACAGCTATCGTGCTTTATTCAATTTTGTGTATTCGCCTTGCGACAGCATCTATAACCAGCGCCGTACCGATCGCTTGCAATATGAAAAGCGTCAAGGTAGAACACATGGGCCCCCAAACATGCAGGGTGGGCCTATGGCGAGAACCGTGAGCCTGTCTGAGTATTATATTCTCAGCTGAACCCCCATAATGCCCGTGCATTGCACTTAACATCAAGATGCATTTGTATGAGTATTTTAACTTGTGAGAGAAAAGGATGAACGAGGGAAGGCCTTATTTGCAAATGTGGAGAGGTGTGTGGGTACCTTTTTGCAAAATTGCCATAGTTTCCTTCCTATCCGTCAGATATAAATCGGACGACCTATATTCCAGGATGGTAGGCACACCATCATCACCAACTCGTCTATACTGTGTTAAAAACAACTCTGTTTTTTATAATTATATATGTTATATATTCCCCTTGATTTTTCTTATGTATAAAGTTGTGATATAAAAGATTTGTATATTTCTTTATAGAGGGAGTATCTCTTTATCAAAAATATATTTATGTGTAACTAGTTACTCCTGTCTTTCTACTTCCTTTCGCTGATATGTGGGGCATCCGGCAACGGGGTCCACGTGCCATATGCACAAATTAGAGTGCCCAACTGCATGGTAGACACACCCTGGTTGTAGCGCCGCAGTAATGCCCAATGAGCCGTCAAATCACAACCCCCCTTCCAGCTTTAGCAGTAAGCTGGACGGACGAAGCGGCAATATTTCACTGGGCCTGAATCCCCTTCTTCCTCGTCTGCTTGTTCAGAGAAAACCCCCTCTCGGCGATTGCATAGGGTTTTCTCATGGAGAACCTGGTACAAATTCTTCATCCATCCCTGATAAATCCAAGTCCTTGGTCGCGGGTAATCCTAGGATGGAAGCCGCCGTCGTTGATGCATTTTTCTTCCTACTGAATCTAGTGTGTTTCATTTGCAGTGCCCAAAGTGCGAGGACCCTACAGGTTTATGCGCCCTCGGCGAGACGCCACACTTGTTCCTTCTCATCCTAACACAGGATTTTAAAACGCGCACAGTATATATGTTCCTAGAATCCTCTTTTCTATCCGGGAGGGTGGCGGTTTTTTGAGCATGCTGCCGACTAATTTGGAAATTTGGATTGCTATATTTGGATAAAAGGTACTACGAGTACGATGGTCAACACTGACGTGAAGGAGGAAGTTATTTCTAGATTTGGATAGGGAATACATTGTGTTCTCATATTATTTTTCCTGCAGTGCATTATTTGCTCTGCCAGAACACATGTACTCAAGATGCTCGGCCCTGCCATAACTGAATACACCAGTTTAATGGTCACAATGAAGACAAGCCATGGATATAAGTTCTGAGTTGGGTTCATGAACCAAGAAGATCGCAGCTTTTTTTATGGACGAACTTGGATAAACTTTCTCAAGTGTTACGGACTGAAAGTTAGTGCACGAATGTTGATGGAAATAGCAGAACCTGGTCTCATCTTCACTGCGATCTTCCACCCTGACGTCGTTCCAATTGATCATCCATGTTAGTTTTGTATCTGGTTCTTTCTTGTTGCCTCGATTACTTCCTAATCCACCTATTCTGTCTAACTAATCACAATTTAACTTTAGAAGTAGCAACAAATCTCTCACGAAGATGCTACTTCTAACTAATAGTTTCTTATAATTGGTGGCACGTGTAGGTTTTTTCAGAGTTAAGCAGGCTGCTCGTTTGTTATTCTGTAACTACTCGGCTGTTACTGATGGCATTGAAGTTGACTGGGACGACATCCACAAGTTCCTACACTTTATTGATCGTCTTTGAGATCCTTGTGGGGCGTTTCAATGGTGGAAGGCCACGTGGATATGTGTGCCACTGCTGCACTCGTTGAACAGGTCCAACTGTGTCGAGAAACTTATGGTACGAGCTGTTTTCTGTTATATATGTTGTTCATAAAATATTGCTTATACACAATTTTACAGCTGTGATCTTCTTGAAACAGAATCTGCCCAGTTCTATTGTTCCTATACAGATGCCTGACCATGACCGGGTCAGACTTGCGCTTGGTCACAACATGATGTTTATGTCGACCTACTCCATTCCCCTTGGAGGTGACAAGATACTTATTCATGGGTGGTCTCAAATAATGAAGGCCTGTCCATCTTGGAGAATAGGACAGAACATTATGTTCCTGCTTTTCCATGGCTCTAAAGCGAATAGCCTGTTTATTGACCACATTGCGAGACGAAGCTGCTTTCAGCAGGTTGTGGATGCGCGGGGTGGCGCTTGGGCCTTGTCCTAGGGCTTGGCGGCCTCACCCTTGGTTAATTGTCGGCAAAGTAGCATTGTTCGAGGCGTGCTTGTACGGTTGAACCTGTATAAGTACTCATACTGCTTTTAGCTATGGTTGTTAAGTGCCCCTGCTGGTTTCAGTTAAGGTTGTTAAGTACTCATGTTGCTTTTACAGTCTATCGTTTCAGTCATGTCTTCCTCCGGCCGCCAAAACCAAACCAGCGTCGGCGGGGCCGCCTGCTTCTGCCTCCCACGGCTGGCTGCGCCTCAGCGCACGCATCGCCGCCCCACCGTCTCCTAAATCATTAACGCCGATGTCTGAGGCCTCGCCGTCGTCTTCCGCGCGCTTTGGTGCGCTCGCCGCGGTGCCACCCTGTCGCGTTGGCAACATGGTCAACAAACAACAGGAATCGGCAGAAGTACGTGGAGAGGATGACAGTAGGGGCCCACCATGCATGTCAGCGTATGGAAAAATAAAATGCTTCCTCCTAGTGTTTTCCTGACATCTGGGACCCACGACATTGTGAGTGTATATAGTCAATAGACAAGAGAACAGCACAAGATCGGCTGACACCTGGGACGTAGCTGCTCGAGTAGTAATTTTTTTTGTTATTGTTGAGACGGAGCAGGGTTTGAACTGGGTTGTGGCCCGTCTAGCCCAGGCTTATATTTTATGTTCACCATGTGACCAGCCCAGCTATTTTTTCTTTGTGACAATGAGCCCAGTTTATTTTTCTAAAGAATACCCAATCCAGGCATACTTATTTTTCTACGCCCTGATGGGCTGCAACTCTTTCAAGACGCCTGCAAATCTTGAAAGTAATATGAAATGGGTTGTAAATATAAAAACAGATGACAAATTGGCAATTACTTTATAATTTCTGAAGTTTTTCACATTTCTAGATTCCTGTTTGGGCATTAACCTAATTTAAATATATCTTCGAAGTACTTTAAATCTGGCTCGACATTCGGTATTAAAAATAGTTTGGAACCCACAGAAATATGCGAAATTGGCCCTGGCCAACCAAAAACAGACTGCAATAAATTGCATAAGAAGTCACAATGAGAGATATATAAATTATTAAAAAAAGAGGGAATGGTCTGACTTGTGGGCCTATTAAGTTGACGCGTATGCAAGATTTTTTTAGTTATTATATACATCAACAAACGATTCTAGTAGACGTAGCCGTTGGATGTCAATCCAACGATCGTTGTGTTTCTTCAATCTCTGATCTTCTTGCTCCAGCCGCCAAATCCAGCGCCGGCGGGACCGCCTGCTCCCGCCTCCCATGGCCGGCTGTGCTGCCGCGCAGGCCTCACCGCCCCACCGTACTCCCATCGCTGGCCTAGCCATCCCTCTACTCACCCACACATGCTGTTATTCTCCGACGACGGCAGACGAACCAGTAAACCCTCGTACAGTCGTACTCCCCTCCGCGTGGGAAACAACTGCCGAGTCTTCCCTGGCTCCGTGTGTATCCCTTCCTAGGCCTCGCCGTCGTCCACCGCCCTAGTGCTCTCGGCGCGGCCTGGTCAACGTGGTCAACGACCGACATGCATCTGAAGTGGACTGTACGTGGAGAGGCTGACAGCTGGGTCCACGGCCGCACGCAAGGAAATGCCTCCTTATTATGTGCAAATTAATGATTCCTCCACCTGACATCTAGGACCCACCGAAAGGGCCTCTGTATTTTGCAAAAAAAAAACGTTACCGCCGCTGACAGCTCGGACCCACCAGCTATATCTTCGCACGCAAGGAAGTGCCTCCTTATTACGCACAAAAAATGAATACTCCCCCTGCTAGCTGGGAACCAGTACAGTGGGAAGATGACTTGTGGGCCTACTAAGTTGACGGGGACGGAGGGCTTTGTCAACTTAGTCAATATGCACGATTCTAGCTCCAGTGACCGTACGATGTCGATCCAACGGCCGTAGTGTTTCTTCAACCTCTGGTCTTCTTGTTCCAGCCGCCCAAACCAGCGCCGGTCGTGCCTCATGCTCCTGCTTCCTGTGGCCGGCTGCGATGCCGCGGAGACCTCACCGTCCCTACTACTCCCACCGCTGGCCAGGCCATCCCTCTCCTCACCCACACCCCCTGTTATTTTGCGGCGACGGCAGCCTCACACCGTAGTGAACTAGTGAACCCTCATACTCCTCTACGCGTGGGCATCCACTGCTGCGTCTTCCCCGGCTCCGCGTCGTCCCCTTCCTAGGCCTCTCCATCGTCCACTGCCTTGGTGCTCTCGGCATGGTGTGGTCAATGTGGTCAACGACTGACCTCCATCGGAAGAGTACTGTACGTGGACAGGCTGACAGCTGGGTCCATGACAGCCGCAAGGAAGTGCCTCCTTATTACGCGCAAAATAAATATTCCTACACCTGACAGCGAGGACCCACCGGACGGGCCGCCGTATTTCACAAAAAAAACGTTTCCCCTCTGACTGCTGGGACCCAACAGCTACATCTTCGCACGCAAGGAAGTGCGCCCGGGCAAAAACAACGATTCGCCCCCTGATTGCTGGGACCCACCAGCTATATCTTCGCACGCAAGGAACTGCGTGACAGTCGGAACCCACCTGGTCGAAGCGTACGTAGCGTTGTCATTCTGGTCACGAACATGTATGTACATACTGGTCGATGTAGAGCACACACGTGTCGTAGTAGAGGCGCACATGTAGCATGTACACGTGCGTACAACGGCCAGTGTGCATGATGTCGTTGAAGAAATCAGAGAAAAGGGGGCAGAGGCCGCAGGAAAAGTAGTCGACGAAGAATGGGTACCGATTCGGGGCGGCCTTGGCGCAATCAGCGGGGATGACGCTCGTGGCCGGATGCCCCGTCGACTCTCCCCCCATCTTGCACCCCCACAGGGGCCTGAAGTTGTCTCGGAGGTGGACCGCGTCAAAGGTCAAGGGAAAGTAGGCGAGCTGCGTCCGTAGCGCCACCGACTCGCTCTCCGGCGGCTCCGTCCCCCCGGCATCCTTGGCCACTCCTTTGCCTTTGCTGGTTTTGGGTGCCATGGCGGCTGCGAGAGGTGGAGGAGAAAGGGTAGCGAAAACGCGGCGGTGGCGAGCGAGAGCAAGGGCTTGAGGAGGAAGGAGGGGACGGCGGTTCTGAGATTGGAGAAGGCACAAGGGGTAAATGAGCAGCGCGCCCGCGCTTACTCCTTTTTACGGGGAAGGCGCGAGCCGCCTCTTTACCATGACATGACGCATGCGTGCGGAAACCGCCCCACGCACGACCCCCACATTACGCATGACCCCCACGTCGCGCGTTCAACGCGGGTTGTGGGGAAGCACAGCGGACGGAGAAGTTACTGCGGTAAAAATCCGCCCCACCTGCCCACGCACCGTTTTGGGCCTAGCCCAACAACGCGTCGCGCTTATGTGTGGCCCAGGCCCGAGGGCTCCTGTCGGTGTACAAAAGTAGGGGCTCTCCTTTTGCATCCCTTTACTTGTGCACGAGCAGTCAGGGCCGCGCCCACGACCACACTAAGCAGGGCAGAGGAGGGGCACCGGAGCACAAGACGACCAAAGCAACGCCAAGACCAGAGGCGCAAGGAGAGCAAGAGGGTGAGGTGGACTCCCCCGGTAAGACCCTTGCCGGGGTGGCTTCCGCAGCCTCGGCAAGATCCTTGCCAGGGCAACTTGCCTGACGCCAGCAGAGCGCGCCACCCTTGAGCCCAAGGGGTTCCAACACCATCAACCATATTGGAACCAAGGCTCGGGAGGCACCTCCGTGGTGGCATGCAGATCTTTGTAGAGATCATAGATACACAAGATCAGATGGGAACTAGAAGACGACGATCCTTGTCGAGATCCTTGACAAGGAAATCCACGAGACCCTCGGCAAGATCCTTGCCGGGGATGACCGCGGTGCCACAGCGAGACCCTTGTCGGGCCCTCGGTGTCGGATTTCGGGTTCCGGCAGACCCTTGAGGTTCGAACATTGGGGTGCGCGCGGAGATTTCGCCTTCTACCTACCTGCGCCCCACCACCACGCTAAGACCTAAGCTATGGAAAGAACAGCACAAGAGGCACGGAGTTTATACTGGTTCGGGCCACCGTTGTGGTGTAATACCCTACTCCAGTGTGTGGTGTGGTGGATTGCCTTTTGGGCTGATGATGATGAGCAATACAAGGAAGAACAGCCTCGCGGGGGTTTGTTCTTGGCTGGGGCGATGAACTGCTGGGAGGAGTTCAATCACCCTTCTCTATCTCTGTGTGTGTGATGCTACTCGATCCGATCCCAGCTTGTTTCTGGGTTGGCCGATTCTAGATCCCCTCTACCCTCGGGGTGGCTAGTCCTATTTATAGGCAAAGGCCTTGGGCCTGTTCCCAAATATTGAGCGGGAAGGGCGCCAACAATTGGCCATTTTGAAGGGGAACATCTGGTACACTTATCCTGACTATAGTTGGTCCTAGCCTGCCAAAGGCTCCTGCGGTGACGCTGGCTTGGGCTCCACAATGACTTCCTCCCTGCCGTTGGGCTGGTCTTGGTCTCGTTGCATCGAGACGAGTGCCTTTGCTTGATGCTCTCGCCTGCGCTTGCTCCCTTTGCACCAAAGAGGAAAGGAGGACATTGCGCGGGCTGGCGCCCGCCTGGCACCCTTGGTCGTCATGGCTTGCGTCACGGGCACCTCGTGAGGTACCCCGCCTTGATCTCTCCGCCTCCTCGCGAGCCAGCCTAATGAGGCCGTGCCTGAGGAAGTTCCGTGTTGTCCGCCCCGCGAGGCTTGACCCCTCGCGAGGGTCTTGGGTCTGTGTTGATGAAGATGGGCCGTGCTGGGCCCCTCCTCGAGCCACGTCGCAGGCCGCAGGCAGGCAAGTCTGGGGACCCCCATTCCCAGAACGCCGACAGTAGCCCCCGGGCCCAAGGCGCGCCCGGACTTGGCCGTGCAGGGAGGCGAAAGGGTAGGAGCGAAGCGCCGCGGGCCCTAACAGCCTGCGGCCTTGGGCGCCGCGTGGCGGTTGATTGGACGTGGGCGTCTCCACTCCCCCACGGCGCCTCGGCAACTGCACGGATTGGACAAGTCCCTGCATGCAAAGCGGGTCATGATTACCTACGATCATGGGGGCCGATGGTTGGCCCTCGCCAGCTATAAGTACGGATCGGCGCGCGCCCTTCCAGTTCATCCCCCCTTGCTTCTCCTTCTTCTTCATGGCCCTGTCAAGGAGGTTCTCGGCCGCAGAGAAGGGGAAGGCTCGCCAGGTTGAGCCTGCCTCTCCCCGCCCAAGCGCGGCCGAGGGCACCCTCGCAAACATCCTGTGGCCACCACGGCAGCTCCCCGCGGCCGTGGAGATGATTTCCAGCACGATGACGGGCGGACTGCTGCGGCCGGGGGGGGGGCTCCGGTCGCGCGTTCCCCTAGACCACGCTTTCGTGCTGCAGAGGTGCTGCCGGAGTTCGTTGTGTGGTCGGCGGAGCCGACTAGCACCCGGCTTCAACTTCCTCGCTTCCTCCTCGGCGAGCTCCCGGGCGGCGCCCCGGGCGGCCTCTGGCTTCAGGCAGACGGCTGCTGCAGCCGGGCCTCATGGGCTTCACTGGAGGTCTCCGCAGCCGGGAGCCTGGCCTTGACCCGCGGTTGGCAGACGTTTGCCCGCGTGCGTGGCCTGAGCCGTCGGTGCACCCTGCACTTCAAGTTTGACGGCGATGCCACCCTCTATGTGAGGGTGTTTGGGGAAGATGGTCGCCGCGCAGGGTGCTCCCTGAGGACGATGACCGCGGCCGGGAACCCAGCCCCGGCGATGATGGAGAGGACAGCGCTCGCGTGATTGGCGGCACTTAGGGTTCCCCAAGCTTCACCGGTTCTTCTTCAGGCGGCGACTCTTCTAGCGGTGGCCGCGGTCAGCCTCCACGCCGTCGTACCTGCTTGGGAGGTGGTAGCGTGTGTGCCCGCCGTCGCGCCTCGGTGAAGCGCGAGAGGGAGCCTGCCTGAGCCCCGGAGGCAGCTCGAGTCTTCCTTGCAGGCCGGTGTGAGGCGAGCTGCGCCTGATTTGTTCTTTCTTTTCCTTTTTCATGCGTAAAAAGACAGTAGCGTGGAGCCCCACGGGGGCGTGTTTGGGTTATTGCTGTTAATCATCGCTTTGCTTCTGTTATCGTGCCTTCCGGCTACGTGCCCGCGCGTGGATAGTTCCCGGCCCCAGCCACGGGGGGCGACCGACCCAGGCCCTGTGTTCGTGTCGCGGTGCCCGTGGGGCACGGACTGGAGGGGTGCTCCTGGAATGGACCCAGGTCGCGAAACCTTTGAATGACTAGAACAGGAACACTCGCGAGGGTGCTCGGCTGCCCCCCTCGCGAGGCCTTGCATAAGAGAAATCGAGGCAGGAGAGTGAAAAGTCGAAGAACCACAAGCCAAAGACGGCAACAACTTCAATAAAACTTCGAATGAGAATGAACAAGCCAACTGCGGAAAGCAAATGAAAAAGCCGCGTCCGGCACCTAATCTAGTCTTCGACATCTTCTCACCAGCGCGGAGCTAACTGCTGCCACTGGGCGTGGGAGGGAGCCCCAAGGCCTAAGGCTGGCGCTCCTGAGACTCCGGGGCGTGTATAGCCCCAACTCATTATTACGTGAGAGTGTCACGGGCGGCGAGCTTCACAGGTGTTGGCCTTCTTCACAGGCTCCGGGCCTTTCTTGGTGGAAGCACGCTTCACGGGCATTTGCCCTCTTCACAGGCTCCGGGCCCTTTCCAAAACGCGACAGCTTCACAGGCATTCGCCTTCTTCATAGGCTCTGGGCCTTTTCCAAAAAGGATAATCTTCACAGGCATTCGCCTTCTTCACAGGCTCTGGGCCTTTTCCAAAAAGGATAATCTTCACAGGCATTCGCCTTCTTCATAGGCTCTAGTCCTTTTCCAAAAAGGATAATCTTCACAGGCATTCGCCTTCTTCACAGGCTCTGGGCCTTTTTAGGGGTAGAACCTCCGGAGGTGCTGGATGTTCCATGCGTTCTGGACCAGCACCCCCTCCTGAGTCTCCAAGCGCGCAGAGCCGGACCTGGAAACATGAACAACCTTGAACAGGCCCTCCCACATGGGAGAGAGCTTGTGCAGTCCCTCCCTGGAGAGAACCCGCCTGAGCACGAGGTCTCCTACCTCGAGAGTTCTGGGGCGCATGTTGCGGCAGTGATATCGTTGCAGTGCTTGTTGGTACCTAGCCGCTCGCAACGCGGCTTCTCGGCGACGTTCCTCCCCCAGCATGAGGTCCATCCCCCGCATGGCGTCCTGCTGCGCCTCGTCGAACTACAGGACCCGCACGGAGCGACGTCTGACCTCGTGAGGGAGGACCGCTTCGGCTCCGTAGACCAGGAAGAACGGGGTCTCTCCCTTCGGCTTGGTCGCGGTTGTGCGGATGGACCACAACACGGACTGAAGCTCGTCGTACCAACCTCTGCCGCAGGTCTCCAGCTTCTTCTTGAACGTCTTGGTCTTGAGGCCCCTCAGGACCTCTGCGTTGGCTCGCTCGGCTTGGCCGTTGCTTCGGGGGCGCGCCACCAAAGCGTAGCATATCTGTGTTCCAAGGTTAGCACTGTATGTTTTGAAGAGGCTACTGGTGAACCGCGAACCGTTGTCTGTGATGATGCGGTTCGGCACCCCAAACCGGCTCACGATGCCCCTGATGAACTTGACCGCGGAACCCGCGGGGATGGTGCGGACGGCCTCTACTTCAGCCTACTTGGTGAACTTGTCCACAGCGACGTAGAGGTAGCGGTAGCCCCCTGGCGCCCGAGGAAATGGGCCCAGGATGTCCAGCCCCCAGACTGCGAATGGCCACGAAAGGGGTATAGTCTGCAGGCCTCCTGCCGGCTGATGGATCTGCTTGGCGTGGAACTGGCAGGCCTCACAAGCTTTCACCAGTTCGACGGCGTCATTGAGTGCGGTGGGCCAATAAAACCCACTGCGGAATGCCTTGTCGACGAGGGTCCGTGATGATGAATGGTGTCCACATTCTCCGCCGTGTATATCTTCCAGCAGTTCCTTTCCTTGCTCCCTAGAGATGCAGCGCAGGGATACATCGTTTGGTCGCTTCCGGTAGAGCTCTCCATCCTTGATGCGGTATGCCGTGGCCTGCGTGCCACACGCTCCGCTTCCTCCTCCTTCTCCGGCAGGGTCCCTTGTGTTAAGTAACTCCGGAGCTCCGTGATCCAGCACCCCTCCTGAGGTTCCATCATCAGGAGCAGGCGTGCTCCTAAGGCCGGGCCACAGACCGGGGCTCCTGAGGCAGGTGGCTGGGGGAGCTCCTCCCGAGGCCGAGCCGTGTTTGACAATGACGGCAGGCTGAGGGCTTGAAGAGCCGCTCCTCGAAGACGCCAGGCTCCTGAGGTAACCGCCTGGACACCCGTTTGGCGATGTCGTCGGCCTCCTGATTGGTGCTACGGGGCACATGCTGCAACTCCAACCCCCAGAACTGCTTCTCCATCATGCGAACCTCCGCAAGGTAGGCTTCCATGTGCTCATCTTTCGGCTCGTACACCTTGTTGGAGAAATTGACAAGGAGCTGTGAATCGCCCTTCATGGTGAGGCGTTTCACCCCCAGGGCAGCTGCGGCCTTCAAGCCCGCTATTAAACCTTCATACTCCGCTATGTTGTTGGAGACCTTTTCACCTTGCTGGAAATAGAGCTGTACAGCGTAGTAGAGCTTGTCCTAAGTGGGCGATATAAGCACCGCCCCAGCCCCATCGCCATGCCTGGAGAACGCCCCATCGAAGTACACGACCCAGCCTTCTGGCGCCTCGCTTCCCGGGGAGAGGGACCGATCCCCGTCGGCCTTGAGGCCTGGTGCCTCCGTCCATTCTGCCACAAAATCCGCTAATGCTGCTCCCTTGATGACTCTGGTCGTGCTGAATTCGAGCTGAAACGCTTGCAGTTCTATGTTCCACTCAGCGACCCTTCCAGCTGAGTTAGGGCTCCTGGGCACTCTCTCCAGGGGGTATGACGAGACGACCTTGATGGGGTGACCCTGAAAATAGTGCCGCAGCTTGCGCGAGGCCACCAGTAGCGCAAGGAGGAGCTTCTGAGGCATGGGATACCGTGCCCTCGCATCCCGCAACACCGTGCTGACGAAGTACATTGGGTGCCCAACGAGGTTGGGTGCGTCAGTGCTGGTGGCGCCCTCCGGAGACCATGGCGCCTCCTGAGGCAATGAGGCCTCCTGAGGCTGGCCATCTGGGAGAGGGGCCTCTTCCGCCTCCGGTGCACTCCTCTGCGGCGGCTGATCCTCCTCAGCCGCGGTGGCGGTTTCTGTGGGCCTTCCTTGTTCCTGTTTTGCCTTGTCCCGAGGGGCTGCTGTGGTTTTGATTCGACGCTCCTCCCTAACCGCCACCAGGGCTGCGCTGGCGGAGTAGGGAGTGGCGGCGAGGTAAAGCACCAGGGGCTCTTGAGGGCGCGGAGCCACCATGACCGGAGGGTTGGTCAGGTATCTGTTGAGATCCTGGAACGCCTTGTCGGCCTCTTCAGTCCATTCAAAGGGCCCCTTTTTCTTCATTAGCTAGAAGAAGGGCAGCGCTTGCTCCCCCAACTTGGAGATGAAGCGCCCTAGCACGGTCACGCGCCCAGTGAGCTTCTGCATTTCTCTAAGGGTCTTTGGCGGGCTCATGTCCTCGAACGCCTTGACCTTTTCCGGGTTAGCCTCGATGCCTCAGTGGGACACGAGGAAACCCAAGAGCTTGCCCGAGGGGACTCTGAACACACACTTCTCTGGGTTGAGCCACAGGTTCACTGCGTTGAGGCTCGCAAAAGTTTCCTCCAGGTCTTGTATCAGGGTCCTGGCCTCCCGAGACTTCACCACAATGTCATCGATGTAAGCCTCAACATTCTTCCCGAGCTGTGGGCCCAAGGTGATGTGCATCAGCCACTGAAAGGTCGCCCCTGCGTTACGCAGCCCTAATGGCATGCATGTGTAGCAGTACACCCCACACGGGGTTAGGAAGGCTGTCTTTTCGACATCTTCTACCGCCATCTTGATCTGCTAATACCCAGAGAAGGCATCTAAGAAGCATAGCAGGTCGCATTCTGTGGTGGAATCGACGATCTGGTCGATGCGGGGGAGCGGGAACGGATCTTGCGGGCATGCCTTGTTGAGGTTGGTGAAGTCGACACACATGCGCTCCTTCCCTCCCTTCTTTGGCACAATGACAGGGTTGGCCAACCAATCCGGGTATCGGACCTCGCGAATGACCCCAGCGGCTTCTAGTTTGCGGGTCTCTTGGACGATGAAGGCCTGCTTTTCTATGGACTGCCGCCTTGCCTTCTGCTTCACAGGGCGCGCGTTGGGGCACACGTTGAGGTGATGCTTGATTACGCTCCTAGGGATCCCCGCCAACTGGTCAGGCTCCCAAGCGAATACCTTCTTGTTTGCGCGTAGGAACCTGACCAGGGCCTCCTCCTGCTCGGGCTCGAGGTTGGCGCCTATGGTGAAAGTGGCATTGGTGGACTCGTCCTCATCGACGGGTATCTGTTTGGTTTCTGCCTTGTCCTGGGTGAACAACTGTTTCTTCTTGGAGGGTGCAGCCCCCTTGGGCTCGAGGGTCTCCGAGTCGGCGGGCTGTGTCGACGCCGCCGTCTTGAAGGCGAGCTTGATCACTCGCAGCGCGTCTCCAGTGTCCCCGTGCACGGTGAGGACACCGCTGCTCCCGGGCATCTTCATGAGGTTGTACGCCGGATGCGTCGCGGCCATGAACTGGGCCAGCGCTGGATAGCCGAGGATGGCGTTGTAGGCGAGGCCGATGGGGGCGATGTCGAAGTCGACCAGCTCCGTGCGGAAGTTGTTGTAGGTGCCGAAGGTTACTGGGAGCCGGATCTGTCCCAAGGAGCTGGATGATCCGCCCCCAACGCCTGAGAAGGGCCGGCTGGGTTGCAGCCGTTCCAGGGGTATGCAGAGGAGGTTGAAGACCTCAACCAAGAGCACGCTGAGGCCCGCACCGCCATCGATGAGAGTTCTGGTGACGGCCACCTGGCAGATGGTGGGGGTGCACAGCATGGGGAGCGCACCCGAGCAGGCCGAGTTGGAGGGGTGGTCCTCCGAGCTAAAGGTTAGGCTGGCCTTGGGCGCCGCCCGGTCCGGGAGAGCCCCCTACCGCGTGGAAGTGGCGCTGACCCGACGGATGAATGGCTTGACGTGGTGACTTGTAGACGGCGCCTGCGAGCCGCCCAGGAGGGCCGCGACGACCGGGGGTGTTGGTGTAGCGTGGTGGGCGGGGAAGAGGCTGCGGAGCTCTTCCCAAGAGGCCACGGAGGCTGCCGGCTTGTGGATCAGCCATGCGCGCAGAGCGCCGGTGAGGGCCATGGGGAGCCAGTTGGCCATGACCCTATCGTCACCTCCAGCTTCGAGGATGGCCTCCTCGTACGCCAGCAAGAAGGCCAGCGGATCAGTCGCGCCGTTGTAGCGCGGCGGAGTCGTTGGCTTGAACTTGTCCGGCCACCGTACCCGTTGCAGGGCTGGGGCCAGGGCTCGGAGCCCCCTGGCCCCCGTGCTGGCGCCGGCGGCCAGAGCGGGCGACGCGCTACTCATCGCGAGGAAGGTCGTGGCGGTGGCGGAAGGGAAAACTCCGGTGCACCCCTACCTGGCATGCCAAATGTCGGATTTCGGGTTCCGGTAGACCCTTGAGGTTCGAACACTGGGGTGCGCGCGGAGATTTCGCCTTCTACCTACCTGCGCCCCACTGCCACGCTAAGATCTAAGCTATGGAAAGAACAGCACAAGAGGCACGGAGTTTATACTGGTTCGGGCCACCGTTGTGGTGTAATACTCTACTCCAGTGTGTGGTGTGGTGGATTGCCTTTTGGGCTGATGATGATGAGCAATACAAGGAAGAACAGCCTCGCGAGGGTCTGTTCTTGGCTGGGGCGATGAACTGCTGGGAGGAGTTCAATCACCCTTCTCTCTCTCTCTCTGTGTGTGATGCTACTCGATCCGATCCCAGCTTGTTTCTGGGTTGGCCGATTCTAGATCCCCTCTACCCTGGGGGTGGCTAGTCCTATTTATAGGCAAAGGCCCTAGGCCTCTTCCCAAATATTGAGCGGGAAGGGCGCCAACAATTGGCCATTTTGAAGGGGAACATCTGGTACACTTATCCTGACTAAAGTTGGTCCTAGCCTGCCAAAGGCTCTAGTGGTGACGCTGGCTTGGGCTCCACAATGACTTCCTCCCTGCCGTTGCACTGGTCTTGGTCTCGTTGCATCGAAACGGGTGCCTTTGCTTGATGCTCTCGCCTGCGCTTGCTCCCTTTGCACCAAAGAGGAAAGGAGGACACTGCGCGGGCTGGCGCCCGCCTGGCACCCTTGGTCGTCATGGCTTGCGTCACGGGCACCTCGTGAGGTACCCCACCTTGATCTCTCCGCCTCCTCGCGAGCCAGCCTGATGAGGCCGTGCCTGAGGAAGCTCCGTGTCGTCCGCCCCGTGAGGCTTGACCCCTCGCGAGGGTCTTGGGTCTGTGTTGATGAAGATGGGCCATGCTGGGCCCCTCCTCGAGCCAGGCCGCAGGCCGCAAGCAGGCAAGTCTAGGGACCCCCATTCCCAGAACGCCGACACTCGGGAAGACCCTTGCCGAGGACGCCTATGGGGCCGCAGCCAGGCCCGATTCTGCCAAGACTCCACCGCTGCTCCCACACAGCTGCCGGCTCGACCAGCTAGGCAGGCATCTGCGTGGCAGCGTGCGGCCTCTACACCAACTCAGCAAGCACCTGCATGGTGGCATGGAGATCTTCGTGAAGGCTCCACCACTGCGACAGCCCAGCCGCCAGGCAACGTGGCGCTACAACGCCTCGTCAGATTGGGCGCGCGTCGGAGCCAGGCGAGGCGATGATAGCTGGGACGAGCTTCTTTGCCGTCCCCAATAACGCAAGAGGGGCACGTCGACAGCGCATTAAATGTGTTTGTCCGACGATGCCAGGAGATAGACTCAGCCCCTGTACACCTTTCCACCTCCTGTGTGCCACTGTGGCGACCCCTTTTTGTCTATAAAAGGAGGCCTGAGGCGTACTGGAGGGGGATTCGGATCTTTTGGACTAGAGAGCCACCGCAGCTAGTTCAAGAACACAAGAACACCCAAATATACATCAAAGCAGGACTAGGGTTTTACGCGTCTCCGCGGCCCGAACCTGGGTAAACGATGTGTGTGCTGACCGCCAGACCCGCTCTTTGCACAACCCCGCACCCGCCAACCGTAGAAGGGATCCCAGTGACCCCATAGGTGTCGTTTCCCACCGACATAGATGCATAGGATAATTTTTTTGGTGGGACTCCAATTTCAAATGATTCCAATTCCATGATCCAATATCATCGCATAGCCTATACCAGGCCAATGCTTTTCCCTTCAACGATAAAGGGAAAACCTTCTTCATAACTTTATCTCCGATGAACCTGCAAGCTTAAACAATCCACAAACTTGTTCTACATATATCAAGTGCATATCAGGATGTTCGGTTCCATCTCCTGCATAACGATTAGCTAGCAGTTGTTCTATCATACCCGAAGGAATTTCATATTCAATATTTTCAGTAGGTGCAGTAGGTTGAGGGGTAGCTAATTGTGGTTTCGGACGAAGTGAAGATACCCCGAACAAACCCCTCAGAGGATTGTTTTCCATATTAACAAGTGACAATAAATTTCAGCACACTATATAAATGTTTCCTCACCGATTTCCACTTACCAAAGGCGCTTCACTCCCCAGCAACGGCACCAAAAAATAGCCTTGATGACCCACATGTATAGGGGATAAATTGTAGCTCTTTTCGATAAGTAAGAGTGTCGAACCCAACAAGGAGCAGAAGGAAATGACAAGCAGTTTCCAGTAAGGTAATGTCTACAAGTGCTGAAATTGTATGTAGCAGAGTAGTTTGATAGCAAGATAATTTGTAACGAGCAAGTAACGATAGTAGTAAAAAAAGTGCAGCAAGGTACCCAATCCTTTTGAGGCAAAGGACATGCCAAAACGGTCTCTTATGATAAGCAAAGCATTCTTGAGGGTACATGGGAATTTCATCTAGTCACTTTCATCATGTTGGTTCGATTCGTGTTCTCTACTTTGATAATTTGATATGTGGCTGGACCGGTGCTTAGGTGTTGTTCCTACTTGAACAAACCTCCTACTTATGATTAACCCTCCCGCAAGCATCCGCAACTATGAGAAAAGTATTAAGAATAAATTCTAACCATAGCATTAAACTTTTGGATCCAATCGGTCCCTTACGGAATAGCGCATAAACTGGGGTTTAAGCTTCTGTCACTCTCACAACCCATCATCTAATTGCTACTCCACAATGAATTCCCTTAGGCCCAAATATGGTGAAGTGTCATGTAGTCGACGTTCACATGACACCACTGAGGGAATCACAACATACATACTATCAAAATATCGAACACATATCAAATTCACATGATTACTTGCAACATGATTTCTCCCGTGACCTCAAGAACAAATGTAACTATCAGAAATAATAATCATGCTCAAGATCAGAGGGGTATTAAATAGTATATGGGATCTGAACATATAATCTTCCACCAAATAAACCATATAGTAATCAACTACAAGATGTAATCAACACTACTAGTCACCCACAAGTACCAATCTATAGTTCCGGTAACAAGATTGAACACAAGAGATGAAGTAGGGTTTGAGACGAGATGGTGTTGTTGAAGATGTTGATGGAGATTGCCCTCCCCAATATGGGAGAGTTGTTGGTGATGACGATGACGATGATTTCACCCTTCGGGAGGGAAGTTCCCCCGGCGGAATCGCTCCCCTTATTTTTTCTAGGTCAAAAGTACTCCTACCGAAGTTCCACCTCGAGGCGGTGGTGCTTCATCCTGAAAGTCCTCCCCTTATTTTTTCTAGGTAAAACGGACTTATATACCAAAAGATGGGCACCGGGGGTGGGCCGAGGAGGCCACAACCCCCCAGGGCGCGCTAGGGGGCCCTCGCGCGCCCAGGTGGGTTCTGCCCACCTAGTGGCTGTCGGTGTCAAAACCGGCGGATCTCGGGTAAGGGGTCCCGAACTGTGCGTCTAAGGTCGATGGTTACAGGAGACAGGGGACACGATGTTTACCCAGGTTCGGGCCCTCTCTATGGAGGTAATACCCTACTTCCTGCTTGATTGATCTTGATGAATATGAGTATTACAAGAGTTGATCTACCGCGAGATCGTAATGGCTATACCCTAGAAGCCTAGCTTTTTATGACTATGATAATGAGTATATCCTTTCCGGACTACACCCTCCGGTTTATATAGACATCGGGGGGATCTAGGGTTACATAGAGTCGGTCACATAAGAAGGAATCTTCATAGTTGGTCGCCAAGCTTGCCTTCCACGCCAAGGAGAGTCCAATCCGGACACGGGTACAGTCTTCGGCCTTCATGTCTTCATAGCCCACCAGTCCAGCCCATTGATAATAGGCTGGATGCCCGAGGACCCCTTAGTCCAGGACTCCCTCAGTAGCCCCTGAACCTGGCTTCAATGACGAGTTGTCCGGCGCGCGGATTGTATTCGGCATTGCAAGGCGGGTTCCCTTCTATCCGAACTCCAAGATAGTCTTCGGATGCGATGATAGTATCTGGACCTATCACACCATACACAACTGCAGAGAGAATATAATTTTACACGAGTCCCATCCGCTGACAACTTTTTGTAGCATGACATTACGTCTGAATGGTCATAATTTCAAACGGTTTTTGTGTTTGCCGCTCCACGTCCCAAGACGCGGTTGCCATTGGCACATCTTGTTAAAGCAGAGATCGTGTCCCCTTATCATGGGATTTTCATCAATGCGGGCATGGGTAACCCAACCGTGCCGTTTATACAGCCCTTGGGAATAGGCGAATTCTAAGGAGAGCGGGGAGGCGTTCAATATTTACTGCCTTTATAAGGGGATAAGGACTCCCTCTTCCTCTCCCATGCCTTCTCTCTATCTCCTCCCTTCCAATCTCGAGCTAGCACTCAACCATGTCCGGATCCGGAGGTCAAGGCAAGTGGATGGTCTCCTCCGTCAAGGAGGAGGACGTTACTGAGCTTCGGGCGGCCAGATACTTGGCGAAGGAAATCGCCCACCGTCTGTCAGCCGAGGGACAAGTCGTCCCCATGCCGAAGTCCAACGAGAGGGTGGTATTCATCCCTCATTTCTTCCGCGGACTTGGGTTCCCACTCCACCCTTTCGTCCGCGGGATGATGTATTATTAAGGGATAGATTTCCATGATTTGTCTCCGAACTCCTTCCTCAACATCTTGGCGTTTATCGTCTTGTGTGAGGCCTTCCTTCGCATCCAACCCCACTTCGGGCTGTGGCTCAAAGTCTTCAACGTGAAGCCGAAGGTGGTGGATGGCCAGCACGCGGAGTGTGGAGGAGCCATGGTGAGTAAGCTGTCTAACGTCTCCTGGCCGAAAGGCACTTTTGTGGATACAATAAAGGAGTGGCAGAAACAGTGGTTCTACATCACGGAACCCCGCTGCACCACCTGGGCCGCAGCTACCAAATTCTGCTCCAGCGCTCCCATGCGACTCACCTCCTGGGTCGAGAAGAGTCTGAACTGCTGTTCGCCCGATGAGCTGATTGCGCTGCAAACACGCGTTCAAAGCATGATAGCCAAGAACTTCAAGCTTGTCGATGTAATTCAGGTGATGCTGGTTCGCCGTATCCTCCCGTGCCAGCGCAGAAGTCGCCCTCTATGGGAGTTTAATCCGAGGAAGCATCAAACCCTGGTAAGGCTCTTTGAAACCACTCATGAAGGTGCCTGGAAGTTGCTCTTTAAGGGCAACGAGAAACCGCCGGCCATAGATTCAGACCGTGGGCACGACATTAAACACCTCGCCAGTGAGGTATGCTATTTTTAACGTATACCCTACTTGCTTGTTTCGAGGATGATGTCTGGGCTTTTATCATTGCTTTTTCAGGATTGGATGGAGAGGGCGAAGCGGATCCAGTGTTTGGCTCCGCTGCCTGAAGAACCGGTCATCCCGCGTCTAGCGAAGATGCTGGTGCCGGCACCATATAAGGCACCGGAGAAGAAGGCCAATAAGAAGGGCAAGGGGGCAAAAGTGGCCCCCGTCGCAAGGGTGCTTCGGACGTGATGTCCGAAGACGAAGAAGCCCATTCCTCCATCCCTGAGGACGATGACGAGGAAGAGGAGGAGGAGGAGGAGGAGGAGAACCCTCCTCCTGAGGAGGGAAAGAAGAAAAGGGGGGCCTCCATGAATTTGGAGGCGGGAACGCCCAAGAAGGGGAAGGGCGCCCTTGCGGTCAACACCGCGTGGGACGTTGACAGTAGTCCGGAGCGACGCCTCCCCACTAAGCCTCGGGCCGCATCGTATGTACTATGACTCACGTATACAAGTGTACCCGACCTCTCCTTTTTATTGTTTTGACATGTTTAATTGTGCTATTGCAGTCCGGCTCATGACAGCGTCCAGCGATCCTCATCTGGAGGTTCATTGGATCTGGAGGAAATGGCCAGCATGTCGCCGCCGCCCGCTTATTCCCCCGAGGCCAAGGACGACACCGAAGTGTTGTCCCGGAGGACTGCTCCAAGCCGGGAGGGGCCCAGGACGCTATCCAAGAGGCGCCGCAAGGCGAGACCTCTGCTGCTGGAAACATGGGGGAGCAGATCCCCATGGAGACTGGCAAGGAGGGACATATTCAGTTCGGCCCTCAGCCGAATATGATTCCGGGGACCGATACGGCCCCGGAATCCGGCGCGCGCCTTCCTTCGAAGGAGGGGGGTGCGCCAATTCCACCGATGGCCCCTGTCCAACCAGGGGCACCAGAAAACCTGATGGAGGCGCTACGAGGCGCCTCCATGGTGGACGAGCACCGTGTCCTTATGGGTACGGTGATCGAGAAGGTTCAGTCCATCAAGAGCGGACTAAACGAGGCCTGCAACAATCTATTGATAGGTTTTGAGGTAAGTCACGTAGAAAGAGAACACCCCGTGCTGACAGTAGCCCCTGAGACACTGTCCAGTGTTCGGAAAGAAAGGTCGGACAGAGGATCAACCCTTTGTAGGAGTCTAACTTGATATGTATGAATGAGCAAGCATCGCTGTTGGCCGCGACCTCGCATGCTGCCGAAGTCTCTGAACTGAAGCAGAGGTTGGAGCGGGCCGGGAATGAGCTCAGCGGGGTGAAGATTCAGCTCTAGGAGAAGCAAGGTGAGTGGCTACTTGAAGTGTATTCGGAAAGAATAAGCGGTGAGTATTGAACGAAGTGTCATAATATGTGTAGGGGCGGCGACCGAGGTCGAGGCCCTGAAAAATGCCCTGGCCGAAGCCGAGGGGAAGGCTGTCCAGCAGCAAGCCGCCCGTAAGAAGCTCAATGCCCGAGTCAGCGAGGTCTAGCAAGAGATCCAGGACGCGGTGAAGAAGTGTGAAGCCTTGGAGCGCGAGGCGTCAGTTCAAGGGACCGAACTTACCCAGGCTCGCTAGAGCGCGGAGACTGCACGGAATGAGGCCCATGTCGCTCTCCAGGAGATGTAGGAGGCCAAGAAGGTCGCAGCGGGTAAGGCTTTTAACATGTAAAGCAAGTATGTGGAGAGGAAGTACCTTTTACTAACCCGGATTCGGAGTTGCCCAGGGGCTTTTGCGGATCTACCATGCAGCGTGTCTGATGCTGCAGAGTTCTTCCGAGCCAGAGAAGGGAATTCCACGGAGAAGTTGTTCTGGTTGCAGTATGCTGTGCCAGAACATCCGGTGCCCTTTGCTGATCCACCGAAACAGTTGGTCAAGCTACATAGGGTGGCTGAACTGGCCATGAAGGATTTAATAATCCGGCTGTGGCCAGCCGAAGCTATACCTAGCAGCTATTTTGGCCTCGTGAAGCGGGTGGTGGAAGCCTGTCCGCGGCTAGACATCGTCAAGCGATCAGTCTGCATCGAAGGTGCCCGCGTGGCCTTCGCCCGTTGCAAGATGTGGTGGGCAAAGATGGACGCCGTCGAGGTGGCCAGGGGGCAGCCAGAGGGCAAGGAGCACCACACACCCGAGCGATATTTTGTGGATGCCCTAGAAGGGTCTCGACTTGCAGCAGCGCAGTGCGGGCAGGTCTTTGTTTTTGAATGAATACACTCGTGTTTTGTCCTTGCCTTGTATGATAAAAACAAAGCCGGTTTATAATATAATGTTTGTTATGTGTTAATTGTTTGCTCCTGTGCGGCCGTGTTGTATGAAATCTGAGGGTTGGTCACTCGTCAGCTTCTGTCCTCACGTAGGTAGTACGGAGGTTTTCGGGATGGAATCTAAACAATCTTTGTCCAATTATATGGTCCTTGAAGGAGTTGTTTAGCGCAACAAACCAGGCAATCAGACTATGTGGCTTAAACGCCCTCACTTAGCCACATGAGTTTTATAATAAAACATGGGTGCAGCCCCTGGTATACGAACCAGAGTGCTGTCAGCGTCTGATTGGGAAGTACCGATCCTTCGCGGAATGTGGAAAAAATCTCCAACGATTTGTGACCTCCGAACAGCTGACCGGCTCTAGCCGCATCATGACAGTCAGTTTTCGGCTTTCTCTACTGAGGTGCTCATTCGGTTTAAACCTGGGGACAATCGCAGTAGTTCTCCCTTTACTACCCTAGCTGATGTAGCGGAATGTAGGGTAGCAAGCATAGGAGCCAAGCAACCCAACTATTGACTAAAGACATGATTCGGAGCCAATGCATATAATGCTAAATTCGGGTGCCGAACTTATCTATAAGAAATGTTCGGACTTTGTTGCCGTGTTATGGGGCGATGGGGAGCCCTTGGCGAATATGAAATGTACCAAAGTGCACGGGTGCGAGAATATAAGTAATTAATGGCAAAGGAAAACAGAAAGAGAGCAAAGGTAGTATCTCGGGCCCCTTGACTTGGGTCGTGAACTGTTTCCATTATAGTTGGGTTAATGCGTCAAAGCGCATTTATGCAAATAGTGCGAGAAGCAACCGGCTATTTAACATGCCATAACCAAAGGAGAGCTGCATTTGGGTACTGAAAAACAGGTAGAGTGATCGTTGGATTGTCTTCTAGGGCTTCCCCTGTATGCCTGTGCTCTGTGCCAATCTGGTGTACTTGTCCTTTGACAGGGCCAGTAATCAGGCCATCGAAGGAGGCCTGTATAAAAGAGACAAAAGAAAAAGGAAATAGTAAAGATGAAAGTGAGTCCGAGAATGGTGTAGCCAAACTGTGGACTACAAGCTAGCTGTGCCTCCATCGATACCCATGGGATTTTGAGTGCGTAATTATGTACGCGTGGTGCGAATGCCGCTACCTCATCCGGACTGGGACGGAGGCCGTATTGCTAATCGAGCTCTTGACGAGCCGAGTTGTCCTGTTGCAGTGTGGTCCGGACCCTCTTGGTGGTGTCCAGGGGCTCGGCAACCGGATTATAGTTCTGCTTGAGAAGGCCGCTCTGTACCTCTGCTGCTAGGGCGGCTGTGCGCTCCTCTGTACGGAGGGAGCGTTCGGTGTTTCCATCGACTGTTATGACGCCACGTGGACCGGGCATCTTGAGATTGAGATAAGCGTAGTGTGGCACCGTGTTGAATCTAGCAAACACGGTTCGTCCGAGAAGTGTGTGGTAGCCGCTGCGAAAGGGGACGATATCGAAGATTAGCTCTTGGCTTCAGAAGTTGTTTGGGGAACCGAAGACCACTTCCAGCGTGATTGAGCCCGTACAACGGGCATCTACGCCTGGTATGACTCCTTTAAAGGTAGTCTTTGTGGGTTTGATTTGTGAGGGATTAATGCCCATCTTGCGCACTGTATCCTGATAGAGCAGGTTGAGGCTGATGCCACCGTCCATTAGGACTCATGTTAGGTGAAATCCGTCGATGATTGGGTCGAGAACCAGTGCGGCCGAGCCGCCATGGCGGATACTAGTTGGATGATCTCGATGATCGAAGGTGATCGGGAATGACGACCAATGATTGAATTTTCGGGTGATTGGCTCTACCGCATAGACGTCCCTGAGTGCGCGCTTGTTCTCCCTTTTGGGGATGTGTGTAGCATATATCATGTTCACCGTTTTGACTTGAGGGGGAAATTCCTTATGCCCCCCAGTGTTCGGCTGCCGGGGCTCTTCGTCATCGTCCTCACTTTGTGATCCCTTTTCCTTGTTCTCGGCTTTTAACTTGCCGGCCTGTTTAAAAACCCAACAATCTCTGTTGGTATGATTGGCTTGTTTGTGTGGGGTGCCATGTATCTGGCACAGACAGTCGAGTATGCGGTCCAAGCTGGATGGTCCCTCGCTGCTCCTTTTGTAGGGCTTCTTCCGCTGGCCGGACTTGGAGCCACTTAATCCGGCGTGAACCGTAGTGTCATCGGTGTTATCGCCATTGCTTCGGCATTTGTGTCTATTGTACCGGAGCTTGCCGGTGCTATTTCGGCCTCGGAGGGGCCTGCCTCACTGTCGGTGTCAAAACCGGCGGGTCTCGGGTAGGGGGTCCCGAACTGTGCGTCTAAGGCGGATGGTAACAGGAGGCGGGGGACACAATGTTTACCCAGGTTCGGGCCCTCTCGATGGAGGTAATACCCTGCTTCCTACTTGATTGATCTTGATGATGTGAGTATTACCAGAGTTGATCTACCACGAGAGCATAGAGGCTAAACCCTAGGAGCTAGCCTATGATTATGATTGCTCTTGTCCTACAGACTAAACCCTTCGGTTTATATAGACACCGGAGGGGGCTAGGGTTACACAGAGTCGGTTACAAGGGAGGAGATCTACATATCAGAATTGCCAAGCGTGCCTTCCATGCAAAGGAGGGTCCCACCCGGACACGGGACGAAGTCTTCAATATTGTATCTTCATAGTCCAACAGTCCGGCCAAAGGATATAGTACGGCTGTCCGAGGACCCCCTAATCTAGGACTCCCTCAGTAGCCCCTGAACTAGGATTCAATGACGATGAGTCCGGCGCGTAGATTGTCTTCCGCATTGCAAGGCGGGTTCTTCTCCAAATTCCGAATACCTGTCGAGTAGTGTTCGGCTTCCCATGAATGTTGCACTCCTTGGCTTCTGCGCCTAATAATGGCTATCCTCCACGTGTTGAGCGAATGCGAGAAGTCGGAGCATTTTTACACTTGCCACCTTAACCATGTGAGTAAATCATCTATTTAAAGAGACGGGGATCCTCAGATCCAGATCACACCATCCTCCCACAGCGAGTATCGATCGGAGCGTGCCCAGAAAAGTCCATCCCATCATGGTCGGCCATCGTAGCTCCTCCTCTCGCTCCCGTAGCCCTAAGCCAAGCAATTGGAAGAAGTGTTTCGTCCCCCATAGCCAATTAGTAGAGTTACAGACCTAGGGGTTTCTCCCTCCAGCGTATATGGTTCTCGTTCGAGCCGGACTTGCCACATACAGCAGCGGGCAGCAAGCGGAGAGCTTTCCCAACCCATCCATGGGGGAGCGGGTATGCCTTGTCCCTTACTTATTAAGGGGGCTGGGATTTCCAATCCATCCGTTCCCCCACGAGCTCCTAGAGTCCTACGGCCTCCAGCTGCATAACTTTACTCCCGCCTCCATATTACACATCGCTGGCTACGTGTAACACCCCGGATGTAACTTTCCCAATTTGTACTCCAACTCTAGCCGTTTTTGGCGTTAAGTTATTTTATTTTCTTGGGTTCGGGTTTTTGTCTCCGTGTGTTGTTATCGTTTTCATGCATCTCATATCATGTCATCATGTGCATTGCATTTGCATACGTGTTCGTCTCATGCATTCGAGCATTTTCCCCGTTGTCCGTTTTGCATTCCGGCGCTTTGTTCTCCTCCAGTAGTCATTTCTACCTTTCTTTCGTGTGTGGGGATTAAACATTTCCGGATTGGACTGAGACTTGCCAAGCGGCCTTGGTTTACAACTGGTAGACCGGCTGTCATGTTTCGTATCATTTGGACTTCGTTTGATACACCAACGGTTAACCGAGGGACCGAAAAGGCCTCGTGTGTGTTGCAGCCCAACACCCCTCCAATTTGGCCCTAAACCCACCTAACTCTGCTCCATCATCTAGAGCGTTCGATCACGATCGCGTGGCCGAAAACCGCACCTCATTTGGACTCTCCTAGCTCCATCTATGCCTATAAATATGTCCTCCTCGAAAATCTCGGATCCCCCCTCGTCCGAAACCCTAAAATCGTGTCCGCGCGGCCGGACATTGTCCACACCGTGCCGGACACTCCGCACCGCCGCCCCCGCACCAGTGGCGTCCCGCCACGTGGCGCCCGCCGCTCGCCGCCGCCGCGGGCCGGGAAGCCCGATCCGGGCCCCCGCGGCCCGTCTCCTCGCCGCCGCCGCCAGCGGGAGGACCCCGCCCGCTGCCGCCGTCTCTCCTCTTGCCGGTGCCCACGCCACCGGACGCCGACGAGCCGCCGCCGCCTCTCTGCCTCGGCCGCCGCACGCCGCCGCCTCTCCACCTCGGCCGCCGCGGGCCGCACGCCACCGCCGCCCGTCCCGTCGACCCCGGCCATCGCCGGCCCCAGGCCGCGCCGCTCCGGCCTCCCCCTCGTCGCCGGCGTCCTCCCCGTCCTCCTTGAGCTCCAACTCCGGCGAAGGATCCGGTCAACCTCGGATTTCGCGCCAGATCCCGATCCGGATGAACAGTGAACCCTAGGTCGAATTTCTTCTAAGTCCCCAACTTCTCAGATCCAAGTGCTCATGTTCATGGCCTGGTAACTTTGCATACGTAGCTCCGATTCATGCATATAGCATATCAAAATGTTCATATCAGAGAGTACATAATTTCATTCCATTGCATCATTTTCATTTGATTTCATCTTGATGCCGGAAATGCTGTTAGAAGAGGTCTACTTGAGATAATTGTCAGATCTGCTGCCCCATTTAGCTTTTTGTCATTTTTGCCATAATTAATGTGTCCACGATATGCCCTGATGCTCTACATATGTTTTGTTAAGGGTTTTTTCATCTTTCCAGAGGTGCAACCCATGTATTTTTGTGATGTGTGTGGTGACTAGCACAAGCTTGCAAAGTGGTGCACTTGATAATTCTGATTTCAAGAACTTAGTAATTCCACAAAGTCCTTGATCTGTTTATCTCATGATGCCTTATGTTCATGTTGTTTCCTAGTGATCCGTGCCTCTTTTGAAGATGATCAGTAAGGGTGTTTTGTTAATCTTGTAGTGCTCTACCCATCCATGTCTTTGTTTGCAATTATGGAGCACCCTAGCTTGAGTCAATCGAGCTCTACTTTTGCTACTTTGTGAATCTAGGCAGATTGTCAACTTGTTTGCAATTTTGCCGATGATGTTGTAGTTGATCCGTGCATGCTATGTTATTGTTCTTGCCATGTCTAGCTTGCATTTTGTGTGTTCTTGATAGATGTATGCTTAGTTGGTCATGACTTGCACCATATTGAGTGCATCGAGCTCATAAACATGTCAATTTGATATCAGTTTTCAGCATGTTCCAGTTTTCACTAAGTCTGTGATCTGATTATGTTTTTGCTATGTTCACATGCTTGCAATTGTATTTTCTGATCCCTTTTGGCTCAAGGTCACTAAGGGACTTTTGTTAAGATCTTTGAGTAGCTCCATGCCATGCTTTACTTTTCCATTTTCAGGTCCTGTAGCATGTAGTTTTGTTGCTCTGAAGAGTGCTACCTGATCTGAAATTCCAGACAAGTGTTAATTTCACTAAGTCTGAGATATGTTTGCCATATGCATTTTTGCCATGCTTGTTTGAACTTGTTAATGGATGAATTGGCCGTAGCTCAGTGCTAGACTTTTGTTCAGCATCTTGTATTCATCCCTGCCATGTATTTTGTTGTCATGTTTGTGTGCTGTAGCATGTTCATCTCTTTGCATTTAGATGGATACTTGCTGTAAATCGCAGACCGGAGTCATTTTTGAATCGCTTGCCATTTCCAAACCGTAACTCCGATTCCGGTGTTCTTTATATCGTTTTCAAGCTATTTCATCTCATCTTTCCAGTGGAACACTTGGATTTCCAAATTGAGACCTGGTTCATGCATTCCTTGTCATATCTTGCATCCCGCATCGCATCCCGCATAGCATATCATCTTTGCATCATTTTGTTTGTTCCTTGCACGTGGTTGATTGTGTCCTTGTTGCTTGTTTGTCTTGTTTGGGTAGAGCCGGGAGAAGAGTTCTCTAACGAGGAGCCCGTTGAGTTTTCTTTCGAGGATCCAGTCAACTCTGACAACTGTGCAGGCAAGATGATCATATCCTCGAAATCACTACTATCTTTGCTATGCTAGTTTTGCTCGCTCTTTTGCTATGCCAATGCCACGATGCCTACCACTTGCTTTCAAGCCTCCCAAATTTCCATGTCAAACCTCTAACCCACCATGTCCTAGCAAACTGTTGATTGGCTATTTTACCGCTTTGCTCAGCCCCTCTTATAGCGTTGCTAGCTGCAGGTGAAGATTGGAGGTTGTTCCTTGTTGGGACATTTATTTACTTGTTGGGATATCATTATATTGCTATGTTATCTTAATGCATCTATATACTTGGTAAAGGGTGGAAGGCTTGGCCTCTCGCCTAGTGTTTTGTTCCACTCTTGCCGCCCTAGTTTCCGTCATATCGATGTTATGTTCCCGGATTTTGCGTTCCTTACGCGGTTGGGTTATAATGGGAACCCCTTGATAGTTCGCCTTGATTAAAGCTTTTCCAGCAATTCCCAACCTTGGTTTTACCATTTGCCACCTAGCCTTTTTCCCTTGGGTTTCCGGAGCCTGAGGGTCATCTTATTTAAACCCCCCCGGACCAGTGCTCCTCTGATTGTTGGTCCAAATAGAGCCACTTGCAGCGCCACCTCGGGGCAACTTGAGGGTTGCTTTTAGTTGTACGTAGTGTTCATCTGAGTGTGCCCCGAGAAAGAGATATGTGCATCTCCTATCGGGATTTGTCGGCACATTCGGGCGGTGTTGCTGGTCTTGTTTTAACCTGTCGAAGTGTCTTGAATAACCGAGATACCGAGTCTGATCGGAATGTCTTGGGAGGAGGTCTATTCCTTTGTTGACGGTGAGAGCTTGTCATAGGCTAAGTTGGGACTCCCCTGCAGGGATTTGAACTTTCGGAAGCCGTGCCCGCGGTTATGGGCATATGGGAATTTGTTAATGTCCGGTTGTAGATAACTTGAACCTTAACTTAATTAAAATGAATCAACTGAGTGTGTTACCGTGATGGCCTCTTCTCGGCGGAGTCCGGGAAGTGGACACGGTGTTGGAGTAATGTTTGCGCAGGTTGTTCTCTAGTTTCTCGCTCGCGCTTTGCCTCCTCTTCTCGCTCTCTTTTGCGAATAAGTTAGCCACCATATATGCTAGTCGCTTGCTGCAGCTCCACATACATTTGTACCTTGCCTTACCTATAACCTTAAATAGTCTTGATTGCGAGGGTGTGAGATTGCTGAGTCCCTGTGGCTCACAGATACTATTACACCAGATGCAGGGCCCGATGATTCCGCTCCAGGAGACGCGTTTGAGTTCAAGTGGGAGTTCGACGAGGACTCTCAACGTTACTGTGTTTCCTTTCCCGATGATCAGTAGTGGTGCCCAGTTGGGGGTGATCGGGACCGTGTCGCATGTTGGGTTATCTTTTATTTTGGCGCCGTAGTCAGGCCATGAGTGTTTGGATGATGTAATGTTATTTATGTACTTGATTGACGTGGCGAGTGTAAGCCAACTATGTTATCTCCCCTTTATGATTTATATTACATGGGATGTTGTGAAGATTGCCTAACTTGCGACATATGCCTTCAATGCGATTATGCCTCTAAGTCGTGCCTCGACACGTGGGAGATATAGTCGCATCGAGGGTGTTACAAGTTGGTATCAGAGCCTTCCCCGACCTTAGGAGCCCCATTGCTTGATCATTATTAGCGGCCGAGTTGTGTCTAGAAAAATGTTTTGAGTCATTTAGGAATTATATATCGGAGAGTTTAGGAATTCTTTTTACTTCCCAGTCTCCTCATCGCTCTGGTAAGGCATCCTGACGTAGAGTTTTGACTCTTCTCTTCTCAAATTTCACTAAAAAAAATTTTAGGATCACGCGGGTATCTTGGAATCGTTCCGATGGTTTTATGATGAGAACATTGTCTTGGTGCCTCCTGTCAGGGGTTGAGTGGAAGTGTCCCGGGGAGTTGAGCTCTGAGGTGTTGTCATCATAATTTTATCGTTGCAGTTCTGGAATACCTGAGTTTAGTACACCGACATCGAAAATCTCTTTTATGCAGTTGGTTGGTGAGATAACCTCGACGCCACCCAGTACTGGGGCGGGAGTTTGGGAGTATCGCCATAACTTGTATAACAGATGCTTTTCGAAGGTTGAGGTAGATGGTTTCCGAAGGTTTCTTGGTTATGTGTTGAAGGATGGATATAGCTGGATGTAGGATTTGCTAGATTTGGGTGAGATATTATGCTTCCCCTGTATCCCCAACACCTGATTGCATAACCGGAAAGGTTTGGGAGTTTCATAGGTGGGAATTCTAGTAGCTCTAGTTTCTTCTTCCACGGATATTGGTTTGAGATTGGGATTTCTTACCAATTATTCGTTCTTGATCCGTACCATTGTTGATTTACTTCTCTACCTTAATTCTAAGTGGCTTCTCAGTTTATGGATATGTGACCATTTCAAGAGGAATGCATTTGTTCATTTTGTTCGGATGTGAAGACTATATGTTGCAATTTTCATTCCGTTGGATTCAGCTTCAATATTTGTCTATCAATGTGCTAATGGACGTCAACCTCTTCAGGATGGCTCCTCCAACGCGCACGACTCCGAATCCTAATCCGCCACCACCTCCACCTCCTCCGGAGGCATGGCAAGCTGTGATGGCCGCAACCAATGCAAACACACAGTTGATCATGCAAATTCTTCAAGAGCGCAATCAAGGCAACCAAGGGAACCAAGGCAACAATCAGAATCACTTTGCTACACTCAACCAGTTCCTTTCTAACGGGCCAAAGACTTTCAGCAATTGTGTTGAGGCAATCGATGCTGACGATTGGCTAGTGGATCTGTGCAAGCATTTCGAGTGCAGTAACGTCAGGCCTGAGGATTTTGTCAAGTTCGCTTCCTTCCAACTCAAAGATCAAGCTGCAGAATGGTTCCAGCAGTACAAGGATTCCAGAGGTGGACGTGTTATCACTTGGGATGATTTCCATCGAGATTTTCGTGCTCATCATATTCCCCAGAGCGTGGTTGAAAGCAAGCGTGAGGAATTCCACAATCTGAAGCAAGGCTCTTTGTCTGTCTATGACTACAACAAGTTGTTCCAGAAGCTCACCCGCTTTGCTAAGCAGGACGTCCCTGATGAGAAGAGCATGATATATTAGTTCAGGGGTGGTCTCAGAGAAGAAATTCAGCTAGCTCTTGTTCTCTTTGAGCCCTTGAGGTACAATGAGTTCTACAGCATGGCATTGAAGCAAGAGGCTGCTCAGTTGAGGTGTGATGCTTCGAAGAAGCGAGTCAGAGATGTTACTCCTTCTTCCTCTACCCAAGTGGCCAAGCAGCAGAAGTATTGGCTTCCTCCTCCTCCGTTCCGTCAGCCGTATCAGCAGAAGAGCAAAGGTGGCAGTGGTTCTTCCCACCACCCAACCCTGGCTTTCAGAACAAGACTTCGTCTCAAGCTCCAAGATCGAGTGCTCCGTATCACCGTCCGCTTTCAGAGGTCACGTGCAACAAGTGCCAACAGAAGGGTCACTATGCCAACAAGTGTTTCAACCAGAGGTGTCTTCCTCCTCCTCCTCCTGTCAGATCGGCAAGTACAGCTGTGGTCAAGCATAACCCCAAGCACGCCAAGGTCAATTTGCTGAATGCAGCTCAGGCAGAGGACTCGCCAGATGTGATTATGGGTAACCTTCCTGTTAACGATGTTCCTACAAAAGTTCTTTTTGACACTGGTGCATCGCTTTCTTTTATTTCAACACCATCTGTGGCCAAGCATGATTTTGTGACCGAAAGGATTCCTGTTCCGTTGAAGATTGTGTCTCCGGGCAAGCAAATGACTTCTAACAATTGCGTCCCGGATGTCTCTATCACGTTGGGCGACTACAAGTTTCTCTCTTCTCCGGTGGTTCTTGGCAACTCAGATATTGATCTTATTCTCGGAATGGATTGGCTTACTAAGCACAAGGAACATCTTGATTGTGCTGCCAGGCAGATTCAATTGACTCATTCGTCTGAGGATGTAATTGTCTTTGCCGCTCGTGATGATACCACCCGTCTGTTTTCTCTCAATGACAAGGGTGAACTCGATGCCATCTCGCAAATTCCAGTCGTTTGCGAATATCAAGACGTCTTTCCAGAAGAGCTTCCAGGAATGCCTCCGCACCGGCCAGTTGAATTCGTTATTGATCTTGAGCCTGGCGCGGAACCTGTGTGCAAACGTCCTTACAAGCTCGGACCTGAAGAGTTGAAGGAGCTGAAGAAGCAACTCGATATTCAAGAGAAAATGGGTCTCATCCGGCCTAGTTCTTCTCCGTGGGGTTGTGGTGTTCTTTTTGTGAAGAAGAAGGATGGAACGGACCGGCTTTGTGTTGATTACCGTCCATTGAACAAGAAGACAATCAAGAACAAATACCCATTTCCCAACATCAATGAGCTGTTCGAACAACTCAAAGGTGCCCAAGTATTCTCCAAGCTTGATCTCCGTATGGGTTATCATCAAATTCGAATCCGTGAGCAAGACATTCCCAAGACGGCCTTCAGGACAAGCTTTGGTTCATATGAATACACTGTCATGTCTTTTGGCCTCGTCAACGCTCCTCCGACGTTCTCTCGCATGATGAACTTCATCTTCAACGCCTACACCAATGACTTCGTTTTGGTCTATCTCGACGACATTCTAGTTTTCTCGAAGAACAAGGAAGATCATGCCAAGCACTTGCGTTTGGTACTCGATAAGCTCAGGGAACATCAGTTCTACGCCAAGTTCTCCAAGTGTGAATTTTGGCTCGATGAGGTTCTTTATCTTGGTCATATCATCTCTGCCAAGGGCATTGCCGTGAATCCTGAGAAGGTGTCTGCAATTGTGAATTGGGAACCTCCTCAGAACGTGAAGCAACTCTGTAGCTTCCTCGGTCTCACAAGCTATTTCCGAAGATTCGTTGAAAACTTTTCTAAGATCGCGAAGCCTCTCTCTAATCTTCTTTAGAAGCACGTCAAGTACGTTTGGTCTCCGGAGTGTGACATAGCTTTCAACACTTTGAAAGAGAAATTGATCACTGCTCCAGTTCTGACTCCGCCTGATGAATCCAAACCGTATGAGGTCTTTTGTGATGCCTCTCTCCAAGGTCTTGGCGCAGTGTTGATGCAAGAGAAGAAATTTGTTGCTTATACCTCTCGCCAGTTGAAGCCAAATGAGAAGAACTACCCCACTCATGATCTCGAGTCGGCGGCAGTTGTGCATGCTCTTTTGACTTGGAGACATCTTCTATTGGGAAGAAAAGTGGACATTTTCACTGATCACAAGAGTCTCAAGTACATCTTCACTCAGCCTAATCTCAACCTCAGGCAAGCTCGATGGGTCGAAATGATTCAACAGTATAATCCGAGTATTGAGTATACTCCAGGCAAGGCCAATGTGATTGCTGACGCACTGAGCAGGAAGGCTTACTGCAATAGTCTGATTCTCAAACCTTATCAACCCGAGCTTTGTGAAGCTTTCCGCAAAATTAATCTGCAAGTTGTTCCTCAAGGTTTCCTCGCCAACCTTCAAGTCTCTCCTACCTTGGAAGACCAGATTCGCCAAGCCTAGCTTCTTGATGCTATGGTGAGAAAGGTGAAGATTGGGATTGCCAAGAGTCAACCCAAGTATAAGTGCTACCGCCTTGATGACAAGGACACTCTCTTCTTCGAGGATCGTATTGTTGTACCCAAAGGTGACCTCCGTAAAGTGATCATGGACGAGGCTCATAATTCTCTCCTCTCCATCCACCCTGGGAGCACGAAGATGTATCAGGACCTCAAGCAGGCTTATTGGTGGACCCAAATGAAGCGCGAGATTGCTCAATTCGTGAATGAATGTGGTGTCTGCAGAAGAGTGAAGGCAGAACATCAAAGGCCAGCGGGTCTCCTCCAACCTCTCGCCATTCCAGAATGGAAGTTTGACCACATTGAAATGGACTTCGTGATTGGGTTTCCTAAGTCCAAGCATGGCAATGATGCTATATTCGTTGTCATCGACAAACTCACTAAAGTGGCTCACTTTCTGCCTATCAAAGAGTCAATCACTGCAGCTCAATTGGCGGAACTCTATACCTCTCGAATTGTCTCTCTCCACGGTATCCCACAAGTGATCTCTTCAGACCGTGGCAGCATTTTTACCTCCAAGTTTTGGGATTATTTTCAGAAGGCCATGGGCATGAACATCCGCTTCAGCACAGCTTTCCATCCTCAAACTAGCGGTCAAGTCGAGCGTGTCAACCAGATTCTTGAAGATATGCTCAGGGCTTGTGTGATCTCCTTCGGCATGAAGTGGGAGGATTGTCTTCCTTATGCGGAATTCTCCTACAACAACAGTTTTCAAGCAAGTTCGGGCAAGGCCCCATTTGAAATTCTGTATGGCAAGAAGTGTCGTACCCCTCTCAACTGGTCTGAAACCGGTGAACGTCAGCTTTTGGGTAATGACGTAATCACAGAGGCAGAGGAAATGTGTAAAGTCATTCGTGATAACCTCAAAGCAGCCCAATCCCGCCAGAAGAGCTACTATGATAGTAAGCACCGTGATTTGGCTTTCGAGATCGGAGATCATGTTTACCTCCGCGTATCTCCTATGAAAGGGACTCGTCGCTTCGGTATCAAAGGGAAGCTTGCCCCCAGATACGTGGGACCTTTCAAGATTGTCAGCAAGAGAGGCGACCTCGCCTATCAACTCGAGCTTCCTTCAAACTTTGCAAATGTTCATGACGTGTTCCATGTCTCTTAGCTTCAAAAGTTCTTCAAGACTCCAGACCGCACCGTCAACTTCGAGGACATTGAGCTCCAAGAAAATCTCTCTTATCGTGAGCACCCAGTTGCTATTCTTGAAGAGACTGAACGCAAGACTCGCAATAAGTCAATCAAATTTCTCAAAGTCAAGTGGTCACACCATTCCGACCGTGAAGCTACCTGGGAACGCGAGGATCACCTCCGTTCTGAGTACCCGGCGTTCTTTCAGTCCTAGATCTCGGGATGAGATCCTTTCGTAGTGGTGGAGTGTTGTAACACCCTGGATGTAACTTTCCCAATTTGTACTCCAACTATAGCCATTTTCGGCGTTAAGTTATTTTATTTTCTCGGGTTCGGGTTTTTGTCTCTCTGTGTTGTTATCGTTGTCATGCATCTCATATCATGTCATCATGTGCATTGCATTTGCATACGTGTTCGTCTCATGCATTCGAGCATTTTCCCCGTTGTCCGTTTTGCATTCCGGCGCTTTGTTCTCCTCCGGTGGTCATTTCTACCTTTCTTTCATGTGCGGGGATTAAACATTTCCGGATTGGACCGAGACTTGCCAAGCGGCCTTGGTTTACTACCGGTAGACCGGCTGTCAAGTTTTGTATCATTTGGACTTCGTTTGATACTCCAACGGTTAACCGAGGGACCGAAAAGGCCTCGTGTGTGTTGCAGCCCAACACCCCTCCAATTTGGCCCTAAACCCACCTAACTCTGCTCCATCATCTAGAGCGTTCGATCACGATCGTGTGGCTAAAAACCGCACCTCATTTGGACTCTCCTAGCTCCCTCTATGCCTATAAATAGGTCCTCCTCGAAAATCTCGGATCCCCCTCGTCCGAAACCCTAAAATCGTCTCCGCGTGGCTGGACATTGTCCGCACCGCGCCGGACACTCCGTGCCGCTGCCCCCGCACCAGTGGCGTCCCACCACGTGGCGCCCGCAGCTCGCCGCCTCCGCGGGCCGGGAAGCCCGATCCGGGCCCCCGCGGCCCGTCTCCTCGCCGCCGCCGCTCGCGGGAGGACCCCGCCCCCCGCCGCCGTCTCTCTTCTTGCCGGCGCCCGCGCCACCGGACGCTGACGAGCCGCCACCGCCGCCTCTCCGCCTCGGCCGCCGCGGGCCGCACGCCACCGCCGCCCGTCCCGTCGACCCCGGCCATCGCCGGCCCCAGGCCGCGCCGCTCCGGCCTCCCCCTCGTCGCCGGCGTCCTCCCCGTCCTCCTTGAGCTCCAACTCCGGCGAAGGATCCGGTCAACCTCGGATTTCGCGCCAGATCCCGATCCGGATGAACAGTGAACCCTAGGTCGAATTTCTTCTAAGTCCCCAACTTCTCAGATCCAAGTGCTCATGTTCATGGCCTCGTAACTTTGCATACGTAGCTCCGATTCATGCATATAGCATATCAAAATGTTCATATCAGAGAGTACATAATTTCATTCCATTGCATCATTTTCATTTGATTACATCTTGATGCCGGAAATGCTGTTAGAATAGGTCTACTTGAGATAATTGTCAGATCTGCTGCCCCATTTAGCTTTTTGTCATTTTTGCCATAATTAATGTGTCCACGATATGCCCTGATGCTCTACATATGTTTTGTTAAGGGTTTTTTCATCTTTCCAGAGGTGCAACCCATGTATTTTTGTGATGTGTGTGGTGACTAGCACAAGCTTGCAAAGTGGTGCACTTGATAATTCTGATTTCAAGAACTTAGTAATTCCACAAAGTCCTTGATCTGTTTATCTCATGATGCCTTATGTTCATGTTGTTTCCTAGTGATCCGTGCCTCTTTTGAAGATGATCAGTAAGGGTGTTTTGTTAATCTTGTAGTGCTCTACCCATCCATGTCTTTGTTTGCAATTATGGAGCACCCTAGCTTGAGTCAATCGAGCTCTACTTTTGCTACTTTGTGAATCTGGGCAGATTGTCAACTTGTTTGCAATTTTGCCGATGATGTTGTAGTTGATCCGTGCATGCTATGTTATTGTTCTTGCCATGTCTAGCTTGCATTTTGTGTGTTCTTGATAGATGTATGCTTAGTTGGTCATGAATTGCTCCGTATTGAGTGCATCGAGCTCGTAAACATGTCTACTTGATATCAGTTTTCAGCATGTTCCAGTTTTCACTAAGTCTGTGATCTGATTATGTTTTTGCTATGTTCACATGTTTGCAATTGTATTTTCTGATCCCTTTTGGCTCAAGGTCACTAAGGGACTTTTGTTAATCTCTTTGAGTAGCTCCATGCCATGCTTTACTTTGCCATGTTCAGGTCATGTAGCATGTAGTTTTGTTGCTCCGAAGAGTGCTACCTGATCTGAAATTCCAGACAAGTGTTAATTTCACTAAGTCTGAGATCTGTTTGCCATATGCATTTTTTCCATGCTTGTTTGAACCTGTTAATGGATGAATTGGCCGTAGCTCAGTGCTAGACTTTTGTTAAGCATCTTGTATTCATCCCTGCCATGTATTTTGTTGTCATGTTTGGGTGCTGTAGCATGTTCATCTCTTTGCATTTAGATGGATACTTGCTGTAAATCGTAGACCAGAGTCATTTTTGAATCGCTTGCCATTTCCAAACCGTAACTCCGATTCCGGTGTTCTTTATATCGTTTTCAAGCGATTTCATCTCATCTTTCCAGTGGAACACTTGGATTTCCATGTTGAGACCAGGTTTATGCATTCCTTGTCATATCTTGCATCCCGCATTGCATCCCGCATAGCATATCATCTTTGCATCATTTTGTTTGTTCCTTGCACGTGGTTGATTGTGTCCTTGTTGCTTGTTTGTCTTGTTTGGGTAGAGCCAGGAGACGAGTTCACTAATGAGGAGCCCGTTGAGTTTGCTTTCGAGGATCCAGTCAACTCTGACAACTGTGCAGGCAAGATGATCATACCCTCGAGATCACTACTTTCTTTGCTATGCTAGTTTTGCTCGCTCTTTTGCTATGCCAATGCCACAATGCCTACCACTTGCTTTCAAGCCTCCCAAATTGCCATGTCAAACCTCTAACCCACCATGTCCTAGCAAACCGTTGATTGGCTATGTTACCGCTTTGCTCAGCCCCTCTTATAGTGTTGCTAGCTGCAGGTGAAGATTGGAGGCTGTTCCTTGTTGGGACATTTATTTACTTGTTGGGATATCATTATATTGCTATGTTATCTTAATGCATCTATATACTTGGTAAAGGGTGGAAGGCTTGGCCTCTTGCCTAGTGTTTTGTTCCACTCTTGCCACCCTAGTTTCCGTCATATCGATGTTATGTTCCCGGATTTTGCGTTCCTTACGCGGTTGGGTTATAATGGGAACCCCTTGATAGTTCGCCTTGATTAAAGCTTTTCCAGCAATGCCCAACCTTGGTTTTACCATTTTCCACCTAGGCTTTTTTTCCCTTGGGTTTCCGGAGCCCGAGGGTCATCTTATTTAAACCCCCCCGGACCAGTGCTCCTCTGAGTGTTGGTCCAAATAGAGCCACTTGCAGCGCCACCTCGGGGCAACTTGAGGGTTGGTTTTAGTTGTACGTAGTGTTCATCTGAGTGTGCCCTAAGAAAGAGATATGTGCAGCTCCTATCGGGATTTGTCGGCACATTCGGGCGGTGTTGCTGGTCTTGTTTTAACCTGTCGAAGTGTCTTGAATAACCGAGATACCGAGTCTGATCGGAACGTCTTGGGAGGAGGTCTATTCCTTCGTTGACCGTGAGAGCTTGTCATGGGCTAAGTTGGGACTCCCCTGCAGGGATTTGAACTTTCGAAAGCCGTGCCCACGGTTATGGGCAGATGGGAATTTGTTAATGTCCGGTTGTAGATAACTTGAACCTTAACTTAATTAAAATGAATCAACTGAGTGTGTTACCGTGATGGCCTCTTCTCGGCGGAGTCCAGGAAGTGGACACGGTGTTGGAGTAATGTTTGCGCAGGTTGTTCTCTAGTTTCTCGCTCGCGCTTTGCCTCCTCTTCTCGCTCTCTTTTGCGAATAAGTTAGCCACCATATATGCTAGTCGCTTGCTGCAGCTCCACATACATTTGTACCTTGCCTTACCTATAAGCTTAAATAGTCTTGATCGCGAGGGTGCGAGATTGCTGAGTCCCTGTGGCTCACAGATTACTATTACACCAGATGTAGGGCCCGATGATTCCGCTCCAGGAGACGCGTTTGAGTTCAAGTGGGAGTTCAACGAGGACTCTCAACGTTACTGTGTTTCCTTTCCCGATGATCAGTAGTGGTGCCCAGTTGGGGGTGATCGGGACCGTGTCGCATGTTGGGTTATCTTTTATTTTGGCGCCGTAGTCGGGCCATGAGTGTTTGGATGATGTAATGTTATTTATGTACTTGATTGACGTGGCAAGTGTAAGCCAACTATGTTATCTCCCCTTTATGATTTATATTACATGGGATGTTGTGAAGATTGCCTAACTTGCGACATATGCCTTCAATGCGATTATGCCTCTAAGTCGTGCCTCGACACGTGGGAGATATAGTCGCATCGAGGGTGTTACACTACGTCACCCTTTGCGAGCTGTTTTTGGGCTGCGAAGCTCATTTCGACCTATGGAAGAGGCTATTCTGCCTCGTACCCCGTACACAGGAGGGTTCAATATATCAAGTGGGCGGAGCCAAGATATGGCGCATCGTCGGGACCGGATACCTGTCCGGTACTCTGAAGAAGACATCCGAAGACTGGCCTTCGGAGTGGTTTTATATGGAGGACGTCCTCCTTTCGGACCCTATTCGGATGGGCCTTCCTGAGTTCAATAACGCCCCTTTGAAGAAACGCCATAGCTGGCGCCCTTGGAGCCCGCAGGAGGAAAATAACAGAGAGGTCCTATACCCTATGGGCTAGATAAAAACACTGGCCAAATCAGGATTGACAATAATCGAGGTTATGTCAATATGTATAATGCAAGGGGTGCAGCCACTTCAATATCGGGGACAACCCATGTGGCACTTTAATGGAGAAGACGATGTCACCCGTTGCCGTCGTAAGGGACCGGACTCCATCGCTGCTCTAGCGAAAAAACTGTTCGATTTATATAAAGGAGAGGAAGAGGAGTTCATCCACATTAAGCCACGGGGTGGATTCTCCATGTACAACCCCCAAACTGGGTGAGCTACTACTTTCTACTCCAGACCTTCCTACATTCTTCGTCATATGTATTTACACTACTAGGAAAAACCTTATACACAGAATCTTACCAGTAGCGCGTGTTAAAATGAGGCGCTACTGCTACTTAGCAGAAGCGCGTGGTCAGAAAGGGCGCTACTACTATCCACTTAGCAGTAGCGCGGCAGGAATAAAACACACTACTACTATAATTCCCACACCGTTGCCGACATGCTAGGTATAGTAGTAGCGCGCTTCGACAAACCGCGCTACTGCTATCAAATTAGTAGTAGCGCACTTTTAGGGTAGGGCGCTACTGCTAAGTTTGAACTTGTCCACAGGACGGGCCCAGCTTAGCAGTAGCGAGTTTGTGAGGAGCGTGCTACTACTACGGATTTTAGCAGCAGCGCGTTTTCTTTTCCCACGCTACTGCTAAAGCTATTTTGACATAACCCCCATGCGGGCTTCCCTCCTCTGCTTTCTCCCCCTATTCCCCACTCTCTCTTCTCCCCTCGTCGCCTCCGCCATAGCCCCTGCCCTCGCCCTCGCCGGAGCCCCTGCCCTCGCTCTTCGTTAGAGTTTGCCCTCAATGTCGTTGTGCGCCAGTGCTCCTCCCCCTCGACCTCGACCTTGTCGGAGCCCCTGCCCTCGCTCTCTGCTACCGTCTCCCTCGACCCCGCCTCGCCGCCGTCTCCCTCGACCCTGCCTCGCCATCGTCTTCCCCGACTCCTCCTCGCCGCGCCTCGGTGCCGCCGTCTCCCCCGACTCCATCTCTCTCTCTCCGCCCTCTGTAAGCACTCTCCCATCCCCTCTTCTCTGCTCTCTTCTCTGCTCTCTGATCTGCTCTCTCTCTCTCTCTCTCTCTCTCTCTCTCTCTTTGTGTTAGTATGAACCCTAGCTATTTAGTGCTAGTTAGTATGAACCCTAGGCTATTTTTAGTGCTAGTTAGTTAATTACAATTAGTATGAACCCTAGTTAAAAAAACCTAGGACAGATTATTGGCTATTTTTTTAGTGGTACTTAGTATGAACCCTAGGTTTGAAACTATTGCTATTTTTTAATTAAAGCAATTGTTGCTATTTATTATTTTTTAGTTAAAGCAATTGTTGCTATTTAAAAAAACTTCTTGCATTTTTCTTCAAGTTCTATATTTTTCTTCCTGCTATATGCAAATTTGAAGTGGACATGTCATATGTGGACATGTGATTTGGACATGTCACATTTGGAATTTGGACATGTCATATTTGTACATGTGAGGTTTTGGACATGTTATATTCGGAAAATGATGATTATGTGCAGGGTAAATGATCCGAGCGGTTCTCGGGCGCCAGCCATAAATGGTTCAAAAGCAGACATGAAGCAGAAGCTAGTTACTTGAGGTTCATGCTAATGCGAGAGAGGACTCATAACTGCCGCCTCACGTACTGCATAGTTCCGCTCTCACTCATAGTGATAGCTCTTCTTGTCTATATCATTGTTTAGATGGATGATGATGTAGTTGCAAGTATTTGAGGCATCTCATAACTTCTATCGCTATTTCGAGAGAGACGTCATTTTGTGTTGGATGATGATTATGGTGATGACATGATCGATTTGATGAGGCTATTTGTATGTGTATGATATGATCAGATTTGTATGTGTATGATATGCTAGAGACTATTGTATAAAACACTAAACAAAATTCAGCAGCACAAAATATGGAGCAGAAAAAAAAATTCAGAAACTAATAACAATAGCGTGGGGTATGGCTTTAGTAGCAGCGAGGTCTTAGTAGTAGCGCCTTTTATACTAGGGCGCTATAGATATTAGTAGCAGCGTGTTTTTACGATGACCGTTGCTGCTATCCCTAGATAGCAGTAGCGCGGGTCAGCACGCGCTACTGCTAAGCGTTAGCTGTAGCACCGTATCAGTAGCGCAGCTGCCCGCGCTACTGATAAGAATTTTACCCGCGCTACTGCTAGGCTTTTCCCTAGTAGTGTTACCTTGCCATTTCATAGCAGGAACTATGAAAAGCTGTGAGGGAGGTCCACAGCCCATCTCCACAACCAGAGGACCCTAACCGGGCCCTCGACCCCGGACTCGAAGAAGATCCGAACACATTTGTGCAGCTCATCGACAGGACGTTCTATCAGCTAAGCTGCGACGGTGCCTTGGTGGCCATCATAGCTGATTATCCTGGACTGCTCCCTGCATCGCATGTAAGTAAAACCGGAGTCCCAACTTCCGAGAAGGATCCCTTTTTTCGCACTTCACCTACCGCACACATATGGTGTCTTACAGGGAAGGCCCTCGGGACGCCATGCCGAACCCGTAGTGACTCCCCAACAAGGGGCACCGAAGCCGGGTAGGCTTAAAAGGAAGGCGGTCAGGACTGAGATGCCGTCGCAGAGGTATGAAAAAGAACCCCGCTCCGTGGTTGTCTTCTTTTAAAATATAATAACGTCCATGGTTCCTGGTAGGGAAAACACTCGTCGGACCATATCCGGAGAGCCTGCTGGCCAAGCCTCCACCAGCCAGGCTCCAGAGCCGGACTTAGAGCCGGATGCTAACGTGGGGCCAACACTGGATGTTCCTCCTACAGAGGATGCGGATAGGCTGTCCGCTACGAATTCCGAAGTGGAGAGTGCCATGAATCACAGGCGTCGCTGGGCCGTACTCTGCGACGCTTGTTTCTCTCAAGAGACGTTCGATGCCTTCAACTCAGGAGACGCGTACATCCGAGCTGCTCAAAGTGGTCTTGCCCGAGCCACGGACCAGTATGTAAAGGATATACGGGTAAGAAAATCTAATGATTATGTATATCAGTAGCCCCTGAGACTTGAAACAGTTGGCACAACTGATTTAAGGATCATTGTTTGCGTTAGTTCTTATGGAGAAGAATACCCAGTTGTCTCAAGAGCTGGAGGAGTGCAAAGCCCAGCTACGGGCCGTAGTTGCCGCAACGAAGGAGTCCGAGAAGGCCCCATCTGGTAACACTTGTTTCTATCTAAAAGAATGATATGTACCAGTTAGTATTCGGCATGCATGAAAATCTAACAATAGATTTTGCAGATGATCCCGGAGTGAATCCGGAGGTCATGCGAGGGGATAAGCAACATGCTCAATGACAGCTAAAGGCTGTCGAGCGCGTGCTTACGCAGGTTAGGCGGGAGAAAAACGATCTCCAAGATGCCAATACCCGGCTGGGCGTTGAACTGAAAGATGTTCAGGCCCAGCTTGCTGACTCCGTAAAGGAGAATAAGAGGCTTCAACGCGGCATTTTTAGTAAGTGCTTGAACGAAATTTTATAGAGTTCAGCAACGAAACCGGCTAACAGAGTTATATCTGTAGGTATGCTGACGGGTCGTCCCGCAGAGGAGATGCCCGGGTCTGTGGGTGATCTTCTGCCAGAGCTCTCACAACTGCACGAACAAGTTCGGCAGGTGACGTAGGGCATTGTCCAAGCCTTGTGGCCATCCGCCTCCCTGCCAGGAGGCATGGGGGAGCTTGTAGAGATGCTCAAGGGAGCGCGGCGGCGCTTCCGATTATGGAAGATAACAGCCTGCCGACAAGGTGCAAGGGAAACCTGGGCCATGGTGAAGACGCGATATACCAAGGCTCACCCGAACCACATGGCCGAGGTTGGGCCCGTGGGGTCCGATGGGAAAGAGATCCCTGTCAGTTTGGTGTATGACCAGGTGAAATTAGCCGCAAAGTGTTCCCAATAGGATTGTAGGCTAGACAGCCTGTTGGATGGTATAGAAGAAGAATTTAGTCAGTCTAAGTGACTGTGTAATTCAAGTGACATATATTGTCCCTAGCCGGATTGTAAATCATTTGTCATGGCGGACCTTTTCGCTTCGACCTCCGAACCCGACAGTCCAGAGTGTATCCGAATACCTGCTCAGTTAAAAAACCGGGGTATGCGTGGAAACCAGGCGTAGTGGTCATAAGTGCTTGAACAGACAAGTACCCAACTAGCTATGTTATATTACGTGGATAGTAAGAAACATCTTCCAGGGAGAATAGTTCCGTTAAGGGTTCCTTTCCCTGGATACGCATGCATTAATGTGCATGTCCGAACTGCGAAAAGAGACGCAAGATATAAACATCTGGGGGCATGTATTACAATAAATAAAAGTCATCTTTTGTTCACCGACCGAATATTCCCTTAAGAACGCTAGCTTTCGGCTTCACCTAGTCCGAGGTACACATCCGGCTGACCCGGCAGTAACAATCGCAGAGGTGCTCCCCTTATGCCCTAGCCGAATTAACGGGAACGTAGGGCATCAACACAAGAGCCAGGCAACCCAACTTGGCCAAAACTTAAGTCATATCGATGCATATAATGGCGAAGAAAAGGTACATGTGGAAAAGTAACACATGTGCGGGGGGCATAGAGCCCGGAACATAGTTATATTAAGCTTCTGTATAAGAAGCCCCTGGGTATAATGAGCACGCCTAGCGTGTCAAGATTGTGTAGTCAAGACACATATTAACATTTTAAGGCCGTGAAGAAAAAGGGAAGAAAGAAAGAAAAGACAGATAACGGATATATAAAAAAATTGAGGGAGGTAAGGAGACGAAGACAGAGTCCGGCACGGGGCGTAGAACCTTCGAAGTCTGGCTGCGTTCCATGGGTTTGCCTCGAGTCGATTGTGCGATGCATCCCGCAGACGGTACGCTCCACCAGTCAGAACTTTGTCAATAACGAAGGGACCTTCCCATTTGGGCTTGAGCTTGTTCTTTTTCTTCTCCGGTAGGCGTAGAACGAGTTCGCCAACGTTATAAGTTTTGGCCCGTACTTCTCTGCTTTGATACCGCCTAGCCTGTTGCTGGTAGAATGCGGAGTGGGCTTTTGCCACGTCACGCTCCTCCTCCAGGGCGTCCAAACTGTCTTGCCGATCAAACTCCGCTTCTTTCTCTTCGTACATGCGCACTCGAGGTGAGTCATGAATGATGTCACAGGGCAGTGCCGCCTCTGCGCCGTACACCATAAAGAACGGTGTATATCCGGTAGTGCGATTCGGCGTGGTCCGCAGCCCCCATAGTACGGAGTCAAGCTCCTCCACCCAGTGCGTATTTGATTCCTTCAAGGATCGCACTAATTTGGGTTTAATGCCGCTCATGATAAGATCATTTAGACGCTCGACTTGACCGTTAGTTTGCTGGTGATAGACAGAGGCATAATAGAGCTTAATGCCCATGTTGCTGCACCAAGTTTTTACATCGTCGGCTATAAAGTTCGACCCGTTATCGGTGATGATGCTGTGGGGGGTGCTGTAATGGTGTACAACCCCGGATATGAAGTCTATCACTGGTCCGGACTCGGCCGTTTTAACTGGTTTGGCTTCTATACATTTGGTGAATTTATCCACCATGACCAATAGGTATTTTTTCTTATGGCTTCCCCCTTTAAGGGGTCCAACCATATCAAGCCCCCTGACCGCAAAGGGCCAAGTAATGGGGATTGTTTGGCGAGCGGTAGGTGGCATATGGCTTTGGTTTGCAAAAAGATGGCAACCGACGCAGCGTTGTACGAGGTCCTGTGCGTCTGCTCAGGCCGTCGGCCAGTAAAAACCTGTACGGAAGGTGTCGGTGTCAAAACCGGCGGATCTCGGGTAGGGGGTCCCGAACTGTGCGTCTAGGCCGGATGGTAACAGGAGGAAGGGGACACGATGTTTTACCCAGGTTCGGGCCCTCTTGATGGAGGTAAAACCCTACGTCCTGCTTGATTAATATTGATGATATGGGTAGTACAAGAGTACATCAACCACGAGATCAGAGAGGCTAAACCCTAGAAGCTAGACTATGGTATGATTGTATGTTGTGATTGTTGTCCTACGGTCTAAAACCCTTCGGTTTATATAGACACCGGAGAGGGTTAGGGTTACACAAGGTCGGTTACAAAGGAGGAGATATCCATATCCGTATTGCCTAGCTTGCCTTCCAGGCCAAGTAGAGTCCCATCCGGACACGAGACGAAGTCTTCAATCTTGTATCTTCATAGTCTAACAGTCCGGCCAATAGAGATAGTCCGGCTGTCCGGAGACCCCCTAATCCAGGTCTCCCTCAGTAGCCCCTGAACCAGGCTTCAATGACGATGAGTCCGGCGCGCAGTATTGTCTTCGGCATTGCAAGGCGGGTTCCTTCTCCAAATACATCACGGAAGAATTTGAATACGAGGATAGTGTCCAACCCTGCAAAATAAGTTCCACATTCTACCGTAGAGAGAATAATATTTTCGCAGATCTAATTTGCTGGCTTGTTTTGGCAGCATGATGTTATGTCATGGCCCGGTGATTATTCGAACCGTTTCCTTTAACCAGCCCTGCACATAACGCGAGGCAGCTTTTTGACACGTCTTGTCAAAGCAGAGATCGTGTCCCCTTATTACGGGATTCTCATCAATACGGGCGTGGGTAACCCAACCGCGCCATCAATTGCGGCGCTTGGGGATAAGCGAGTTTTACCAGGCAAGTGGGGACGCTTAGCTTCGTCCTCCCATATAAAGGGATAAGGATTCACCTTTCTATCCACGCCTTCTTCCTCCTTTGCTCATCCATTTTCGCACACTCGAGCTCTAGCGCCCAAGTCCACACCTCCCACCTCAACCTTCTCCAACCATGTCCGGAGCGGGAGGTAGGTGGATGGTCTCGTCCGTCACGGAGGGAGACATCAAGAAGCTGCGCGGAGCCGGATACTTAGACGCGAACATCGCGCATCGGCTGCCCGCTGTGGGGCAGATCGTCCCTACCCCGGAACCTCACGAGAGGGTAGTTTTCCTTCACCACTTCCTCCGCGGACTAGGGTTTCCCCTCCATCCATTCGTCTGTGGTCTCATGTTCTACTATGCGGTGGACTTTCATGATCTGGCCCCGAACTTCATCCTTAACATTTCAGCGTTCATCGTCGTGTGTGAGGCTTTCCTCCACATCCGGCCCCACTTCGGCCTGTGGTTAAAGACCTTCAATATCAAGCCGAAGGTGGTACGAGGCCAACAAGCAGAATGCGGCGGAGCCATGGTGGGCAAGATGCCCAACGTTATATGGCTCGAAGGCTCCTTCGTGGAGACAATAAAGGGATGGCAATCGGCGTGGTTCTACATCACCAAGCCGCGTGACGCCATATTGGTGGCAGCCCCCGAGTTTCGATCCGGATTCCCCACACGGCTCACTTCCTGGAAAGAGAAGGGCTTGTTGTGGGGTTCGTCGGTGGAGCTGGATGGACTCCAGAAATGTGTCCGGAGTATGGCGAGCAAGAAGCTCAAGCTTGTCAACATAGTCCAAGTTATGCTCATCCGCCGGATCCTCCCATGTCAACAACGGGATTTTACCTTGTGGGAGTTCGAACCGGCCCGGCACCAGAATCTAAGCGAGCACTTTGATACGACGCACAAGGACGTCTGGAAGGTGCTGTTCAAGGGCGCCGAGGTACCTCCTTCTCTCGCCGAGGATCGCGGACTAAGCGCAAAGCGCCTAGCACGTTCGGTGAGTTCAATACGTCCCGTAGGACGTTTATTTTACCTAGCTTAATTATGTGCGGGGTCTAATCTCCATGCCTTTGATAGGACTGGGTGGAGATGTCAGGGCAGATTAACTGTCCGGCCCCTTTGCCCGAAGACACTACGAGCGCTCTCCTGACGGAGATGCTGACTCTGGCTCCTTACAAGGTGCCGGAGAAGACCAAGAAGGCCAAGGGAACCCGAAAGAGTTCCCGGCGCCAGGTGTTATCGGACTCATCGTCCGATAACTCCGTGGCACACTCCTTCCCTGAAGACGAGGAGGAATAAGAAGATGCTCCCCCTCCAGGTGGGGGAGACAAGAAAAGGAAGGCCGCCCCAACTGGGGAGGCCGAAGGGTCCAAGAAGGGGAGGACTCTCCTTTCGGACAGTTCCACCGCTGCCGACGAGGGCGAAGACGAGTGGTTGCCCCGGGCCAAGCCCCTAGGGAGATCGTAAGTATTCAGATACCAGAGTAACTCATAGCATTCCTTTGTCGCACTGCTTTCCCTAACGCCGAACATGATTATGTAGGCCGCCGCGAACCAGCATCGATGTATCATCGGACGGCTCCCTGGGCTCGTCGGACATGGATAGCCATCCAGTCCTGACCACCACCTCCCCTCATCCTGCTGACGACACCGAAGTGCTGTCTCAAGAGGCACCGGGTCGAGGGGAGGCAGTCCTGGAGGCGCCTCAAGGCGACCTTCCGGACTCCGGCAGCCGCGGGGATGGGGTCCCCAAGAGCTCCGAGTTCGGCCCTCAGCCGAACACCGCGCCGGACCCTCCAGCTGTTCCGGGCTCGGGCAAGCGGCCTCCTTCTAAGAGGGGCAAGAAGCCTGCGCCGGTGACCTCTGTCCATCCAGAGGCACCGGACAATCTGCTGGAAGCGCTTCGCAGCGCTTCCATCGACGAGGAGCACCGCACTATCATGAGTGTGGTGATCCAGAAGGTTCAGTCCGCCAAGAGCGGATTGACTGAAGCTTGTGCCAGCCTTCTAACAGGCTTTGAGGTAAGCATTTTAAAATGTAGTAGAAATGTTACCGCATAGACAGTAGCCCCTGATGCTTTGTTCGGTGTTCATAAAGAAAAGCCGAGCAGAGGATCAAATAATATCGCAGGAGTCTAATATAAGTGTGTCAATATGCACATGCAGGCTTAGCTGCTGGCGTCCGCCGCACTGACTGCGGAGGTCGCCGTACTGAAGCAGGACCTCGAGGGGTCCAGGAAAGAGCTCGGCCTTGCCAAGAGGCAGCTCGAGGAGAACAACGGCAAGTAATACCCTATCTATAGATATGTATATATAGAAGAGGACGCGGTTGCAAAATGACAAGATCATTGTATGTTTGCCAGGGGTACAACCGAGGTGGCGACCCTGAAGCAAGCACTAACCAAGGCCGAAGATAAAGCGGCCAAGGAGCGCAACGAGCGGGAAAAACAAGAGGCTCGGGTGGGCAAGGTGCAGCAAGAGCTCCAGGCTCTCGTGACGAAGCACGAGGCGTTGGAGCTTGACTCGAAGACGCGAGAGTCTGAGCTTGCCGCGGCCCTCGAGGGCGCAAAAAGTGCCAAGGCCGAAGCCGAAAAGGCCCTCCGGGAGATCGACGTAATGAAGAAGATAGCGGTTGGTAAGGCATTCTATATGCAGAGCAAGCATGCAAAAGTAAATTACCGATTACTTACCCGAATTCGGAGCTCTCCAGGAGCATTCGCAGATTTGCCCCGCAGCATGTCGGATGCCGCGCAGTTTTACCAAGCCGAGGAGGGAAGCTCAACGGAGAAGTTGTTCTGGTCTCACTACACTGGGACCGAACACTCGATGCCTCTGAGCGACCAGCTAAAGCAGTTGGTCGAGCTGCACAAGGCGGCCGAACAGGCCATGAAGGGCCTTATAGTCCGGCTGTGGCCTGGAGACGTCCTTCCGAATAGCTACTTCGGCCTGGTGAGGCGGCTTGTGGATGCCTGCCCACGGCTGGAGGTCATCAAGCGATCCGTCTGCATCGAAGGTGCACGTCGGGCTTTCGCCCGTGTATAGGTGCAGTGGGACAAGCTAGACGCTGTGAAGCTGATCAAGGAAGGGCCGCCGCAGGGCAAGGCGCATCGCACCCCCGAAATTTATTATGAGGGTGTCCTGAAGGGTGCCCGTCTTGTGGCGGACGAATGTTCAAAGGATGTAATATTTGAGTAAACTTGCTTGTGTGATCATGTATGATGAAAACTTGTTTCATATGCGCTATGCAATGCTTGTGTGAATTTAAAATATTACCTTCTGTTTGGCCGTTTATCCAATCTGAGAGATGGCTAGTCCTCGGCTTCTGCCCCCATGCCACGAGTGTTGGGGTGTTCGGGATAAACCTGAGCACTCTTGTTCCCATATTTGGGTCCTTCGAGGGAGGTGCTCAGCACAACGAACAAGGCAACCGGACTAATAATGCTTTATCACTCTCACTTAGCCATAGAATTCTATAATTTTAAATTTCGGCGAAGCCCCTGGTATTCGGAAGGCCGAATTTGGGGCGCGATACACGCCTGTAAGCCGGACAGGGCCGGCCCCTCGCCCTAAGCGGCATAAGTCTTTAGGGACTCGAAAAACCTCGCCGAACAGCGACCAGTCTCTCGCCTTATCATGACAGTCAGTTTTAGTTTTCTCTACTGAGGTGCTAAGCCCGGCAGAACCGGGATACAATCGCAGTAGTTCTCCTAGCGCTACCTTAGCCGATAGAGCGGAACGTAAGGTACCAAAACATAGGAGCCGGGCAAATGCAACATTTGACCAAAGACATGATTCGGAGCTGATGCATATAATGCTATAAGTTCGGGGTGCCGCACTTGTGAAAGTGTTCGGACTTTTCACACCATATTGTGGGGTACGTAAGCCCCTCGTGTATTGGCCGTACCAAGGTGTACGGTTTCAAGGTGTCATTAATGAACACACACATATATATATAACAAGAATGCAATAATAGTCGTAATGTCATGCATTGTTTATTAAAAAATTGTGTTAAAGCAGAGTGATACAGATAGTGCGATAAGCAAAGAGTAGGACTATGTCCCTTCCAAGGGCAAGCTGAGGAATGATATTAAATTGAATATTTCGCTCGTTACTGTAATCAACCTGGGAATTTCGTGGTATGACGTAGCTGTCTGCCTCCTTGGTTGCTGCATCATGTGTTCGGAAATAGTGCTGCCGGACAGTGTTTCCAGAGATTAAGGTCCTGAAAGAAAAAGAAAAGTAACCAAATGGGAAGCCCCTAGTGCGGTTTAAGCCGTGTCTTGGGGCATGCCGCAGTTGTGCCCCCTTCCCCACCTGTGCCCATGGTATTTTTAATGCATAATTATGTACGCGTGGCACGAGCTTCGCCGTTTGGCTGGGACTGGGGTGGGGGCCGCATTGCTACGCGAGCTCAGATCGCGCCACGCGGTCTCTTTGCCGATTGCTCCGAGCGCGCTTGAAGGTGTCCGGGTTTTGAAATGCCGAACTGGTGGATTGCCTTGAGAGGCTGTTTTGCGCTTCTGCTGCAAAGGCCGCAGTGTGCTCCTCTGTTCAGAGAGAGCGCTCTGTGTTTCCATTGACTGTAATAACCCCGCGAGGTCCTGGCATCTTGAGCTTGAGGTATGCATAATGCGGTACCGCATTGAATCTCGCAAATGTGGTTCGCCCGAGCAGTGCATGATAACCACTGCGGAACGGGACTATATCGAAGATTAACTCTTCGCTTCGGAAGTTATCCGGGGATCTGAAGACCACTTCCAGTGTAATTGAGCCTGTGCAATGGGCCTCTACACCTAGAATGACACCCTTAAAGGTCATTTTTGTGGGTTTGATCCTTGAGGGGTCTATACCCATTTTGCACACTGTGTCCTGATAAAGCAGGTTCAGGCTACTGCCGCCATCCATAAGGACTCGAGGGAGGTAAAATCCGTCAATGATTGGGTCTAGGACCAGTGCGGTGAATCCGCCATGACAGATACTAGTGGGTGGTCCCTGCGATCAAAGGTGATCAGGCAGGAGGACCAAGTGTTGAACTTTGGGGCGACTGGCTCCAACGCATATACGTCCCTGAGTGCACGCTTCCGCTCCCTCTTGGGGATGTGGGTTGCGTATATCATGTTCACCATCCGCACTTCCGGGGGAAACCTCTTCTGTCCTCCAATGTGTGGCTGCCGGGGCTCCTCCTCATCATCGCTATGCGGCCCCTTGTCCTTGTTTTCGGCAATTAACTTGCCGGCCTGCTTGAACACCCAACAGTCCCTGTTAGTGTGATTGGATGGCTTTTCTGGGGTGCCGTGTATTGACACGAGTGATCGAGTATACGGTCCAAGTTGGACGGTCCCGGCGTACTTTGTTTGAATGGCTTTTTCCGCTGACCGGGTTTAGAGCCTTTGAATCCGGCATTGACTGCCGTATCCTCAGTTTTTCACTGTTAATGCAGCGCTTATGTTTGTTGCGACGTGACCTACTATTGTCGTCCTTGGTATCTGAGGTACCATGGTTCTTTGATATATTATTACTGCGAGCCAGCTAGCTGTCTTTTCCCGCACAAAAGCGGGTCATGAGCGTCCTGAGAGCTGCCATAGATTTCGGCTTTTCCTGACCAAGGTGCCGGGCTAGCCACTCGTCTCGGACGTTGTGTTTGAAAGCCGCTAAGGCCTCCGCATCCGGACAGTCGACGATTTGATTTTTCTTTGTAAGGAACCGGTCCAGAATGGCCTGGCCGACTCTTCTGGCTGCTGAATTATGTGGCCCAAGTCATCGGCATCTGGTGGTCGCACATAAGTGCCCTGAAAGTTGTCGAGGAATGCGGCTTCCAGATCTTCCCAACAGCTAATGGAGTCCGCTGGCAAGCTGTTAAGCCAGTGTCGCGCTGGTCTTTTGAGCTTTAGTGGGAGGTATTTGATGGCGTGTAAGTCATCACCGCGGGCCATGTGGATGTGGAGGAGGAAATCCTCAATCCATACTGCGGGATCTTTTGTGCCATCGTATGATTCAATATTTACAGGTTTGAAACCTTCTGGGAATTGATGATCCATTACTTCATCTGTGAAGCATAAGGGGTGTGCGGCGCCTCTGTATTGGGCTATATCGCGACGCAACTCGAATGGGTCTTGCCCGCTGTGTTCGGCTCGGCCGGATTTGCTTTTACTGTATCCGGCGTGACGTTTATCGTCTCGTAGAGTGGTGCGTCGTCGTGATCCGTAGATCGATCTTGCATGCTTTGCTTTGTCCTCCAATTGTCTCGCAGGTGTGGCGTATCTCCCCATGCCTTTTTATTTGAATGGCGTCAGGGTGGAGGCTGAGCTTTTGGCTGGAATGCCTCTCTATCGCGACCACGAGGTGGCCGATCAGCCGTATCATACGCTTCTTCCTCTAGTAGGGGTAGTAACCTGCAGTTTGGGTAATTCTTGGAGGGGCGCTCGAGTTTATGTTCGTCGGCCGCGAGGACTTCAGTCCATCTGTCAGCTAGCAGATCTTGATCAGATGAAGCTGCTGCTGCTTTTTCTTCAGGCTATTTGCCGTGGCCATAAGCCGGCGCTTGAAGCGCTCTTG